>NW_026606084.1:600000-1002360 GCF_029834395.1 Sorex fumeus | reverse complement strand
TGGACATTTACCAGTGGTGTCACGAAAACCTTCCAGGAGTGGAGACTCTGATGAATTCCAGATTCGCGTGATTGAATGGAACATTCTGTAGTGGTGATTGCCAACATTTAGGAATCTGGATAGTCTGGACAGGATATTGAAGAGCTGACCGATATTGAGTGGATAGCCAATGAACAGCACGGTTTCGAGTGTGAACAGACCACTAAGAAGCAGCATTGCATTACTTGGACATTCATCAGTGGTGTAACGAAAGCCTTCCTGGAATGCAGATTCAGAGTATTTCCAGATTCACAGTGAATGAATGGAAATTTCTGTAGTAGAGATTCCAATGATTTCTGAACGCTGGGTTGTGTGGACAGGAAAATGAAGAGCTGACTAGGTTTGACTGGATTGCCAATTGAACAGCAAGGCTGTGAGTGTGAACAGCCGCTGAAAACCAGCATTGGATTACCTGGTCATTCACCAGTGTTGTTAGGAAAATCTGCCTGGTGTGGAGAGTCAGAGGAATTCCAGATTCGCAGGGAACGAATGGAACATTCTGAAGTGGAGATAAGAATGATTTCTGAAGGCTCGGTGTGTGGAAGGAAAATCAAGAGCTAACCAGCGTTCACTGGATAGCCAATTGAACAGCACGGCTGCGAGTGTTAACACGCAGCTGAAACCAGCCTTGGGTTGCTTGGACATTCACCAGTGGTGAAACGAAAACCTGCTGGGAGTGGAGAACAAGATGAATTCAAGATTCGCCTGAATGAATGAAACATTCTGTAGTGTAGATTGCAATGGTTTCTGAGGTTTGTATTGTCTGAACTGGAAAAAGAAGAACTCACCAGTGTTGAGTCGCTAGACCGTGAACAGCACGGGTTCGAGTGTGAATAGACCGCTGAAAACCATCATTGCGTTACTTGAACATTCAGCAGTGGTGCAATGAAAACCTGCCGGGAGTGGAGATTCAGATGAATTCCAGATTCGCAGTGAATGAATGGAACATTCTCTAGTGGTGATTCCAATGATTTCTGAAGGCTGGGTTTTGTGGACACGAAAATGTAGAGCTGAACAGGGTGCAATGGAGAGCCAAATGAACAGCACGTCTCGTAGTAAGAACAGGCCACTGAAAACCAGCTTTGGCTTAATTGGACATTCACAAGTGGTGTAACGAAAACCTGACGGGAGTTGAGAATTAGATGAATTTCAGATTTGCCGTCAATGAATGGAACATTCTGTGGAGGAGATACCAATTGTTTCTGAAGTTTGGGTTATGTGGACAGGAAAATGGAGCTGAAGAGGGTTGAGTGGATAGCAAATTGAACAGCACGGCTGAGAGTATGAGCAGGCCACTTAAAACCAGCATTGGCTTACTTGGATATTTACCAGTGGTGTCACGAAAACCTGCCGGGAGTGGAGATTCAGATGAATTCCAGATTCGCTGTGAATGAATGGAACATTCTGTAGTGGAGATAACAATGATTTCTCCAGTCTCTGTGGTGTGGACAGGAAAATGTAGAGCTGGCCAGGGTTGAGTGGATAGCCAATTGAACAGCACCACTGCGCTTGTGAAGAAAACACTTAAAACATTGGGTTACTTGGACATTCAACAGTGGTGTAACGAAAACCTGCCGGGAGTGGAGGTTCAGAGGAATTCCAGATTCGCAGTGAATGAATGGAACATTCTCTAGTGGAGATTCCAACGATTTCTGAAGGCTGGGTCGTGTGGAAGGAAAATCAAGAACTAATCAGGATTTAGTGGAAAGCCAATTGTATAGCATGGCTGCGAGTGTGAACATGCAGCTGAAAACCAGCATTGGGTTACTTGGACATTCATCAGTGGTGTAAGGAAAACCTGCATGGAGTGGAGAGTCAGTTGAATTCCACATTCGCAGTGAATGAATGGAACATTCTGTAGAGGAGATTCCAATGATTTCTGAAGCCTGTGTTGTGTGGACAGGAAAATGAAGAGCTGACCAGGCTTGAATCGATAGCCAAGTAAACAGCAGGGCTGCGAATATGAACAGGCCGCTGAAAACCAGCATTGGGTTACTTGGACATTCAACAGTGGTGTAATGAAAACCTGCGTGGAGTTGAGAGTCAGATGAATTCCAGATTCGCAGTGAATGAATGGAACATTCTGTAGTGGAGATAACAAAGATTTCTGAAGGCTGGTAGTGTGGTGGGACAATGAAGAGCTGAACAGGGTGGAGTGAATTGTCAATTAAACAGCACGGCTGCGAGTATGAACAGGCCTCTGAAAACCAGCATTGGCTTACTTGGACATTCACAAGTGGTGTAATGTTAACCAGGCGGGAGTGGAGAATCAGATAAACTCCAGACTCGCAGTGAATGAATGGAACATTCTGTAGTGGAGATTGCAATGATTTCTGAAATCTGGATTGTGGGGACACGAAAATGAAGAGCTGACCAGTGTTGAGTGGATAGCCTGTAAAAAGCCTCGGCTTCGAATGTGAACAGACCACTGAAAACCAGTATTGCATTACTTCGACTTTCAGCAGTGGTGTAACGAAAGCCTGCGTGGAGTGCAGATTCAGATGAATTCCAGATTCCCAGTGAATGAATGGAACATCCTGTAGTGGAGATTACAATGATTTCTGAAGGCTGGGTTGTGTGCACAGGAAAATGAGGAGCAAAACAGGTTGAGTGGATAGCCAATTGAACAGCACGACTGCGAACATGAACAGGCCTCTGAAAACCAGCATTGTTTTACTTGGACATTCACAAGTGGTGTAAGATAAATCTGCAGGTAGTGGAGATTCAGTTGAATTCCAGATTCGCAGTGAATGAATGGAACATTCTGTACTGGAGATTGCAATGATTTCTCAAGTCTGGATTGTTTGGACATGAAAATGAAGAGCTGACCACAGTTGTGTGGATACCCAGTAAAAAGCAGGGCTTAGAGTGTGAACAGACCGCTGAAAACCAGCATTGTGTTACTTGGACATTCATAAGTGGTGTAATGAAAGCCTACCTGGAGTGCAGATTCAGATGAATTCCAGATTGGCAGTGAATGAATGGAACATTCTGTACTGGCGATTCCAATGATTTCTGAAGTCTGATATTGTGGAAAAGAAAATGAAAGGCTGACCAGGTTTGAGTGGATAGACAATTGAACAGCACACTGCGAGTGTGAAAAGGCGGCTGAAAACCAGCATTGGATTACTTGGTCATTCACCAGTGCTGTAATGAAAACCTGCCTGGAGCGGAGAGTCAGATGAATTGCAGAATCGCAGTGAATGAATGGAACAGTCTGTAGTGGAGAGCCCAATGATTTCTGAAGGCTGGTTTGTGTGGAGAGGAAAATGAAGAGCTGACCAATATTGAGTGGATAGCCCATTGAACAGCACTTCTGCGAGTTGAACATGCCTCTGAAAACCAGTATTGAGTTACTTGGACATTCACCAGTGGCGTAACGAAAACCTGCCAGGAGAGGAGGTTCAGATGAATTCCAGATTCGCAGTGAATGAATGGAACATTCTCTAGTGGTGATTCCAATGATTTCTGAAGGCTGGGTTTTGTGGACACGAAAATGTAGAGCTGAACAGGGTGGAGTGGATAGCCAAATGAACAGCACGTCTCTTAGTATGAACAGGCCACTGAAAACCAGCATTGGCTTACTTGGACATTCACAAGTGGTGTAACGATAACCCGCCGGGAGTTGAGAGTCAGATGAATTTAAGATTCGCAGTGAATGAACGGAACATTCTGTGGAGGAGATACCAATTATTTCTGAAGGTTGGGTTATGAGGACAGGAAAATGTAGAGCTGAATAGGGTTGGGTGGATAGCAAATTGAACAGCACGGCTGAGTGTGTTAGCAGGCGGCTTAAAACCAGCATTGTCTTCCTTGGACATTTACCAGTGGTGTCACGAAAACCTTCCAGGAGTGGAGACTCTGATGAATTCCAGATTCGCGTGATTGAATGGAACATTCTGTAGTGGTGATTGCCAACATTTAGGAATCTGGATAGTCTGGACAGGATATTGAAGAGCTGACCGATATTGAGTGGATAGCCAATGAACAGCACGGTTTCGAGTGTGAACAGACCACTAAGAAGCAGCATTGCATTACTTGGACATTCATCAGTGGTGTAACGAAAGCCTTCCTGGAATGCAGATTCAGAGTATTTCCAGATTCACAGTGAATGAATGGAAATTTCTGTAGTAGAGATTCCAATGATTTCTGAACGCTGGGTTGTGTGGACAGGAAAATGAAGAGCTGACTAGGTTTGACTGGATTGCCAATTGAACAGCAAGGCTGTGAGTGTGAACAGCCGCTGAAAACCAGCATTGGATTACCTGGTCATTCACCAGTGTTGTTAGGAAAATCTGCCTGGTGTGGAGAGTCAGAGGAATTCCAGATTCGCAGGGAACGAATGGAACATTCTGAAGTGGAGATAAGAATGATTTCTGAAGGCTCGGTGTGTGGAAGGAAAATCAAGAGCTAACCAGCGTTCACTGGATAGCCAATTGAACAGCACGGCTGCGAGTGTTAACACGCAGCTGAAACCAGCCTTGGGTTGCTTGGACATTCACCAGTGGTGAAACGAAAACCTGCTGGGAGTGGAGAACAAGATGAATTCAAGATTCGCCTGAATGAATGAAACATTCTGTAGTGTAGATTGCAATGGTTTCTGAGGTTTGTATTGTCTGAACTGGAAAAAGAAGAACTCACCAGTGTTGAGTCGCTAGACCGTGAACAGCACGGGTTCGAGTGTGAATAGACCGCTGAAAACCATCATTGCGTTACTTGAACATTCAGCAGTGGTGCAATGAAAACCTGCCGGGAGTGGAGATTCAGATGAATTCCAGATTCGCAGTGAATGAATGGAACATTCTCTAGTGGTGATTCCAATGATTTCTGAAGGCTGGGTTTTGTGGACACGAAAATGTAGAGCTGAACAGGGTGGAATGGAGAGCCAAATGAACAGCACGTCTCGTAGTAAGAACAGGCCACTGAAAACCAGCTTTGGCTTAATTGGACATTCACAAGTGGTGTAACGAAAACCTGACGGGAGTTGAGAATTAGATGAATTTCAGATTTGCCGTCAATGAATGGAACATTCTGTGGAGGAGATACCAATTGTTTCTGAAGTTTGGGTTATGTGGACAGGAAAATGGAGCTGAAGAGGGTTGAGTGGATAGCAAATTGAACAGCACGGCTGAGAGTATGAGCAGGCCACTTAAAACCAGCATTGGCTTACTTGGATATTTACCAGTGGTGTCACGAAAACCTGCCGGGAGTGGAGATTCAGATGAATTCCAGATTCGCTGTGAATGAATGGAACATTCTGTAGTGGAGATAACAATGATTTCTCCAGTCTCTGTGGTGTGGACAGGAACATGTAGAGCTGGCCAGGGTTGAGTGGATAGCCAATTGAACAGCACCACTGCGCTTGTGAAGAAAACACTTAAAACTTTGGGTTACTTGGACATTCAACAGTGGTGTAACGAAAACCTGCCGGGAGTGGAGGTTCAGAGGAATTCCAGATTCGCAGTGAATGAATGGAACATTCTCTAGTGGAGATTCCAACGATTTCTGAAGGCTGGGTCGTGTGGAAGGAAAATCAAGAACTAATCAGGATTTAGTGGAAAGCCAATTGTATAGCATGGCTGCGAGTGTGAACATGCAGCTGAAAACCAGCATTGGGTTACTTGGACATTCATCAGTGGTGTAAGGAAAACCTGCATGGAGTGGAGAGTCAGTTGAATTCCACATTCGCAGTGAATGAATGGAACATTCTGTAGAGGAGATTCCAATGATTTCTGAAGCCTGTGTTGTGTGGACAGGAAAATGAAGAGCTGACCAGGCTTGAATCGATAGCCAAGTAAACAGCAGGGCTGCGAATATGAACAGGCCGCTGAAAACCAGCATTGGGTTACTTGGACATTCAACAGTGGTGTAATGAAAACCTGCGTGGAGTTGAGAGTCAGATGAATTCCAGATTCGCAGTGAATGAATGGAACATTCTGTAGTGGAGATAACAAAGATTTCTGAAGGCTGGTAGTGTGGTGGGACAATGAAGAGCTGAACAGGGTGGAGTGAATTGTCAATTAAACAGCACGGCTGCGAGTATGAACAGGCCTCTGAAAACCAGCATTGGCTTACTTGGACATTCACAAGTGGTGTACTGTTAACCAGGCGGGAGTGGAGAATCAGATAAACTCCAGACTCGCAGTGAATGAATGGAACATTCTGTAGTGGAGATTGCAATGATTTCTGAAATCTGGATTGTGGGGACACGAAAATGAAGAGCTGACCAGTGTTGAGTGGATAGCCTGTAAAAAGCCTCGGCTTCGAATGTGAACAGACCACTGAAAACCAGTATTGCATTACTTCGACTTTCAGCAGTGGTGTAACGAAAGCCTGCGTGGAGTGCAGATTCAGATGAATTCCAGATTCCCAGTGAATGAATGGAACATCCTGTAGTGGAGATTACAATGATTTCTGAAGGCTGGGTTGTGTGCACAGGAAAATGAGGAGCAAAACAGGTTGAGTGGATAGCCAATTGAACAGCACGACTGCGAACATGAACAGGCCTCTGAAAACCAGCATTGTTTTACTTGGACATTCACAAGTGGTGTAAGATAAATCTGCAGGTAGTGGAGATTCAGTTGAATTCCAGATTCGCAGTGAATGAATGGAACATTCTGTACTGGAGATTGCAATGATTTCTCAAGTCTGGATTGTTTGGACATGAAAATGAAGAGCTGACCACAGTTGTGTGGATACCCAGTAAAAAGCAGGGCTTAGAGTGTGAACAGACCGCTGAAAACCAGCATTGTGTTACTTGGACATTCATAAGTGGTGTAATGAAAGCCTACCTGGAGTGCAGATTCAGATGAATTCCAGATTGGCAGTGAATGAATGGAACATTCTGTACTGGCGATTCCAATGATTTCTGAAGTCTGATATTGTGGAAAAGAAAATGAAAGGCTGACCAGGTTTGAGTGGATAGACAATTGAACAGCACACTGCGAGTGTGAAAAGGCGGCTGAAAACCAGCATTGGATTACTTGGTCATTCACCAGTGCTGTAATGAAAACCTGCCTGGAGCGGAGAGTCAGATGAATTGCAGAATCGCAGTGAATGAATGGAACAGTCTGTAGTGGAGAGCCCAATGATTTCTGAAGGCTGGTTTGTGTGGAGAGGAAAATGAAGAGCTGACCAATATTGAGTGGATAGCCCATTGAACAGCACTTCTGCGAGTTGAACATGCCTCTGAAAACCAGTATTGAGTTACTTGGACATTCACCAGTGGCGTAACGAAAACCTGCCAGGAGTGGAGGTTCAGAGGAATTCCAGATTCGCAGTGAATGAATGGAACATTCTCTAGTGGTGATTCCAATGATTTCTGAAGGCTGGGTTTTGTGGACACGAGAATGTAGAGCTGAACAGGGTGGAGTGGATAGCCAAATGAACAGCACGTCTCTTAGTATGAACAGGCCACTGAAAACCAGCATTGGCTTACTTGGACATTCACAAGTGGTGTAACGATAACCCGCCGGGAGTTGAGAGTCAGATGAATTTAAGATTCGCAGTGAATGAACGGAACATTCTGTGGAGGAGATACCAATTATTTCTGAAGGTTGGGTTATGAGGACAGGAAAATGTAGAGCTGAATAGGGTTGGGTGGATAGCAAATTGAACAGCACGGCTGAGTGTGTTAGCAGGCGGCTTAAAACCAGCATTGTCTTCCTTGGACATTTACCAGTGGTGTCACGAAAACCTTCCAGGAGTGGAGACTCTGATGAATTCCAGATTCGCGTGATTGAATGGAACATTCTGTAGTGGTGATTGCCAACATTTAGGAATCTGGATAGTCTGGACAGGATATTGAAGAGCTGACCGATATTGAGTGGATAGCCAATGAACAGCACGGTTTCGAGTGTGAACAGACCACTAAGAAGCAGCATTGCATTACTTGGACATTCATCAGTGGTGTAACGAAAGCCTTCCTGGAATGCAGATTCAGAGTATTTCCAGATTCACAGTGAATGAATGGAAATTTCTGTAGTAGAGATTCCAATGATTTCTGAACGCTGGGTTGTGTGGACAGGAAAATGAAGAGCTGACTAGGTTTGACTGGATTGCCAATTGAACAGCAAGGCTGTGAGTGTGAACAGCCGCTGAAAACCAGCATTGGATTACCTGGTCATTCACCAGTGTTGTTAGGAAAATCTGCCTGGTGTGGAGAGTCAGAGGAATTCCAGATTCGCAGGGAACGAATGGAACATTCTGAAGTGGAGATAAGAATGATTTCTGAAGGCTCGGTGTGTGGAAGGAAAATCAAGAGCTAACCAGCGTTCACTGGATAGCCAATTGAACAGCACGGCTGCGAGTGTTAACACGCAGCTGAAACCAGCCTTGGGTTGCTTGGACATTCACCAGTGGTGAAACGAAAACCTGCTGGGAGTGGAGAACAAGATGAATTCAAGATTCGCCTGAATGAATGAAACATTCTGTAGTGTAGATTGCAATGGTTTCTGAGGTTTGTATTGTCTGAACTGGAAAAAGAAGAACTCACCAGTGTTGAGTCGCTAGACCGTGAACAGCACGGGTTCGAGTGTGAATAGACCGCTGAAAACCATCATTGCGTTACTTGAACATTCAGCAGTGGTGCAATGAAAACCTGCCGGGAGTGGAGATTCAGATGAATTCCAGATTCGCAGTGAATGAATGGAACATTCTCTAGTGGTGATTCCAATGATTTCTGAAGGCTGGGTTTTGTGGACACGAAAATGTAGAGCTGAACAGGGTGGAATGGATAGCCAAATGAACAGCACGTCTCGTAGTAAGAACAGGCCACTGAAAACCAGCTTTGGCTTAATTGGACATTCACAAGTGGTGTAACGAAAACCTGACGGGAGTTGAGAATTAGATGAATTTCAGATTTGCCGTCAATGAATGGAACATTCTGTGGAGGAGATACCAATTGTTTCTGAAGTTTGGGTTATGTGGACAGGAAAATGGAGCTGAAGAGGGTTGAGTGGATAGCAAATTGAACAGCACGGCTGAGAGTATGAGCAGGCCACTTAAAACCAGCATTGGCTTACTTGGATATTTACCAGTGGTGTCACGAAAACCTGCCGGGAGTGGAGATTCAGATGAATTCCAGATTCGCTGTGAATGAATGGAACATTCTGTAGTGGAGATAACAATGATTTCTCCAGTCTCTGTGGTGTGGACAGGAAAATGTAGAGCTGGCCAGGGTTGAGTGGATAGCCAATTGAACAGCACCACTGCGCTTGTGAAGAAAACACTTAAAACATTGGGTTACTTGGACATTCAACAGTGGTGTAACGAAAACCTGCCGGGAGTGGAGGTTCAGAGGAATTCCAGATTCGCAGTGAATGAATGGAACATTCTCTAGTGGAGATTCCAACGATTTCTGAAGGCTGGGTCGTGTGGAAGGAAAATCAAGAACTAATCAGGATTTAGTGGAAAGCCAATTGTATAGCATGGCTGCGAGTGTGAACATGCAGCTGAAAACCAGCATTGGGTTACTTGGACATTCATCAGTGGTGTAAGGAAAACCTGCATGGAGTGGAGAGTCAGTTGAATTCCACATTCGCAGTGAATGAATGGAACATTCTGTAGAGGAGATTCCAATGATTTCTGAAGCCTGTGTTGTGTGGACAGGAAAATGAAGAGCTGACCAGGCTTGAATCGATAGCCAAGTAAACAGCAGGGCTGCGAATATGAACAGGCCGCTGAAAACCAGCATTGGGTTACTTGGACATTCAACAGTGGTGTAATGAAAACCTGCGTGGAGTTGAGAGTCAGATGAATTCCAGATTCGCAGTGAATGAATGGAACATTCTGTAGTGGAGATAACAAAGATTTCTGAAGGCTGGTAGTGTGGTGGGACAATGAAGAGCTGAACAGGGTGGAGTGAATTGTCAATTAAACAGCACGGCTGCGAGTATGAACAGGCCTCTGAAAACCAGCATTGGCTTACTTGGACATTCACAAGTGGTGTAATGTTAACCAGGCGGGAGTGGAGAATCAGATAAACTCCAGACTCGCAGTGAATGAATGGAACATTCTGTAGTGGAGATTGCAATGATTTCTGAAATCTGGATTGTGGGGACACGAAAATGAAGAGCTGACCAGTGTTGAGTGGATAGCCTGTAAAAAGCCTCGGCTTCGAATGTGAACAGACCACTGAAAACCAGTATTGCATTACTTCGACTTTCAGCAGTGGTGTAACGAAAGCCTGCGTGGAGTGCAGATTCAGATGAATTCCAGATTCCCAGTGAATGAATGGAACATCCTGTAGTGGAGATTACAATGATTTCTGAAGGCTGGGTTGTGTGCACAGGAAAATGAGGAGCAAAACAGGTTGAGTGGATAGCCAATTGAACAGCACGACTGCGAACATGAACAGGCCTCTGAAAACCAGCATTGTTTTACTTGGACATTCACAAGTGGTGTAAGATAAATCTGCAGGTAGTGGAGATTCAGTTGAATTCCAGATTCGCAGTGAATGAATGGAACATTCTGTACTGGAGATTGCAATGATTTCTCAAGTCTGGATTGTTTGGACATGAAAATGAAGAGCTGACCACAGTTGTGTGGATACCCAGTAAAAAGCAGGGCTTAGAGTGTGAACAGACCGCTGAAAACCAGCATTGTGTTACTTGGACATTCATAAGTGGTGTAATGAAAGCCTACCTGGAGTGCAGATTCAGATGAATTCCAGATTGGCAGTGAATGAATGGAACATTCTGTACTGGCGATTCCAATGATTTCTGAAGTCTGATATTGTGGAAAAGAAAATGAAAGGCTGACCAGGTTTGAGTGGATAGACAATTGAACAGCACACTGCGAGTGTGAAAAGGCGGCTGAAAACCAGCATTGGATTACTTGGTCATTCACCAGTGCTGTAATGAAAACCTGCCTGGAGCGGAGAGTCAGATGAATTGCAGAATCGCAGTGAATGAATGGAACAGTCTGTAGTGGAGAGCCCAATGATTTCTGAAGGCTGGTTTGTGTGGAGAGGAAAATGAAGAGCTGACCAATATTGAGTGGATAGCCCATTGAACAGCACTTCTGCGAGTTGAACATGCCTCTGAAAACCAGTATTGAGTTACTTGGACATTCACCAGTGGCGTAACGAAAACCTGCCAGGAGTGGAGGTTCAGAGGAATTCCAGATTCGCAGTGAATGAATGGAACATTCTCTAGTGGTGATTCCAATGATTTCTGAAGGCTGGGTTTTGTGGACACGAGAATGTAGAGCTGAACAGGGTGGAGTGGATAGCCAAATGAACAGCACGTCTCTTAGTATGAACAGGCCACTGAAAACCAGCATTGGCTTACTTGGACATTCACAAGTGGTGTAACGATAACCCGCCGGGAGTTGAGAGTCAGATGAATTTAAGATTCGCAGTGAATGAACGGAACATTCTGTGGAGGAGATACCAATTATTTCTGAAGGTTGGGTTATGAGGACAGGAAAATGTAGAGCTGAATAGGGTTGGGTGGATAGCAAATTGAACAGCACGGCTGAGTGTGTTAGCAGGCGGCTTAAAACCAGCATTGTCTTCCTTGGACATTTACCAGTGGTGTCACGAAAACCTTCCAGGAGTGGAGACTCTGATGAATTCCAGATTCGCGTGATTGAATGGAACATTCTGTAGTGGTGATTGCCAACATTTAGGAATCTGGATAGTCTGGACAGGATATTGAAGAGCTGACCGATATTGAGTGGATAGCCAATGAACAGCACGGTTTCGAGTGTGAACAGACCACTAAGAAGCAGCATTGCATTACTTGGACATTCATCAGTGGTGTAACGAAAGCCTTCCTGGAATGCAGATTCAGAGTATTTCCAGATTCACAGTGAATGAATGGAAATTTCTGTAGTAGAGATTCCAATGACTTCTGAACGCTGGGTTGTGTGGACAGGAAAATGAAGAGCTGACTAGGTTTGACTGGATTGCCAATTGAACAGCAAGGCTGTGAGTGTGAACAGCCGCTGAAAACCAGCATTGGATTACCTGGTCATTCACCAGTGTTGTTAGGAAAATCTGCCTGGTGTGGAGAGTCAGAGGAATTCCAGATTCGCAGGGAACGAATGGAACATTCTGAAGTGGAGATAAGAATGATTTCTGAAGGCTCGGTGTGTGGAAGGAAAATCAAGAGCTAACCAGCGTTCACTGGATAGCCAATTGAACAGCACGGCTGCGAGTGTTAACACGCAGCTGAAACCAGCCTTGGGTTGCTTGGACATTCACCAGTGGTGAAACGAAAACCTGCTGGGAGTGGAGAACAAGATGAATTCAAGATTCGCCTGAATGAATGAAACATTCTGTAGTGTAGATTGCAATGGTTTCTGAGGTTTGTATTGTCTGAACTGGAAAAAGAAGAACTCACCAGTGTTGAGTCGCTAGACCGTGAACAGCACGGGTTCGAGTGTGAATAGACCGCTGAAAACCATCATTGCGTTACTTGAACATTCAGCAGTGGTGCAATGAAAACCTGCCGGGAGTGGAGATTCAGATGAATTCCAGATTCGCAGTGAATGAATGGAACATTCTCTAGTGGTGATTCCAATGATTTCTGAAGGCTGGGTTTTGTGGACACGAAAATGTAGAGCTGAACAGGGTGGAATGGATAGCCAAATGAACAGCACGTCTCGTAGTAAGAACAGGCCACTGAAAACCAGCTTTGGCTTAATTGGACATTCACAAGTGGTGTAACGAAAACCTGACGGGAGTTGAGAATTAGATGAATTTCAGATTTGCCGTCAATGAATGGAACATTCTGTGGAGGAGATACCAATTGTTTCTGAAGTTTGGGTTATGTGGACAGGAAAATGGAGCTGAAGAGGGTTGAGTGGATAGCAAATTGAACAGCACGGCTGAGAGTATGAGCAGGCCACTTAAAACCAGCATTGGCTTACTTGGATATTTACCAGTGGTGTCACGAAAACCTGCCGGGAGTGGAGATTCAGATGAATTCCAGATTCGCTGTGAATGAATGGAACATTCTGTAGTGGAGATAACAATGATTTCTCCAGTCTCTGTGGTGTGGACAGGAAAATGTAGAGCTGGCCAGGGTTGAGTGGATAGCCAATTGAACAGCACCACTGCGCTTGTGAAGAAAACACTTAAAACTTTGGGTTACTTGGACATTCAACAGTGGTGTAACGAAAACCTGCCGGGAGTGGAGGTTCAGAGGAATTCCAGATTCGCAGTGAATGAATGGAACATTCTCTAGTGGAGATTCCAACGATTTCTGAAGGCTGGGTCGTGTGGAAGGAAAATCAAGAACTAATCAGGATTTAGTGGAAAGCCAATTGTATAGCATGGCTGCGAGTGTGAACATGCAGCTGAAAACCAGCATTGGGTTACTTGGACATTCATCAGTGGTGTAAGGAAAACCTGCATGGAGTGGAGAGTCAGTTGAATTCCACATTCGCAGTGAATGAATGGAACATTCTGTAGAGGAGATTCCAATGATTTCTGAAGCCTGTGTTGTGTGGACAGGAAAATGAAGAGCTGACCAGGCTTGAATCGATAGCCAAGTAAACAGCAGGGCTGCGAATATGAACAGGCCGCTGAAAACCAGCATTGGGTTACTTGGACATTCAACAGTGGTGTAATGAAAACCTGCGTGGAGTTGAGAGTCAGATGAATTCCAGATTCGCAGTGAATGAATGGAACATTCTGTAGTGGAGATAACAAAGATTTCTGAAGGCTGGTAGTGTGGTGGGACAATGAAGAGCTGAACAGGGTGGAGTGAATTGTCAATTAAACAGCACGGCTGCGAGTATGAACAGGCCTCTGAAAACCAGCATTGGCTTACTTGGACATTCACAAGTGGTGTAATGTTAACCAGGCGGGAGTGGAGAATCAGATAAACTCCAGACTCGCAGTGAATGAATGGAACATTCTGTAGTGGAGATTGCAATGATTTCTGAAATCTGGATTGTGGGGACACGAAAATGAAGAGCTGACCAGTGTTGAGTGGATAGCCTGTAAAAAGCCTCGGCTTCGAATGTGAACAGACCACTGAAAACCAGTATTGCATTACTTCGACTTTCAGCAGTGGTGTAACGAAAGCCTGCGTGGAGTGCAGATTCAGATGAATTCCAGATTCCCAGTGAATGAATGGAACATCCTGTAGTGGAGATTACAATGATTTCTGAAGGCTGGGTTGTGTGCACAGGAAAATGAGGAGCAAAACAGGTTGAGTGGATAGCCAATTGAACAGCACGACTGCGAACATGAACAGGCCTCTGAAAACCAGCATTGTTTTACTTGGACATTCACAAGTGGTGTAAGATAAATCTGCAGGTAGTGGAGATTCAGTTGAATTCCAGATTCGCAGTGAATGAATGGAACATTCTGTACTGGAGATTGCAATGATTTCTCAAGTCTGGATTGTTTGGACATGAAAATGAAGAGCTGACCACAGTTGTGTGGATACCCAGTAAAAAGCAGGGCTTAGAGTGTGAACAGACCGCTGAAAACCAGCATTGTGTTACTTGGACATTCATAAGTGGTGTAATGAAAGCCTACCTGGAGTGCAGATTCAGATGAATTCCAGATTGGCAGTGAATGAATGGAACATTCTGTACTGGCGATTCCAATGATTTCTGAAGTCTGATATTGTGGAAAAGAAAATGAAAGGCTGACCAGGTTTGAGTGGATAGACAATTGAACAGCACACTGCGAGTGTGAAAAGGCGGCTGAAAACCAGCATTGGATTACTTGGTCATTCACCAGTGCTGTAATGAAAACCTGCCTGGAGCGGAGAGTCAGATGAATTGCAGAATCGCAGTGAATGAATGGAACAGTCTGTAGTGGAGAGCCCAATGATTTCTGAAGGCTGGTTTGTGTGGAGAGGAAAATGAAGAGCTGACCAATATTGAGTGGATAGCCCATTGAACAGCACTTCTGCGAGTTGAACATGCCTCTGAAAACCAGTATTGAGTTACTTGGACATTCACCAGTGGCGTAACGAAAACCTGCCAGGAGTGGAGGTTCAGAGGAATTCCAGATTCGCAGTGAATGAATGGAACATTCTCTAGTGGTGATTCCAATGATTTCTGAAGGCTGGGTTTTGTGGACACGAGAATGTAGAGCTGAACAGGGTGGAGTGGATAGCCAAATGAACAGCACGTCTCTTAGTATGAACAGGCCACTGAAAACCAGCATTGGCTTACTTGGACATTCACAAGTGGTGTAACGATAACCCGCCGGGAGTTGAGAGTCAGATGAATTTAAGATTCGCAGTGAATGAACGGAACATTCTGTGGAGGAGATACCAATTATTTCTGAAGGTTGGGTTATGAGGACAGGAAAATGTAGAGCTGAATAGGGTTGGGTGGATAGCAAATTGAACAGCACGGCTGAGTGTGTTAGCAGGCGGCTTAAAACCAGCATTGTCTTCCTTGGACATTTACCAGTGGTGTCACGAAAACCTTCCAGGAGTGGAGACTCTGATGAATTCCAGATTCGCGTGATTGAATGGAACATTCTGTAGTGGTGATTGCCAACATTTAGGAATCTGGATAGTCTGGACAGGATATTGAAGAGCTGACCGATATTGAGTGGATAGCCAATGAACAGCACGGTTTCGAGTGTGAACAGACCACTAAGAAGCAGCATTGCATTACTTGGACATTCATCAGTGGTGTAACGAAAGCCTTCCTGGAATGCAGATTCAGAGTATTTCCAGATTCACAGTGAATGGATGGAAATTTCTGTAGTAGAGATTCCAATGATTTCTGAACGCTGGGTTGTGTGGACAGGAAAATGAAGAGCTGACTAGGTTTGACTGGATTGCCAATTGAACAGCAAGGCTGTGAGTGTGAACAGCCGCTGAAAACCAGCATTGGATTACCTGGTCATTCACCAGTGTTGTTAGGAAAATCTGCCTGGTGTGGAGAGTCAGAGGAATTCCAGATTCGCAGGGAACGAATGGAACACTCTGAAGTGGAGATAAGAATGATTTCTGAAGGCTCGGTGTGTGGAAGGAAAATCAAGAGCTAACCAGCGTTCACTGGATAGCCAATTGAACAGCACGGCTGCGAGTGTTAACACGCAGCTGAAACCAGCCTTGGGTTGCTTGGACATTCACCAGTGGTGAAACGAAAACCTGCTGGGAGTGGAGAACAAGATGAATTCAAGATTCGCCTGAATGAATGAAACATTCTGTAGTGTAGATTGCAATGGTTTCTGAGGTTTGTATTGTCTGAACTGGAAAAAGAAGAACTCACCAGTGTTGAGTCGCTAGACCGTGAACAGCACGGGTTCGAGTGTGAATAGACTGCTGAAAACCATCATTGCGTTACTTGAACATTCAGCAGTGGTGCAATGAAAACCTGCCGGGAGTGGAGATTCAGATGAATTCCAGATTCGCAGTGAATGAATGGAACATTCTCTAGTGGTGATTCCAATGATTTCTGAAGGCTGGGTTTTGTGGACACGAAAATGTAGAGCTGAACAGGGTGGAATGGAGAGCCAAATGAACAGCACGTCTCTTAGTATGAACAGGCCACTGAAAACCAGCATTGGCTTACTTGGACATTCACAAGTGGTGTAACGATAACCCGCCGGGAGTTGAGAGTCAGATGAATTTAAGATTCGCAGTGAATGAACGGAACATTCTGTGGAGGAGATACCAATTATTTCTGAAGGTTGGGTTATGAGGACAGGAAAATGTAGAGCTGAATAGGGTTGGGTGGACAGCAAATTGAACAGCACGGCTGAGTGTGTTAGCAGGCGGCTTAAAACCAGCATTGTCTTCCTTGGACATTTACCAGTGGTGTCACGAAAACCTTCCAGGAGTGGAGACTCTGATGAATTCCAGATTCGCGTGATTGAATGGAACATTCTGTAGTGGTGATTGCCAACATTTAGGAATCTGGATAGTCTGGACAGGATATTGAAGAGCTGACCGATATTGAGTGGATAGCCAATGAACAGCACGGTTTCGAGTGTGAACAGACCACTAAGAAGCAGCATTGCATTACTTGGACATTCATCAGTGGTGTAACGAAAGCCTTCCTGGAATGCAGATTCAGAGTATTTCCAGATTCACAGTGAATGAATGGAAATTTCTGTAGTAGAGATTCCAATGATTTCTGAACGCTGGGTTGTGTGGACAGGAAAATGAAGAGCTGACTAGGTTTGACTGGATTGCCAATTGAACAGCAAGGCTGTGAGTGTGAACAGCCGCTGAAAACCAGCATTGGATTACCTGGTCATTCACCAGTGTTGTTAGGAAAATCTGCCTGGTGTGGAGAGTCAGAGGAATTCCAGATTCGCAGGGAACGAATGGAACATTCTGAAGTGGAGATAAGAATGATTTCTGAAGGCTCGGTGTGTGGAAGGAAAATCAAGAGCTAACCAGCGTTCACTGGATAGCCAATTGAACAGCACGGCTGCGAGTGTTAACACGCAGCTGAAACCAGCCTTGGGTTGCTTGGACATTCACCAGTGGTGAAACGAAAACCTGCTGGGAGTGGAGAACAAGATGAATTCAAGATTCGCCTGAATGAATGAAACATTCTGTAGTGTAGATTGCAATGGTTTCTGAGGTTTGTATTGTCTGAACTGGAAAAAGAAGAACTCACCAGTGTTGAGTCGCTAGACCGTGAACAGCACGGGTTCGAGTGTGAATAGACCGCTGAAAACCATCATTGCGTTACTTGAACATTCAGCAGTGGTGCAATGAAAACCTGCCGGGAGTGGAGATTCAGATGAATTCCAGATTCGCAGTGAATGAATGGAACATTCTCTAGTGGTGATTCCAATGATTTCTGAAGGCTGGGTTTTGTGGACACGAAAATGTAGAGCTGAACAGGGTGGAATGGATAGCCAAATGAACAGCACGTCTCGTAGTAAGAACAGGCCACTGAAAACCAGCTTTGGCTTAATTGGACATTCACAAGTGGTGTAACGAAAACCTGACGGGAGTTGAGAATTAGATGAATTTCAGATTTGCCGTCAATGAATGGAACATTCTGTGGAGGAGATACCAATTGTTTCTGAAGTTTGGGTTATGTGGACAGGAAAATGGAGCTGAAGAGGGTTGAGTGGATAGCAAATTGAACAGCACGGCTGAGAGTATGAGCAGGCCACTTAAAACCAGCATTGGCTTACTTGGATATTTACCAGTGGTGTCACGAAAACCTGCCGGGAGTGGAGATTCAGATGAATTCCAGATTCGCTGTGAATGAATGGAACATTCTGTAGTGGAGATAACAATGATTTCTCCAGTCTCTGTGGTGTGGACAGGAAAATGTAGAGCTGGCCAGGGTTGAGTGGATAGCCAATTGAACAGCACCACTGCGCTTGTGAAGAAAACACTTAAAACATTGGGTTACTTGGACATTCAACAGTGGTGTAACGAAAACCTGCCGGGAGTGGAGGTTCAGAGGAATTCCAGATTCGCAGTGAATGAATGGAACATTCTCTAGTGGAGATTCCAACGATTTCTGAAGGCTGGGTCGTGTGGAAGGAAAATCAAGAACTAATCAGGATTTAGTGGAAAGCCAATTGTATAGCATGGCTGCGAGTGTGAACATGCAGCTGAAAACCAGCATTGGGTTACTTGGACATTCATCAGTGGTGTAAGGAAAACCTGCATGGAGTGGAGAGTCAGTTGAATTCCACATTCGCAGTGGATGAATGGAACATTCTGTAGAGGAGATTCCAATGATTTCTGAAGCCTGTGTTGTGTGGACAGGAAAATGAAGAGCTGACCAGGCTTGAATCGATAGCCAAGTAAACAGCAGGGCTGCGAATATGAACAGGCCGCTGAAAACCAGCATTGGGTTACTTGGACATTCAACAGTGGTGTAATGAAAACCTGCGTGGAGTTGAGAGTCAGATGAATTCCAGATTCGCAGTGAATGAATGGAACATTCTGTAGTGGAGATAACAAAGATTTCTGAAGGCTGGTAGTGTGGTGGGACAATGAAGAGCTGAACAGGGTGGAGTGAATTGTCAATTAAACAGCACGGCTGCGAGTATGAACAGGCCTCTGAAAACCAGCATTGGCTTACTTGGACATTCACAAGTGGTGTAATGTTAACCAGGCGGGAGTGGAGAATCAGATAAACTCCAGACTCGCAGTGAATGAATGGAACATTCTGTAGTGGAGATTGCAATGATTTCTGAAATCTGGATTGTGGGGACACGAAAATGAAGAGCTGACCAGTGTTGAGTGGATAGCCTGTAAAAAGCCTCGGCTTCGAATGTGAACAGACCACTGAAAACCAGTATTGCATTACTTCGACTTTCAGCAGTGGTGTAACGAAAGCCTGCGTGGAGTGCAGATTCAGATGAATTCCAGATTCCCAGTGAATGAATGGAACATCCTGTAGTGGAGATTACAATGATTTCTGAAGGCTGGGTTGTGTGCACAGGAAAATGAGGAGCAAAACAGGTTGAGTGGATAGCCAATTGAACAGCACGACTGCGAACATGAACAGGCCTCTGAAAACCAGCATTGTTTTACTTGGACATTCACAAGTGGTGTAAGATAAATCTGCAGGTAGTGGAGATTCAGTTGAATTCCAGATTCGCAGTGAATGAATGGAACATTCTGTACTGGAGATTGCAATGATTTCTCAAGTCTGGATTGTTTGGACATGAAAATGAAGAGCTGACCACAGTTGTGTGGATACCCAGTAAAAAGCAGGGCTTAGAGTGTGAACAGACCGCTGAAAACCAGCATTGTGTTACTTGGACATTCATAAGTGGTGTAATGAAAGCCTACCTGGAGTGCAGATTCAGATGAATTCCAGATTGGCAGTGAATGAATGGAACATTCTGTACTGGCGATTCCAATGATTTCTGAAGTCTGATATTGTGGAAAAGAAAATGAAAGGCTGACCAGGTTTGAGTGGATAGACAATTGAACAGCACACTGCGAGTGTGAAAAGGCGGCTGAAAACCAGCATTGGATTACTTGGTCATTCACCAGTGCTGTAATGAAAACCTGCCTGGAGCGGAGAGTCAGATGAATTGCAGAATCGCAGTGAATGAATGGAACAGTCTGTAGTGGAGAGCCCAATGATTTCTGAAGGCTGGTTTGTGTGGAGAGGAAAATGAAGAGCTGACCAATATTGAGTGGATAGCCCATTGAACAGCACTTCTGCGAGTTGAACATGCCTCTGAAAACCAGTATTGAGTTACTTGGACATTCACCAGTGGCGTAACGAAAACCTGCCAGGAGTGGAGGTTCAGAGGAATTCCAGATTCGCAGTGAATGAATGGAACATTCTCTAGTGGTGATTCCAATGATTTCTGAAGGCTGGGTTTTGTGGACACGAGAATGTAGAGCTGAACAGGGTGGAGTGGATAGCCAAATGAACAGCACGTCTCTTAGTATGAACAGGCCACTGAAAACCAGCATTGGCTTACTTGGACATTCACAAGTGGTGTAACGATAACCCGCCGGGAGTTGAGAGTCAGATGAATTTAAGATTCGCAGTGAATGAACGGAACATTCTGTGGAGGAGATACCAATTATTTCTGAAGGTTGGGTTATGAGGACAGGAAAATGTAGAGCTGAATAGGGTTGGGTGGATAGCAAATTGAACAGCACGGCTGAGTGTTTTTAGCAGGCGGCTTAAAACCAGCATTGTCTTCCTTGGACATTTACCAGTGGTGTCACGAAAACCTTCCAGGAGTGGAGACTCTGATGAATTCCAGATTCGCGTGATTGAATGGAACATTCTGTAGTGGTGATTGCCAACATTTAGGAATCTGGATAGTCTGGACAGGATATTGAAGAGCTGACCGATATTGAGTGGATAGCCAATGAACAGCACGGTTTCGAGTGTGAACAGACCACTAAGAAGCAGCATTGCATTACTTGGACATTCATCAGTGGTGTAACGAAAGCCTTCCTGGAATGCAGATTCAGAGTATTTCCAGATTCACAGTGAATGGATGGAAATTTCTGTAGTAGAGATTCCAATGATTTCTGAACGCTGGGTTGTGTGGACAGGAAAATGAAGAGCTGACTAGGTTTGACTGGATTGCCAATTGAACAGCAAGGCTGTGAGTGTGAACAGCCGCTGAAAACCAGCATTGGATTACCTGGTCATTCACCAGTGTTGTTAGGAAAATCTGCCTGGTGTGGAGAGTCAGAGGAATTCCAGATTCGCAGGGAACGAATGGAACACTCTGAAGTGGAGATAAGAATGATTTCTGAAGGCTCGGTGTGTGGAAGGAAAATCAAGAGCTAACCAGCGTTCACTGGATAGCCAATTGAACAGCACGGCTGCGAGTGTTAACACGCAGCTGAAACCAGCCTTGGGTTGCTTGGACATTCACCAGTGGTGAAACGAAAACCTGCTGGGAGTGGAGAACAAGATGAATTCAAGATTCGCCTGAATGAATGAAACATTCTGTAGTGTAGATTGCAATGGTTTCTGAGGTTTGTATTGTCTGAACTGGAAAAAGAAGAACTCACCAGTGTTGAGTCGCTAGACCGTGAACAGCACGGGTTCGAGTGTGAATAGACCGCTGAAAACCATCATTGCGTTACTTGAACATTCAGCAGTGGTGCAATGAAAACCTGCCGGGAGTGGAGATTCAGATGAATTCCAGATTCGCAGTGAATGAATGGAACATTCTCTAGTGGTGATTCCAATGATTTCTGAAGGCTGGGTTTTGTGGACACGAAAATGTAGAGCTGAACAGGGTGGAATGGAGAGCCAAATGAACAGCACGTCTCGTAGTAAGAACAGGCCACTGAAAACCAGCTTTGGCTTAATTGGACATTCACAAGTGGTGTAACGAAAACCTGACGGGAGTTGAGAATTAGATGAATTTCAGATTTGCCGTCAATGAATGGAACATTCTGTGGAGGAGATACCAATTGTTTCTGAAGTTTGGGTTATGTGGACAGGAAAATGGAGCTGAAGAGGGTTGAGTGGATAGCAAATTGAACAGCACGGCTGAGAGTATGAGCAGGCCACTTAAAACCAGCATTGGCTTACTTGGATATTTACCAGTGGTGTCACGAAAACCTGCCGGGAGTGGAGATTCAGATGAATTCCAGATTCGCTGTGAATGAATGGAACATTCTGTAGTGGAGATAACAATGATTTCTCCAGTCTCTGTGGTGTGGACAGGAAAATGTAGAGCTGGCCAGGGTTGAGTGGATAGCCAATTGAACAGCACCACTGCGCTTGTGAAGAAAACACTTAAAACATTGGGTTACTTGGACATTCAACAGTGGTGTAACGAAAACCTGCCGGGAGTGGAGGTTCAGAGGAATTCCAGATTCGCAGTGAATGAATGGAACATTCTCTAGTGGAGATTCCAACGATTTCTGAAGGCTGGGTCGTGTGGAAGGAAAATCAAGAACTAATCAGGATTTAGTGGAAAGCCAATTGTATAGCATGGCTGCGAGTGTGAACATGCAGCTGAAAACCAGCATTGGGTTACTTGGACATTCATCAGTGGTGTAAGGAAAACCTGCATGGAGTGGAGAGTCAGTTGAATTCCACATTCGCAGTGAATGAATGGAACATTCTGTAGAGGAGATTCCAATGATTTCTGAAGCCTGTGTTGTGTGGACAGGAAAATGAAGAGCTGACCAGGCTTGAATCGATAGCCAAGTAAACAGCAGGGCTGCGAATATGAACAGGCCGCTGAAAACCAGCATTGGGTTACTTGGACATTCAACAGTGGTGTAATGAAAACCTGCGTGGAGTTGAGAGTCAGATGAATTCCAGATTCGCAGTGAATGAATGGAACATTCTGTAGTGGAGATAACAAAGATTTCTGAAGGCTGGTAGTGTGGTGGGACAATGAAGAGCTGAACAGGGTGGAGTGAATTGTCAATTAAACAGCACGGCTGCGAGTATGAACAGGCCTCTGAAAACCAGCATTGGCTTACTTGGACATTCACAAGTGGTGTACTGTTAACCAGGCGGGAGTGGAGAATCAGATAAACTCCAGACTCGCAGTGAATGAATGGAACATTCTGTAGTGGAGATTGCAATGATTTCTGAAATCTGGATTGTGGGGACACGAAAATGAAGAGCTGACCAGTGTTGAGTGGATAGCCTGTAAAAAGCCTCGGCTTCGAATGTGAACAGACCACTGAAAACCAGTATTGCATTACTTCGACTTTCAGCAGTGGTGTAACGAAAGCCTGCGTGGAGTGCAGATTCAGATGAATTCCAGATTCCCAGTGAATGAATGGAACATCCTGTAGTGGAGATTACAATGATTTCTGAAGGCTGGGTTGTGTGCACAGGAAAATGAGGAGCAAAACAGGTTGAGTGGATAGCCAATTGAACAGCACGACTGCGAACATGAACAGGCCTCTGAAAACCAGCATTGTTTTACTTGGACATTCACAAGTGGTGTAAGATAAATCTGCAGGTAGTGGAGATTCAGTTGAATTCCAGATTCGCAGTGAATGAATGGAACATTCTGTACTGGAGATTGCAATGATTTCTCAAGTCTGGATTGTTTGGACATGAAAATGAAGAGCTGACCACAGTTGTGTGGATACCCAGTAAAAAGCAGGGCTTAGAGTGTGAACAGACCGCTGAAAACCAGCATTGTGTTACTTGGACATTCATAAGTGGTGTAATGAAAGCCTACCTGGAGTGCAGATTCAGATGAATTCCAGATTGGCAGTGAATGAATGGAACATTCTGTACTGGCGATTCCAATGATTTCTGAAGTCTGATATTGTGGAAAAGAAAATGAAAGGCTGACCAGGTTTGAGTGGATAGACAATTGAACAGCACACTGCGAGTGTGAAAAGGCGGCTGAAAACCAGCATTGGATTACTTGGTCATTCACCAGTGCTGTAATGAAAACCTGCCTGGAGCGGAGAGTCAGATGAATTGCAGAATCGCAGTGAATGAATGGAACAGTCTGTAGTGGAGAGCCCAATGATTTCTGAAGGCTGGTTTGTGTGGAGAGGAAAATGAAGAGCTGACCAATATTGAGTGGATAGCCCATTGAACAGCACTTCTGCGAGTTGAACATGCCTCTGAAAACCAGTATTGAGTTACTTGGACATTCACCAGTGGCGTAACGAAAACCTGCCAGGAGTGGAGGTTCAGAGGAATTCCAGATTCGCAGTGAATGAATGGAACATTCTCTAGTGGTGATTCCAATGATTTCTGAAGGCTGGGTTTTGTGGACACGAGAATGTAGAGCTGAACAGGGTGGAGTGGATAGCCAAATGAACAGCACGTCTCTTAGTATGAACAGGCCACTGAAAACCAGCATTGGCTTACTTGGACATTCACAAGTGGTGTAACGATAACCCGCCGGGAGTTGAGAGTCAGATGAATTTAAGATTCGCAGTGAATGAACGGAACATTCTGTGGAGGAGATACCAATTATTTCTGAAGGTTGGGTTATGAGGACAGGAAAATGTAGAGCTGAATAGGGTTGGGTGGATAGCAAATTGAACAGCACGGCTGAGTGTTTTTAGCAGGCGGCTTAAAACCAGCATTGTCTTCCTTGGACATTTACCAGTGGTGTCACGAAAACCTTCCAGGAGTGGAGACTCTGATGAATTCCAGATTCGCGTGATTGAATGGAACATTCTGTAGTGGTGATTGCCAACATTTAGGAATCTGGATAGTCTGGACAGGATATTGAAGAGCTGACCGATATTGAGTGGATAGCCAATGAACAGCACGGTTTCGAGTGTGAACAGACCACTAAGAAGCAGCATTGCATTACTTGGACATTCATCAGTGGTGTAACGAAAGCCTTCCTGGAATGCAGATTCAGAGTATTTCCAGATTCACAGTGAATGGATGGAAATTTCTGTAGTAGAGATTCCAATGATTTCTGAACGCTGGGTTGTGTGGACAGGAAAATGAAGAGCTGACTAGGTTTGACTGGATTGCCAATTGAACAGCAAGGCTGTGAGTGTGAACAGCCGCTGAAAACCAGCATTGGATTACCTGGTCATTCACCAGTGTTGTTAGGAAAATCTGCCTGGTGTGGAGAGTCAGAGGAATTCCAGATTCGCAGGGAACGAATGGAACACTCTGAAGTGGAGATAAGAATGATTTCTGAAGGCTCGGTGTGTGGAAGGAAAATCAAGAGCTAACCAGCGTTCACTGGATAGCCAATTGAACAGCACGGCTGCGAGTGTTAACACGCAGCTGAAACCAGCCTTGGGTTGCTTGGACATTCACCAGTGGTGAAACGAAAACCTGCTGGGAGTGGAGAACAAGATGAATTCAAGATTCGCCTGAATGAATGAAACATTCTGTAGTGTAGATTGCAATGGTTTCTGAGGTTTGTATTGTCTGAACTGGAAAAAGAAGAACTCACCAGTGTTGAGTCGCTAGACCGTGAACAGCACGGGTTCGAGTGTGAATAGACCGCTGAAAACCATCATTGCGTTACTTGAACATTCAGCAGTGGTGCAATGAAAACCTGCCGGGAGTGGAGATTCAGATGAATTCCAGATTCGCAGTGAATGAATGGAACATTCTCTAGTGGTGATTCCAATGATTTCTGAAGGCTGGGTTTTGTGGACACGAAAATGTAGAGCTGAACAGGGTGGAATGGAGAGCCAAATGAACAGCACGTCTCGTAGTAAGAACAGGCCACTGAAAACCAGCTTTGGCTTAATTGGACATTCACAAGTGGTGTAACGAAAACCTGACGGGAGTTGAGAATTAGATGAATTTCAGATTTGCCGTCAATGAATGGAACATTCTGTGGAGGAGATACCAATTGTTTCTGAAGTTTGGGTTATGTGGACAGGAAAATGGAGCTGAAGAGGGTTGAGTGGATAGCAAATTGAACAGCACGGCTGAGAGTATGAGCAGGCCACTTAAAACCAGCATTGGCTTACTTGGATATTTACCAGTGGTGTCACGAAAACCTGCCGGGAGTGGAGATTCAGATGAATTCCAGATTCGCTGTGAATGAATGGAACATTCTGTAGTGGAGATAACAATGATTTCTCCAGTCTCTGTGGTGTGGACAGGAAAATGTAGAGCTGGCCAGGGTTGAGTGGATAGCCAATTGAACAGCACCACTGCGCTTGTGAAGAAAACACTTAAAACATTGGGTTACTTGGACATTCAACAGTGGTGTAACGAAAACCTGCCGGGAGTGGAGGTTCAGAGGAATTCCAGATTCGCAGTGAATGAATGGAACATTCTCTAGTGGAGATTCCAACGATTTCTGAAGGCTGGGTCGTGTGGAAGGAAAATCAAGAACTAATCAGGATTTAGTGGAAAGCCAATTGTATAGCATGGCTGCGAGTGTGAACATGCAGCTGAAAACCAGCATTGGGTTACTTGGACATTCATCAGTGGTGTAAGGAAAACCTGCATGGAGTGGAGAGTCAGTTGAATTCCACATTCGCAGTGAATGAATGGAACATTCTGTAGAGGAGATTCCAATGATTTCTGAAGCCTGTGTTGTGTGGACAGGAAAATGAAGAGCTGACCAGGCTTGAATCGATAGCCAAGTAAACAGCAGGGCTGCGAATATGAACAGGCCGCTGAAAACCAGCATTGGGTTACTTGGACATTCAACAGTGGTGTAATGAAAACCTGCGTGGAGTTGAGAGTCAGATGAATTCCAGATTCGCAGTGAATGAATGGAACATTCTGTAGTGGAGATAACAAAGATTTCTGAAGGCTGGTAGTGTGGTGGGACAATGAAGAGCTGAACAGGGTGGAGTGAATTGTCAATTAAACAGCACGGCTGCGAGTATGAACAGGCCTCTGAAAACCAGCATTGGCTTACTTGGACATTCACAAGTGGTGTAATGTTAACCAGGCGGGAGTGGAGAATCAGATAAACTCCAGACTCGCAGTGAATGAATGGAACATTCTGTAGTGGAGATTGCAATGATTTCTGAAATCTGGATTGTGGGGACACGAAAATGAAGAGCTGACCAGTGTTGAGTGGATAGCCTGTAAAAAGCCTCGGCTTCGAATGTGAACAGACCACTGAAAACCAGTATTGCATTACTTCGACTTTCAGCAGTGGTGTAACGAAAGCCTGCGTGGAGTGCAGATTCAGATGAATTCCAGATTCCCAGTGAATGAATGGAACATCCTGTAGTGGAGATTACAATGATTTCTGAAGGCTGGGTTGTGTGCACAGGAAAATGAGGAGCAAAACAGGTTGAGTGGATAGCCAATTGAACAGCACGACTGCGAACATGAACAGGCCTCTGAAAACCAGCATTGCTTTACTTGGACATTCACAAGTGGTGTAAGATAAATCTGCAGGTAGTGGAGATTCAGTTGAATTCCAGATTCGCAGTGAATGAATGGAACATTCTGTACTGGAGATTGCAATGATTTCTCAAGTCTGGATTGTTTGGACATGAAAATGAAGAGCTGACCACAGTTGTGTGGATACCCAGTAAAAAGCAGGGCTTAGAGTGTGAACAGACCGCTGAAAACCAGCATTGTGTTACTTGGACATTCATAAGTGGTGTAATGAAAGCCTACCTGGAGTGCAGATTCAGATGAATTCCAGATTGGCAGTGAATGAATGGAACATTCTGTACTGGCGATTCCAATGATTTCTGAAGTCTGATATTGTGGAAAAGAAAATGAAAGGCTGACCAGGTTTGAGTGGATAGACAATTGAACAGCACACTGCGAGTGTGAAAAGGCGGCTGAAAACCAGCATTGGATTACTCGGTCATTCACCAGTGCTGTAATGAAAACCTGCCTGGAGCGGAGAGTCAGATGAATTGCAGAATCGCAGTGAATGAATGGAACAGTCTGTAGTGGAGAGCCCAATGATTTCTGAAGGCTGGTTTGTGTGGAGAGGAAAATGAAGAGCTGACCAATATTGAGTGGATAGCCCATTGAACAGCACTTCTGCGAGTTGAACATGCCTCTGAAAACCAGTATTGAGTTACTTGGACATTCACCAGTGGCGTAACGAAAACCTGCCAGGAGTGGAGGTTCAGAGGAATTCCAGATTCGCAGTGAATGAATGGAACATTCTCTAGTGGTGATTCCAATGATTTCTGAAGGCTGGGTTTTGTGGACACGAAAATGTAGAGCTGAACAGGGTGGAGTGGATAGCCAAATGAACAGCACGTCTCTTAGTATGAACAGGCCACTGAAAACCAGCATTGGCTTACTTGGACATTCACAAGTGGTGTAACGATAACCCGCCGGGAGTTGAGAGTCAGATGAATTTAAGATTCGCAGTGAATGAACGGAACATTCTGTGGAGGAGATACCAATTATTTCTGAAGGTTGGGTTATGAGGACAGGAAAATGTAGAGCTGAATAGGGTTGGGTGGATAGCAAATTGAACAGCACGGCTGAGTGTGTTAGCAGGCGGCTTAAAACCAGCATTGTCTTCCTTGGACATTTACCAGTGGTGTCACGAAAACCTTCCAGGAGTGGAGACTCTGATGAATTCCAGATTCGCGTGATTGAATGGAACATTCTGTAGTGGTGATTGCCAACATTTAGGAATCTGGATAGTCTGGACAGGATATTGAAGAGCTGACCGATATTGAGTGGATAGCCAATGAACAGCACGGTTTCGAGTGTGAACAGACCACTAAGAAGCAGCATTGCATTACTTGGACATTCATCAGTGGTGTAACGAAAGCCTTCCTGGAATGCAGATTCAGAGTATTTCCAGATTCACAGTGAATGAATGGAAATTTCTGTAGTAGAGATTCCAATGATTTCTGAACGCTGGGTTGTGTGGACAGGAAAATGAAGAGCTGACTAGGTTTGACTGGATTGCCAATTGAACAGCAAGGCTGTGAGTGTGAACAGCCGCTGAAAACCAGCATTGGATTACCTGGTCATTCACCAGTGTTGTTAGGAAAATCTGCCTGGTGTGGAGAGTCAGAGGAATTCCAGATTCGCAGGGAACGAATGGAACATTCTGAAGTGGAGATAAGAATGATTTCTGAAGGCTCGGTGTGTGGAAGGAAAATCAAGAGCTAACCAGCGTTCACTGGATAGCCAATTGAACAGCACGGCTGCGAGTGTTAACACGCAGCTGAAACCAGCCTTGGGTTGCTTGGACATTCACCAGTGGTGAAACGAAAACCTGCTGGGAGTGGAGAACAAGATGAATTCAAGATTCGCCTGAATGAATGAAACATTCTGTAGTGTAGATTGCAATGGTTTCTGAGGTTTGTATTGTCTGAACTGGAAAAAGAAGAACTCACCAGTGTTGAGTCGCTAGACCGTGAACAGCACGGGTTCGAGTGTGAATAGACCGCTGAAAACCATCATTGCGTTACTTGAACATTCAGCAGTGGTGCAATGAAAACCTGCCGGGAGTGGAGATTCAGATGAATTCCAGATTCGCAGTGAATGAATGGAACATTCTCTAGTGGTGATTCCAATGATTTCTGAAGGCTGGGTTTTGTGGACACGAAAATGTAGAGATGAACAGGGTGCAATGGAGAGCCAAATGAACAGCACGTCTCGTAGTAAGAACAGGCCACTGAAAACCAGCTTTGGCTTAATTGGACATTCACAAGTGGTGTAACGAAAACCTGACGGGAGTTGAGAATTAGATGAATTTCAGATTTGCCGTCAATGAATGGAACATTCTGTGGAGGAGATACCAATTGTTTCTGAAGTTTGGGTTATGTGGACAGGAAAATGGAGCTGAAGAGGGTTGAGTGGATAGCAAATTGAACAGCACGGCTGAGAGTATGAGCAGGCCACTTAAAACCAGCATTGGCTTACTTGGATATTTACCAGTGGTGTCACGAAAACCTGCCGGGAGTGGAGATTCAGATGAATTCCAGATTCGCTGTGAATGAATGGAACATTCTGTAGTGGAGATAACAATGATTTCTCCAGTCTCTGTGGTGTGGACAGGAAAATGTAGAGCTGGCCAGGGTTGAGTGGATAGCCAATTGAACAGCACCACTGCGCTTGTGAAGAAAACACTTAAAACATTGGGTTACTTGGACATTCAACAGTGGTGTAACGAAAACCTGCCGGGAGTGGAGGTTCAGAGGAATTCCAGATTCGCAGTGAATGAATGGAACATTCTCTAGTGGAGATTCCAACGATTTCTGAAGGCTGGGTCGTGTGGAAGGAAAATCAAGAACTAATCAGGATTTAGTGGAAAGCCAATTGTATAGCATGGCTGCGAGTGTGAACATGCAGCTGAAAACCAGCATTGGGTTACTTGGACATTCATCAGTGGTGTAAGGAAAACCTGCATGGAGTGGAGAGTCAGTTGAATTCCACATTCGCAGTGAATGAATGGAACATTCTGTAGAGGAGATTCCAATGATTTCTGAAGCCTGTGTTGTGTGGACAGGAAAATGAAGAGCTGACCAGGCTTGAATCGATAGCCAAGTAAACAGCAGGGCTGCGAATATGAACAGGCCGCTGAAAACCAGCATTGGGTTACTTGGACATTCAACAGTGGTGTAATGAAAACCTGCGTGGAGTTGAGAGTCAGATGAATTCCAGATTCGCAGTGAATGAATGGAACATTCTGTAGTGGAGATAACAAAGATTTCTGAAGGCTGGTAGTGTGGTGGGACAATGAAGAGCTGAACAGGGTGGAGTGAATTGTCAATTAAACAGCACGGCTGCGAGTATGAACAGGCCTCTGAAAACCAGCATTGGCTTACTTGGACATTCACAAGTGGTGTAATGTTAACCAGGCGGGAGTGGAGAATCAGATAAACTCCAGACTCGCAGTGAATGAATGGAACATTCTGTAGTGGAGATTGCAATGATTTCTGAAATCTGGATTGTGGGGACACGAAAATGAAGAGCTGACCAGTGTTGAGTGGATAGCCTGTAAAAAGCCTCGGCTTCGAATGTGAACAGACCACTGAAAACCAGTATTGCATTACTTCGACTTTCAGCAGTGGTGTAACGAAAGCCTGCGTGGAGTGCAGATTCAGATGAATTCCAGATTCCCAGTGAATGAATGGAACATCCTGTAGTGGAGATTACAATGATTTCTGAAGGCTGGGTTGTGTGCACAGGAAAATGAGGAGCAAAACAGGTTGAGTGGATAGCCAATTGAACAGCACGACTGCGAACATGAACAGGCCTCTGAAAACCAGCATTGTTTTACTTGGACATTCACAAGTGGTGTAAGATAAATCTGCAGGTAGTGGAGATTCAGTTGAATTCCAGATTCGCAGTGAATGAATGGAACATTCTGTACTGGAGATTGCAATGATTTCTCAAGTCTGGATTGTTTGGACATGAAAATGAAGAGCTGACCACAGTTGTGTGGATACCCAGTAAAAAGCAGGGCTTAGAGTGTGAACAGACCGCTGAAAACCAGCATTGTGTTACTTGGACATTCATAAGTGGTGTAATGAAAGCCTACCTGGAGTGCAGATTCAGATGAATTCCAGATTGGCAGTGAATGAATGGAACATTCTGTACTGGCGATTCCAATGATTTCTGAAGTCTGATATTGTGGAAAAGAAAATGAAAGGCTGACCAGGTTTGAGTGGATAGACAATTGAACAGCACACTGCGAGTGTGAAAAGGCGGCTGAAAACCAGCATTGGATTACTTGGTCATTCACCAGTGCTGTAATGAAAACCTGCCTGGAGCGGAGAGTCAGATGAATTGCAGAATCGCAGTGAATGAATGGAACAGTCTGTAGTGGAGAGCCCAATGATTTCTGAAGGCTGGTTTGTGTGGAGAGGAAAATGAAGAGCTGACCAATATTGAGTGGATAGCCCATTGAACAGCACTTCTGCGAGTTGAACATGCCTCTGAAAACCAGTATTGAGTTACTTGGACATTCACCAGTGGCGTAACGAAAACCTGCCAGGAGTGGAGGTTCAGAGGAATTCCAGATTCGCAGTGAATGAATGGAACATTCTCTAGTGGTGATTCCAATGATTTCTGAAGGCTGGGTTTTGTGGACACGAGAATGTAGAGCTGAACAGGGTGGAGTGGATAGCCAAATGAACAGCACGTCTCTTAGTATGAACAGGCCACTGAAAACCAGCATTGGCTTACTTGGACATTCACAAGTGGTGTAACGATAACCCGCCGGGAGTTGAGAGTCAGATGAATTTAAGATTCGCAGTGAATGAACGGAACATTCTGTGGAGGAGATACCAATTATTTCTGAAGGTTGGGTTATGAGGACAGGAAAATGTAGAGCTGAATAGGGTTGGGTGGATAGCAAATTGAACAGCACGGCTGAGTGTGTTAGCAGGCGGCTTAAAACCAGCATTGTCTTCCTTGGACATTTACCAGTGGTGTCACGAAAACCTTCCAGGAGTGGAGACTCTGATGAATTCCAGATTCGCGTGATTGAATGGAACATTCTGTAGTGGTGATTGCCAACATTTAGGAATCTGGATAGTCTGGACAGGATATTGAAGAGCTGACCGATATTGAGTGGATAGCCAATGAACAGCACGGTTTCGAGTGTGAACAGACCACTAAGAAGCAGCATTGCATTACTTGGACATTCATCAGTGGTGTAACGAAAGCCTTCCTGGAATGCAGATTCAGAGTATTTCCAGATTCACAGTGAATGAATGGAAATTTCTGTAGTAGAGATTCCAATGATTTCTGAACGCTGGGTTGTGTGGACAGGAAAATGAAGAGCTGACTAGGTTTGACTGGATTGCCAATTGAACAGCAAGGCTGTGAGTGTGAACAGCCGCTGAAAACCAGCATTGGATTACCTGGTCATTCACCAGTGTTGTTAGGAAAATCTGCCTGGTGTGGAGAGTCAGAGGAATTCCAGATTCGCAGGGAACGAATGGAACATTCTGAAGTGGAGATAAGAATGATTTCTGAAGGCTCGGTGTGTGGAAGGAAAATCAAGAGCTAACCAGCGTTCACTGGATAGCCAATTGAACAGCACGGCTGCGAGTGTTAACACGCAGCTGAAACCAGCCTTGGGTTGCTTGGACATTCACCAGTGGTGAAACGAAAACCTGCTGGGAGTGGAGAACAAGATGAATTCAAGATTCGCCTGAATGAATGAAACATTCTGTAGTGTAGATTGCAATGGTTTCTGAGGTTTGTATTGTCTGAACTGGAAAAAGAAGAACTCACCAGTGTTGAGTCGCTAGACCGTGAACAGCACGGGTTCGAGTGTGAATAGACCGCTGAAAACCATCATTGCGTTACTTGAACATTCAGCAGTGGTGCAATGAAAACCTGCCGGGAGTGGAGATTCAGATGAATTCCAGATTCGCAGTGAATGAATGGAACATTCTCTAGTGGTGATTCCAATGATTTCTGAAGGCTGGGTTTTGTGGACACGAAAATGTAGAGCTGAACAGGGTGGAATGGATAGCCAAATGAACAGCACGTCTCGTAGTAAGAACAGGCCACTGAAAACCAGCTTTGGCTTAATTGGACATTCACAAGTGGTGTAACGAAAACCTGACGGGAGTTGAGAATTAGATGAATTTCAGATTTGCCGTCAATGAATGGAACATTCTGTGGAGGAGATACCAATTGTTTCTGAAGTTTGGGTTATGTGGACAGGAAAATGGAGCTGAAGAGGGTTGAGTGGATAGCAAATTGAACAGCACGGCTGAGAGTATGAGCAGGCCACTTAAAACCAGCATTGGCTTACTTGGATATTTACCAGTGGTGTCACGAAAACCTGCCGGGAGTGGAGATTCAGATGAATTCCAGATTCGCTGTGAATGAATGGAACATTCTGTAGTGGAGATAACAATGATTTCTCCAGTCTCTGTGGTGTGGACAGGAAAATGTAGAGCTGGCCAGGGTTGAGTGGATAGCCAATTGAACAGCACCACTGCGCTTGTGAAGAAAACACTTAAAACATTGGGTTACTTGGACATTCAACAGTGGTGTAACGAAAACCTGCCGGGAGTGGAGGTTCAGAGGAATTCCAGATTCGCAGTGAATGAATGGAACATTCTCTAGTGGAGATTCCAACGATTTCTGAAGGCTGGGTCGTGTGGAAGGAAAATCAAGAACTAATCAGGATTTAGTGGAAAGCCAATTGTATAGCATGGCTGCGAGTGTGAACATGCAGCTGAAAACCAGCATTGGGTTACTTGGACATTCATCAGTGGTGTAAGGAAAACCTGCATGGAGTGGAGAGTCAGTTGAATTCCACATTCGCAGTGAATGAATGGAACATTCTGTAGAGGAGATTCCAATGATTTCTGAAGCCTGTGTTGTGTGGACAGGAAAATGAAGAGCTGACCAGGCTTGAATCGATAGCCAAGTAAACAGCAGGGCTGCGAATATGAACAGGCCGCTGAAAACCAGCATTGGGTTACTTGGACATTCAACAGTGGTGTAATGAAAACCTGCGTGGAGTTGAGAGTCAGATGAATTCCAGATTCGCAGTGAATGAATGGAACATTCTGTAGTGGAGATAACAAAGATTTCTGAAGGCTGGTAGTGTGGTGGGACAATGAAGAGCTGAACAGGGTGGAGTGAATTGTCAATTAAACAGCACGGCTGCGAGTATGAACAGGCCTCTGAAAACCAGCATTGGCTTACTTGGACATTCACAAGTGGTGTAATGTTAACCAGGCGGGAGTGGAGAATCAGATAAACTCCAGACTCGCAGTGAATGAATGGAACATTCTGTAGTGGAGATTGCAATGATTTCTGAAATCTGGATTGTGGGGACACGAAAATGAAGAGCTGACCAGTGTTGAGTGGATAGCCTGTAAAAAGCCTCGGCTTCGAATGTGAACAGACCACTGAAAACCAGTATTGCATTACTTCGACTTTCAGCAGTGGTGTAACGAAAGCCTGCGTGGAGTGCAGATTCAGATGAATTCCAGATTCCCAGTGAATGAATGGAACATCCTGTAGTGGAGATTACAATGATTTCTGAAGGCTGGGTTGTGTGCACAGGAAAATGAGGAGCAAAACAGGTTGAGTGGATAGCCAATTGAACAGCACGACTGCGAACATGAACAGGCCTCTGAAAACCAGCATTGTTTTACTTGGACATTCACAAGTGGTGTAAGATAAATCTGCAGGTAGTGGAGATTCAGTTGAATTCCAGATTCGCAGTGAATGAATGGAACATTCTGTACTGGAGATTGCAATGATTTCTCAAGTCTGGATTGTTTGGACATGAAAATGAAGAGCTGACCACAGTTGTGTGGATACCCAGTAAAAAGCAGGGCTTAGAGTGTGAACAGACCGCTGAAAACCAGCATTGTGTTACTTGGACATTCATAAGTGGTGTAATGAAAGCCTACCTGGAGTGCAGATTCAGATGAATTCCAGATTGGCAGTGAATGAATGGAACATTCTGTACTGGCGATTCCAATGATTTCTGAAGTCTGATATTGTGGAAAAGAAAATGAAAGGCTGACCAGGTTTGAGTGGATAGACAATTGAACAGCACACTGCGAGTGTGAAAAGGCGGCTGAAAACCAGCATTGGATTACTTGGTCATTCACCAGTGCTGTAATGAAAACCTGCCTGGAGCGGAGAGTCAGATGAATTGCAGAATCGCAGTGAATGAATGGAACAGTCTGTAGTGGAGAGCCCAATGATTTCTGAAGGCTGGTTTGTGTGGAGAGGAAAATGAAGAGCTGACCAATATTGAGTGGATAGCCCATTGAACAGCACTTCTGCGAGTTGAACATGCCTCTGAAAACCAGTATTGAGTTACTTGGACATTCACCAGTGGCGTAACGAAAACCTGCCAGGAGTGGAGGTTCAGAGGAATTCCAGATTCGCAGTGAATGAATGGAACATTCTCTAGTGGTGATTCCAATGATTTCTGAAGGCTGGGTTTTGTGGACACGAGAATGTAGAGCTGAACAGGGTGGAGTGGATAGCCAAATGAACAGCACGTCTCTTAGTATGAACAGGCCACTGAAAACCAGCATTGGCTTACTTGGACATTCACAAGTGGTGTAACGATAACCCGCCGGGAGTTGAGAGTCAGATGAATTTAAGATTCGCAGTGAATGAACGGAACATTCTGTGGAGGAGATACCAATTATTTCTGAAGGTTGGGTTATGAGGACAGGAAAATGTAGAGCTGAATAGGGTTGGGTGGATAGCAAATTGAACAGCACGGCTGAGTGTGTTAGCAGGCGGCTTAAAACCAGCATTGTCTTCCTTGGACATTTACCAGTGGTGTCACGAAAACCTTCCAGGAGTGGAGACTCTGATGAATTCCAGATTCGCGTGATTGAATGGAACATTCTGTAGTGGTGATTGCCAACATTTAGGAATCCGGATAGTCTGGACAGGATATTGAAGAGCTGACCGATATTGAGTGGATAGCCAATGAACAGCACGGTTTCGAGAGTGAACAGACCACTAAGAAGCAGCATTGCATTACTTGGACATTCATCAGTGGTGTAACGAAAGCCTTCCTGGAATGCAGATTCAGAGTATTTCCAGATTCACAGTGAATGAATGGAAATTTCTGTAGTAGAGATTCCAATGATTTCTGAACGCTGGGTTGTGTGGACAGGAAAATGAAGAGCTGACTAGGTTTGACTGGATTGCCAATTGAACAGCAAGGCTGTGAGTGTGAACAGCCGCTGAAAACCAGCATTGGATTACCTGGTCATTCACCAGTGTTGTTAGGAAAATCTGCCTGGTGTGGAGAGTCAGAGGAATTCCAGATTCGCAGGGAACGAATGAAACATTCTGAAGTGGAGATAAGAATGATTTCTGAAGGCTCGGTGTGTGGAAGGAAAATCAAGAGCTAACCAGCGTTCACTGGATAGCCAATTGAACAGCACGGCTGCGAGTGTTAACACGCAGCTGAAACCAGCCTTGGGTTGCTTGGACATTCACCAGTGGTGAAACGAAAACCTGCTGGGAGTGGAGAACAAGATGAATTCAAGATTCGCCTGAATGAATGAAACATTCTGTAGTGTAGATTGCAATGGTTTCTGAGGTTTGTATTGTCTGAACTGGAAAAAGAAGAACTCACCAGTGTTGAGTCGCTAGACCGTGAACAGCACGGGTTCGAGTGTGAATAGACCGCTGAAAACCATCATTGCGTTACTTGAACATTCAGCAGTGGTGCAATGAAAACCTGCCGGGAGTGGAGATTCAGATGAATTCCAGATTCGCAGTGAATGAATGGAACATTCTCTAGTGGTGATTCCAATGATTTCTGAAGGCTGGGTTTTGTGGACACGAAAATGTAGAGCTGAACAGGGTGGAATGGATAGCCAAATGAACAGCACGTCTCGTAGTAAGAACAGGCCACTGAAAACCAGCTTTGGCTTAATTGGACATTCACAAGTGGTGTAACGAAAACCTGACGGGAGTTGAGAATTAGATGAATTTCAGATTTGCCGTCAATGAATGGAACATTCTGTGGAGGAGATACCAATTGTTTCTGAAGTTTGGGTTATGTGGACAGGAAAATGGAGCTGAAGAGGGTTGAGTGGATAGCAAATTGAACAGCACGGCTGAGAGTATGAGCAGGCCACTTAAAACCAGCATTGGCTTACTTGGATATTTACCAGTGGTGTCACGAAAACCTGCCGGGAGTGGAGATTCAGATGAATTCCAGATTCGCTGTGAATGAATGGAACATTCTGTAGTGGAGATAACAATGATTTCTCCAGTCTCTGTGGTGTGGACAGGAAAATGTAGAGCTGGCCAGGGTTGAGTGGATAGCCAATTGAACAGCACCACTGCGCTTGTGAAGAAAACACTTAAAACATTGGGTTACTTGGACATTCAACAGTGGTGTAACGAAAACCTGCCGGGAGTGGAGGTTCAGAGGAATTCCAGATTCGCAGTGAATGAATGGAACATTCTCTAGTGGAGATTCCAACGATTTCTGAAGGCTGGGTCGTGTGGAAGGAAAATCAAGAACTAATCAGGATTTAGTGGAAAGCCAATTGTATAGCATGGCTGCGAGTGTGAACATGCAGCTGAAAACCAGCATTGGGTTACTTGGACATTCATCAGTGGTGTAAGGAAAACCTGCATGGAGTGGAGAGTCAGTTGAATTCCACATTCGCAGTGAATGAATGGAACATTCTGTAGAGGAGATTCCAATGATTTCTGAAGCCTGTGTTGTGTGGACAGGAAAATGAAGAGCTGACCAGGCTTGAATCGATAGCCAAGTAAACAGCAGGGCTGCGAATATGAACAGGCCGCTGAAAACCAGCATTGGGTTACTTGGACATTCAACAGTGGTGTAATGAAAACCTGCGTGGAGTTGAGAGTCAGATGAATTCCAGATTCGCAGTGAATGAATGGAACATTCTGTAGTGGAGATAACAAAGATTTCTGAAGGCTGGTAGTGTGGTGGGACAATGAAGAGCTGAACAGGGTGGAGTGAATTGTCAATTAAACAGCACGGCTGCGAGTATGAACAGGCCTCTGAAAACCAGCATTGGCTTACTTGGACATTCACAAGTGGTGTAATGTTAACCAGGCGGGAGTGGAGAATCAGATAAACTCCAGACTCGCAGTGAATGAATGGAACATTCTGTAGTGGAGATTGCAATGATTTCTGAAATCTGGATTGTGGGGACACGAAAATGAAGAGCTGACCAGTGTTGAGTGGATAGCCTGTAAAAAGCCTCGGCTTCGAATGTGAACAGACCACTGAAAACCAGTATTGCATTACTTCGACTTTCAGCAGTGGTGTAACGAAAGCCTGCGTGGAGTGCAGATTCAGATGAATTCCAGATTCCCAGTGAATGAATGGAACATCCTGTAGTGGAGATTACAATGATTTCTGAAGGCTGGGTTGTGTGCACAGGAAAATGAGGAGCAAAACAGGTTGAGTGGATAGCCAATTGAACAGCACGACTGCGAACATGAACAGGCCTCTGAAAACCAGCATTGCTTTACTTGGACATTCACAAGTGGTGTAAGATAAATCTGCAGGTAGTGGAGATTCAGTTGAATTCCAGATTCGCAGTGAATGAATGGAACATTCTGTACTGGAGATTGCAATGATTTCTCAAGTCTGGATTGTTTGGACATGAAAATGAAGAGCTGACCACAGTTGTGTGGATACCCAGTAAAAAGCAGGGCTTAGAGTGTGAACAGACCGCTGAAAACCAGCATTGTGTTACTTGGACATTCATAAGTGGTGTAATGAAAGCCTACCTGGAGTGCAGATTCAGATGAATTCCAGATTGGCAGTGAATGAATGGAACATTCTGTACTGGCGATTCCAATGATTTCTGAAGTCTGATATTGTGGAAAAGAAAATGAAAGGCTGACCAGGTTTGAGTGGATAGACAATTGAACAGCACACTGCGAGTGTGAAAAGGCGGCTGAAAACCAGCATTGGATTACTCGGTCATTCACCAGTGCTGTAATGAAAACCTGCCTGGAGCGGAGAGTCAGATGAATTGCAGAATCGCAGTGAATGAATGGAACAGTCTGTAGTGGAGAGCCCAATGATTTCTGAAGGCTGGTTTGTGTGGAGAGGAAAATGAAGAGCTGACCAATATTGAGTGGATAGCCCATTGAACAGCACTTCTGCGAGTTGAACATGCCTCTGAAAACCAGTATTGAGTTACTTGGACATTCACCAGTGGCGTAACGAAAACCTGCCAGGAGTGGAGGTTCAGAGGAATTCCAGATTCGCAGTGAATGAATGGAACATTCTCTAGTGGTGATTCCAATGATTTCTGAAGGCTGGGTTTTGTGGACACGAAAATGTAGAGCTGAACAGGGTGGAGTGGATAGCCAAATGAACAGCACGTCTCTTAGTATGAACAGGCCACTGAAAACCAGCATTGGCTTACTTGGACATTCACAAGTGGTGTAACGATAACCCGCCGGGAGTTGAGAGTCAGATGAATTTAAGATTCGCAGTGAATGAACGGAACATTCTGTGGAGGAGATACCAATTATTTCTGAAGGTTGGGTTATGAGGACAGGAAAATGTAGAGCTGAATAGGGTTGGGTGGATAGCAAATTGAACAGCACGGCTGAGTGTGTTAGCAGGCGGCTTAAAACCAGCATTGTCTTCCTTGGACATTTACCAGTGGTGTCACGAAAACCTTCCAGGAGTGGAGACTCTGATGAATTCCAGATTCGCGTGATTGAATGGAACATTCTGTAGTGGTGATTGCCAACATTTAGGAATCCGGATAGTCTGGACAGGATATTGAAGAGCTGACCGATATTGAGTGGATAGCCAATGAACAGCACGGTTTCGAGTGTGAACAGACCACTAAGAAGCAGCATTGCATTACTTGGACATTCATCAGTGGTGTAACGAAAGCCTTCCTGGAATGCAGATTCAGAGTATTTCCAGATTCACAGTGAATGAATGGAAATTTCTGTAGTAGAGATTCCAATGATTTCTGAACGCTGGGTTGTGTGGACAGGAAAATGAAGAGCTGACTAGGTTTGACTGGATTGCCAATTGAACAGCAAGGCTGTGAGTGTGAACAGCCGCTGAAAACCAGCATTGGATTACCTGGTCATTCACCAGTGTTGTTAGGAAAATCTGCCTGGTGTGGAGAGTCAGAGGAATTCCAGATTCGCAGGGAACGAATGGAACATTCTGAAGTGGAGATAAGAATGATTTCTGAAGGCTCGGTGTGTGGAAGGAAAATCAAGAGCTAACCAGCGTTCACTGGATAGCCAATTGAACAGCACGGCTGCGAGTGTTAACACGCAGCTGAAACCAGCCTTGGGTTGCTTGGACATTCACCAGTGGTGAAACGAAAACCTGCTGGGAGTGGAGAACAAGATGAATTCAAGATTCGCCTGAATGAATGAAACATTCTGTAGTGTAGATTGCAATGGTTTCTGAGGTTTGTATTGTCTGAACTGGAAAAAGAAGAACTCACCAGTGTTGAGTCGCTAGACCGTGAACAGCACGGGTTCGAGTGTGAATAGACCGCTGAAAACCATCATTGCGTTACTTGAACATTCAGCAGTGGTGCAATGAAAACCTGCCGGGAGTGGAGATTCAGATGAATTCCAGATTCGCAGTGAATGAATGGAACATTCTCTAGTGGTGATTCCAATGATTTCTGAAGGCTGGGTTTTGTGGACACGAAAATGTAGAGCTGAACAGGGTGGAATGGAGAGCCAAATGAACAGCACGTCTCGTAGTAAGAACAGGCCACTGAAAACCAGCTTTGGCTTAATTGGACATTCACAAGTGGTGTAACGAAAACCTGACGGGAGTTGAGAATTAGATGAATTTCAGATTTGCCGTCAATGAATGGAACATTCTGTGGAGGAGATACCAATTGTTTCTGAAGTTTGGGTTATGTGGACAGGAAAATGGAGCTGAAGAGGGTTGAGTGGATAGCAAATTGAACAGCACGGCTGAGAGTATGAGCAGGCCACTTAAAACCAGCATTGGCTTACTTGGATATTTACCAGTGGTGTCACGAAAACCTGCCGGGAGTGGAGATTCAGATGAATTCCAGATTCGCTGTGAATGAATGGAACATTCTGTAGTGGAGATAACAATGATTTCTCCAGTCTCTGTGGTGTGGACAGGAAAATGTAGAGCTGGCCAGGGTTGAGTGGATAGCCAATTGAACAGCACCACTGCGCTTGTGAAGAAAACACTTAAAACATTGGGTTACTTGGACATTCAACAGTGGTGTAACGAAAACCTGCCGGGAGTGGAGGTTCAGAGGAATTCCAGATTCGCAGTGAATGAATGGAACATTCTCTAGTGGAGATTCCAACGATTTCTGAAGGCTGGGTCGTGTGGAAGGAAAATCAAGAACTAATCAGGATTTAGTGGAAAGCCAATTGTATAGCATGGCTGCGAGTGTGAACATGCAGCTGAAAACCAGCATTGGGTTACTTGGACATTCATCAGTGGTGCAAGGAAAACCTGCATGGAGTGGAGAGTCAGTTGAATTCCACATTCGCAGTGAATGAATGGAACATTCTGTAGAGGAGATTCCAATGATTTCTGAAGCCTGTGTTGTGTGGACAGGAAAATGAAGAGCTGACCAGGCTTGAATCGATAGCCAAGTAAACAGCAGGGCTGCGAATATGAACAGGCCGCTGAAAACCAGCATTGGGTTACTTGGACATTCAACAGTGGTGTAATGAAAACCTGCGTGGAGTTGAGAGTCAGATGAATTCCAGATTCGCAGTGAATGAATGGAACATTCTGTAGTGGAGATAACAAAGATTTCTGAAGGCTGGTAGTGTGGTGGGACAATGAAGAGCTGAACAGGGTGGAGTGAATTGTCAATTAAACAGCACGGCTGCGAGTATGAACAGGCCTCTGAAAACCAGCATTGGCTTACTTGGACATTCACAAGTGGTGTAATGTTAACCAGGCGGGAGTGGAGAATCAGATAAACTCCAGACTCGCAGTGAATGAATGGAACATTCTGTAGTGGAGATTGCAATGATTTCTGAAATCTGGATTGTGGGGACACGAAAATGAAGAGCTGACCAGTGTTGAGTGGATAGCCTGTAAAAAGCCTCGGCTTCGAATGTGAACAGACCACTGAAAACCAGTATTGCATTACTTCGACTTTCAGCAGTGGTGTAACGAAAGCCTGCGTGGAGTGCAGATTCAGATGAATTCCAGATTCCCAGTGAATGAATGGAACATCCTGTAGTGGAGATTACAATGATTTCTGAAGGCTGGGTTGTGTGCACAGGAAAATGAGGAGCAAAACAGGTTGAGTGGATAGCCAATTGAACAGCACGACTGCGAACATGAACAGGCCTCTGAAAACCAGCATTGTTTTACTTGGACATTCACAAGTGGTGTAAGATAAATCTGCAGGTAGTGGAGATTCAGTTGAATTCCAGATTCGCAGTGAATGAATGGAACATTCTGTACTGGAGATTGCAATGATTTCTCAAGTCTGGATTGTTTGGACATGAAAATGAAGAGCTGACCACAGTTGTGTGGATACCCAGTAAAAAGCAGGGCTTAGAGTGTGAACAGACCGCTGAAAACCAGCATTGTGTTACTTGGACATTCATAAGTGGTGTAATGAAAGCCTACCTGGAGTGCAGATTCAGATGAATTCCAGATTGGCAGTGAATGAATGGAACATTCTGTACTGGCGATTCCAATGATTTCTGAAGTCTGATATTGTGGAAAAGAAAATGAAAGGCTGACCAGGTTTGAGTGGATAGACAATTGAACAGCACACTGCGAGTGTGAAAAGGCGGCTGAAAACCAGCATTGGATTACTTGGTCATTCACCAGTGCTGTAATGAAAACCTGCCTGGAGCGGAGAGTCAGATGAATTGCAGAATCGCAGTGAATGAATGGAACAGTCTGTAGTGGAGAGCCCAATGATTTCTGAAGGCTGGTTTGTGTGGAGAGGAAAATGAAGAGCTGACCAATATTGAGTGGATAGCCCATTGAACAGCACTTCTGCGAGTTGAACATGCCTCTGAAAACCAGTATTGAGTTACTTGGACATTCACCAGTGGCGTAACGAAAACCTGCCAGGAGTGGAGGTTCAGAGGAATTCCAGATTCGCAGTGAATGAATGGAACATTCTCTAGTGGTGATTCCAATGATTTCTGAAGGCTGGGTTTTGTGGACACGAAAATGTAGAGCTGAACAGGGTGGAGTGGATAGCCAAATGAACAGCACGTCTCTTAGTATGAACAGGCCACTGAAAACCAGCATTGGCTTACTTGGACATTCACAAGTGGTGTAACGATAACCCGCCGGGAGTTGAGAGTCAGATGAATTTAAGATTCGCAGTGAATGAACGGAACATTCTGTGGAGGAGATACCAATTATTTCTGAAGGTTGGGTTATGAGGACAGGAAAATGTAGAGCTGAATAGGGTTGGGTGGATAGCAAATTGAACAGCACGGCTGAGTGTGTTAGCAGGCGGCTTAAAACCAGCATTGTCTTCCTTGGACATTTACCAGTGGTGTCACGAAAACCTTCCAGGAGTGGAGACTCTGATGAATTCCAGATTCGCGTGATTGAATGGAACATTCTGTAGTGGTGATTGCCAACATTTAGGAATCTGGATAGTCTGGACAGGATATTGAAGAGCTGACCGATATTGAGTGGATAGCCAATGAACAGCACGGTTTCGAGTGTGAACAGACCACTAAGAAGCAGCATTGCATTACTTGGACATTCATCAGTGGTGTAACGAAAGCCTTCCTGGAATGCAGATTCAGAGTATTTCCAGATTCACAGTGAATGAATGGAAATTTCTGTAGTAGAGATTCCAATGATTTCTGAACGCTGGGTTGTGTGGACAGGAAAATGAAGAGCTGACTAGGTTTGACTGGATTGCCAATTGAACAGCAAGGCTGTGAGTGTGAACAGCCGCTGAAAACCAGCATTGGATTACCTGGTCATTCACCAGTGTTGTTAGGAAAATCTGCCTGGTGTGGAGAGTCAGAGGAATTCCAGATTCGCAGGGAACGAATGGAACATTCTGAAGTGGAGATAAGAATGATTTCTGAAGGCTCGGTGTGTGGAAGGAAAATCAAGAGCTAACCAGCGTTCACTGGATAGCCAATTGAACAGCACGGCTGCGAGTGTTAACACGCAGCTGAAACCAGCCTTGGGTTGCTTGGACATTCACCAGTGGTGAAACGAAAACCTGCTGGGAGTGGAGAACAAGATGAATTCAAGATTCGCCTGAATGAATGAAACATTCTGTAGTGTAGATTGCAATGGTTTCTGAGGTTTGTATTGTCTGAACTGGAAAAAGAAGAACTCACCAGTGTTGAGTCGCTAGACCGTGAACAGCACGGGTTCGAGTGTGAATAGACCGCTGAAAACCATCATTGCGTTACTTGAACATTCAGCAGTGGTGCAATGAAAACCTGCCGGGAGTGGAGATTCAGATGAATTCCAGATTCGCAGTGAATGAATGGAACATTCTCTAGTGGTGATTCCAATGATTTCTGAAGGCTGGGTTTTGTGGACACGAAAATGTAGAGCTGAACAGGGTGGAATGGATAGCCAAATGAACAGCACGTCTCGTAGTAAGAACAGGCCACTGAAAACCAGCTTTGGCTTAATTGGACATTCACAAGTGGTGTAACGAAAACCTGACGGGAGTTGAGAATTAGATGAATTTCAGATTTGCCGTCAATGAATGGAACATTCTGTGGAGGAGATACCAATTGTTTCTGAAGTTTGGGTTATGTGGACAGGAAAATGGAGCTGAAGAGGGTTGAGTGGATAGCAAATTGAACAGCACGGCTGAGAGTATGAGCAGGCCACTTAAAACCAGCATTGGCTTACTTGGATATTTACCAGTGGTGTCACGAAAACCTGCCGGGAGTGGAGATTCAGATGAATTCCAGATTCGCTGTGAATGAATGGAACATTCTGTAGTGGAGATAACAATGATTTCTCCAGTCTCTGTGGTGTGGACAGGAAAATGTAGAGCTGGCCAGGGTTGAGTGGATAGCCAATTGAACAGCACCACTGCGCTTGTGAAGAAAACACTTAAAACATTGGGTTACTTGGACATTCAACAGTGGTGTAACGAAAACCTGCCGGGAGTGGAGGTTCAGAGGAATTCCAGATTCGCAGTGAATGAATGGAACATTCTCTAGTGGAGATTCCAACGATTTCTGAAGGCTGGGTCGTGTGGAAGGAAAATCAAGAACTAATCAGGATTTAGTGGAAAGCCAATTGTATAGCATGGCTGCGAGTGTGAACATGCAGCTGAAAACCAGCATTGGGTTACTTGGACATTCATCAGTGGTGTAAGGAAAACCTGCATGGAGTGGAGAGTCAGTTGAATTCCACATTCGCAGTGAATGAATGGAACATTCTGTAGAGGAGATTCCAATGATTTCTGAAGCCTGTGTTGTGTGGACAGGAAAATGAAGAGCTGACCAGGCTTGAATCGATAGCCAAGTAAACAGCAGGGCTGCGAATATGAACAGGCCGCTGAAAACCAGCATTGGGTTACTTGGACATTCAACAGTGGTGTAATGAAAACCTGCGTGGAGTTGAGAGTCAGATGAATTCCAGATTCGCAGTGAATGAATGGAACATTCTGTAGTGGAGATAACAAAGATTTCTGAAGGCTGGTAGTGTGGTGGGACAATGAAGAGCTGAACAGGGTGGAATGAATTGTCAATTAAACAGCACGGCTGCGAGTATGAACAGGCCTCTGAAAACCAGCATTGGCTTACTTGGACATTCACAAGTGGTGTAATGTTAACCAGGCGGGAGTGGAGAATCAGATAAACTCCAGACTCGCAGTGAATGAATGGAACATTCTGTAGTGGAGATTGCAATGATTTCTGAAATCTGGATTGTGGGGACACGAAAATGAAGAGCTGACCAGTGTTGAGTGGATAGCCTGTAAAAAGCCTCGGCTTCGAATGTGAACAGACCACTGAAAACCAGTATTGCATTACTTCGACTTTCAGCAGTGGTGTAACGAAAGCCTGCGTGGAGTGCAGATTCAGATGAATTCCAGATTCCCAGTGAATGAATGGAACATCCTGTAGTGGAGATTACAATGATTTCTGAAGGCTGGGTTGTGTGCACAGGAAAATGAGGAGCAAAACAGGTTGAGTGGATAGCCAATTGAACAGCACGACTGCGAACATGAACAGGCCTCTGAAAACCAGCATTGTTTTACTTGGACATTCACAAGTGGTGTAAGATAAATCTGCAGGTAGTGGAGATTCAGTTGAATTCCAGATTCGCAGTGAATGAATGGAACATTCTGTACTGGAGATTGCAATGATTTCTCAAGTCTGGATTGTTTGGACATGAAAATGAAGAGCTGACCACAGTTGTGTGGATACCCAGTAAAAAGCAGGGCTTAGAGTGTGAACAGACCGCTGAAAACCAGCATTGTGTTACTTGGACATTCATAAGTGGTGTAATGAAAGCCTACCTGGAGTGCAGATTCAGATGAATTCCAGATTGGCAGTGAATGAATGGAACATTCTGTACTGGCGATTCCAATGATTTCTGAAGTCTGATATTGTGGAAAAGAAAATGAAAGGCTGACCAGGTTTGAGTGGATAGACAATTGAACAGCACACTGCGAGTGTGAAAAGGCGGCTGAAAACCAGCATTGGATTACTTGGTCATTCACCAGTGCTGTAATGAAAACCTGCCTGGAGCGGAGAGTCAGATGAATTGCAGAATCGCAGTGAATGAATGGAACAGTCTGTAGTGGAGAGCCCAATGATTTCTGAAGGCTGGTTTGTGTGGAGAGGAAAATGAAGAGCTGACCAATATTGAGTGGATAGCCCATTGAACAGCACTTCTGCGAGTTGAACATGCCTCTGAAAACCAGTATTGAGTTACTTGGACATTCACCAGTGGCGTAACGAAAACCTGCCAGGAGTGGAGGTTCAGAGGAATTCCAGATTCGCAGTGAATGAATGGAACATTCTCTAGTGGTGATTCCAATGATTTCTGAAGGCTGGGTTTTGTGGACACGAGAATGTAGAGCTGAACAGGGTGGAGTGGATAGCCAAATGAACAGCACGTCTCTTAGTATGAACAGGCCACTGAAAACCAGCATTGGCTTACTTGGACATTCACAAGTGGTGTAACGATAACCCGCCGGGAGTTGAGAGTCAGATGAATTTAAGATTCGCAGTGAATGAACGGAACATTCTGTGGAGGAGATACCAATTATTTCTGAAGGTTGGGTTATGAGGACAGGAAAATGTAGAGCTGAATAGGGTTGGGTGGATAGCAAATTGAACAGCACGGCTGAGTGTGTTAGCAGGCGGCTTAAAACCAGCATTGTCTTCCTTGGACATTTACCAGTGGTGTCACGAAAACCTTCCAGGAGTGGAGACTCTGATGAATTCCAGATTCGCGTGATTGAATGGAACATTCTGTAGTGGTGATTGCCAACATTTAGGAATCTGGATAGTCTGGACAGGATATTGAAGAGCTGACCGATATTGAGTGGATAGCCAATGAACAGCACGGTTTCGAGTGTGAACAGACCACTAAGAAGCAGCATTGCATTACTTGGACATTCATCAGTGGTGTAACGAAAGCCTTCCTGGAATGCAGATTCAGAGTATTTCCAGATTCACAGTGAATGAATGGAAATTTCTGTAGTAGAGATTCCAATGATTTCTGAACGCTGGGTTGTGTGGACAGGAAAATGAAGAGCTGACTAGGTTTGACTGGATTGCCAATTAAACAGCAAGGCTGTGAGTGTGAACAGCCGCTGAAAACCAGCATTGGATTACCTGGTCATTCACCAGTGTTGTTAGGAAAATCTGCCTGGTGTGGAGAGTCAGAGGAATTCCAGATTCGCAGGGAACGAATGGAACATTCTGAAGTGGAGATAAGAATGATTTCTGAAGGCTCGGTGTGTGGAAGGAAAATCAAGAGCTAACCAGCGTTCACTGGATAGCCAATTGAACAGCACGGCTGCGAGTGTTAACACGCAGCTGAAACCAGCCTTGGGTTGCTTGGACATTCACCAGTGGTGAAACGAAAACCTGCTGGGAGTGGAGAACAAGATGAATTCAAGATTCGCCTGAATGAATGAAACATTCTGTAGTGTAGATTGCAATGGTTTCTGAGGTTTGTATTGTCTGAACTGGAAAAAGAAGAACTCACCAGTGTTGAGTCGCTAGACCGTGAACAGCACGGGTTTGAGTGTGAATAGACCGCTGAAAACCATCATTGCGTTACTTGAACATTCAGCAGTGGTGCAATGAAAACCTGCCGGGAGTGGAGATTCAGATGAATTCCAGATTCGCAGTGAATGAATGGAACATTCTCTAGTGGTGATTCCAATGATTTCTGAAGGCTGGGTTTTGTGGACACGAAAATGTAGAGCTGAACAGGGTGGAATGGATAGCCAAATGAACAGCACGTCTCGTAGTAAGAACAGGCCACTGAAAACCAGCTTTGGCTTAATTGGACATTCACAAGTGGTGTAACGAAAACCTGACGGGAGTTGAGAATTAGATGAATTTCAGATTTGCCGTCAATGAATGGAACATTCTGTGGAGGAGATACCAATTGTTTCTGAAGTTTGGGTTATGTGGACAGGAAAATGGAGCTGAAGAGGGTTGAGTGGATAGCAAATTGAACAGCACGGCTGAGAGTATGAGCAGGCCACTTAAAACCAGCATTGGCTTACTTGGATATTTACCAGTGGTGTCACGAAAACCTGCCGGGAGTGGAGATTCAGATGAATTCCAGATTCGCTGTGAATGAATGGAACATTCTGTAGTGGAGATAACAATGATTTCTCCAGTCTCTGTGGTTTTGACAGGAAAATGTAGAGCTGGCCAGGGTTGAGTGGATAGCCAATTGAACAGCACCACTGCGCTTGTGAAGAAAACACTTAAAACATTGGGTTACTTGGACATTCAACAGTGGTGTAACGAAAACCTGCCGGGAGTGGAGGTTCAGAGGAATTCCAGATTCGCAGTGAATGAATGGAACATTCTCTAGTGGAGATTCCAATGATTTCTGAAGGCTGGGTCGTGTGGAAGGAAAATCAAGAACTAATCAGGATTTAGTGGAAAGCCAATTGTATAGCATGGCTGCGAGTGTGAACATGCAGCTGAAAACCAGCATTGGGTTACTTGGACATTCATCAGTGGTGTAAGGAAAACCTGCATGGAGTGGAGAGTCAGTTGAATTCCACATTCGCAGTGAATGAATGGAACATTCTGTAGAGGAGATTCCAATGATTTCTGAAGCCTGTGTTGTGTGGACAGGAAAATGAAGAGCTGACCAGGCTTGAATCGATAGCCAAGTAAACAGCAGGGCTGCGAATATGAACAGGCCGCTGAAAACCAGCATTGGGTTACTTGGACATTCAACAGTGGTGTAATGAAAACCTGCGTGGAGTTGAGAGTCAGATGAATTCCAGATTCGCAGTGAATGAATGGAACATTCTGTAGTGGAGATAACAAAGATTTCTGAAGGCTGGTAGTGTGGTGGGACAATGAAGAGCTGAACAGGGTGGAGTGAATTGTCAATTAAACAGCACGGCTGCGAGTATGAACAGGCCTCTGAAAACCAGCATTGGCTTACTTGGACATTCACAAGTGGTGTAATGTTAACCAGGCGGGAGTGGAGAATCAGATAAACTCCAGACTCGCAGTGAATGAATGGAACATTCTGTAGTGGAGATTGCAATGATTTCTGAAATCTGGATTGTGGGGACACGAAAATGAAGAGCTGACCAGTGTTGAGTGGATAGCCTGTAAAAAGCCTCGGCTTCGAATGTGAACAGACCACTGAAAACCAGTATTGCATTACTTCGACTTTCAGCAGTGGTGTAACGAAAGCCTGCGTGGAGTGCAGATTCAGATGAATTCCAGATTCCCAGTGAATGAATGGAACATCCTGTAGTGGAGATTACAATGATTTCTGAAGGCTGGGTTGTGTGCACAGGAAAATGAGGAGCAAAACAGGTTGAGTGGATAGCCAATTGAACAGCACGACTGCGAACATGAACAGGCCTCTGAAAACCAGCATTGTTTTACTTGGACATTCACAAGTGGTGTAAGATAAATCTGCAGGTAGTGGAGATTCAGTTGAATTCCAGATTCGCAGTGAATGAATGGAACATTCTGTACTGGAGATTGCAATGATTTCTCAAGTCTGGATTGTTTGGACATGAAAATGAAGAGCTGACCACAGTTGTGTGGATACCCAGTAAAAAGCAGGGCTTAGAGTGTGAACAGACCGCTGAAAACCAGCATTGTGTTACTTGGACATTCATAAGTGGTGTAATGAAAGCCTACCTGGAGTGCAGATTCAGATGAATTCCAGATTGGCAGTGAATGAATGGAACATTCTGTACTGGCGATTCCAATGATTTCTGAAGTCTGATATTGTGGAAAAGAAAATGAAAGGCTGACCAGGTTTGAGTGGATAGACAATTGAACAGCACACTGCGAGTGTGAAAAGGCGGCTGAAAACCAGCATTGGATTACTTGGTCATTCACCAGTGCTGTAATGAAAACCTGCCTGGAGCGGAGAGTCAGATGAATTGCAGAATCGCAGTGAATGAATGGAACAGTCTGTAGTGGAGAGCCCAATGATTTCTGAAGGCTGGTTTGTGTGGAGAGGAAAATGAAGAGCTGACCAATATTGAGTGGATAGCCCATTGAACAGCACTTCTGCGAGTTGAACATGCCTCTGAAAACCAGTATTGAGTTACTTGGACATTCACCAGTGGCGTAACGAAAACCTGCCAGGAGTGGAGGTTCAGAGGAATTCCAGATTCGCAGTGAATGAATGGAACATTCTCTAGTGGTGATTCCAATGATTTCTGAAGGCTGGGTTTTGTGGACACGAAAATGTAGAGCTGAACAGGGTGGAGTGGATAGCCAAATGAACAGCACGTCTATTAGTATGAACAGGCCACTGAAAACCAGCATTGGCTTACTTGGACATTCACAAGTGGTGTAACGATAACCCGCCGGGAGTTGAGAGTCAGATGAATTTAAGATTCGCAGTGAATGAACGGAACATTCTGTGGAGGAGATACCAATTATTTCTGAAGGTTGGGTTATGAGGACAGGAAAATGTAGAGCTGAATAGGGTTGGGTGGATAGCAAATTGAACAGCACGGCTGAGTGTGTTAGCAGGCGGCTTAAAACCAGCATTGTCTTCCTTGGACATTTACCAGTGGTGTCACGAAAACCTTCCAGGAGTGGAGACTCTGATGAATTCCAGATTCGCGTGATTGAATGGAACATTCTGTAGTGGTGATTGCCAACATTTAGGAATCCGGATAGTCTGGACAGGATATTGAAGAGCTGACCGATATTGAGTGGATAGCCAATGAACAGCACGGTTTCGAGTGTGAACAGACCACTAAGAAGCAGCATTGCATTACTTGGACATTCATCAGTGGTGTAACGAAAGCCTTCCTGGAATGCAGATTCAGAGTATTTCCAGATTCACAGTGAATGAATGGAAATTTCTGTAGTAGAGATTCCAATGATTTCTGAACGCTGGGTTGTGTGGACAGGAAAATGAAGAGCTGACTAGGTTTGACTGGATTGCCAATTGAACAGCAAGGCTGTGAGTGTGAACAGCCGCTGAAAACCAGCATTGGATTACCTGGTCATTCACCAGTGTTGTTAGGAAAATCTGCCTGGTGTGGAGAGTCAGAGGAATTCCAGATTCGCAGGGAACGAATGGAACATTCTGAAGTGGAGATAAGAATGATTTCTGAAGGCTCGGTGTGTGGAAGGAAAATCAAGAGCTAACCAGCGTTCACTGGATAGCCAATTGAACAGCACGGCTGCGAGTGTTAACACGCAGCTGAAACCAGCCTTGGGTTGCTTGGACATTCACCAGTGGTGAAACGAAAACCTGCTGGGAGTGGAGAACAAGATGAATTCAAGATTCGCCTGAATGAATGAAACATTCTGTAGTGTAGATTGCAATGGTTTCTGAGGTTTGTATTGTCTGAACTGGAAAAAGAAGAACTCACCAGTGTTGAGTCGCTAGACCGTGAACAGCACGGGTTCGAGTGTGAATAGACCGCTGAAAACCATCATTGCGTTACTTGAACATTCAGCAGTGGTGCAATGAAAACCTGCCGGGAGTGGAGATTCAGATGAATTCCAGATTCGCAGTGAATGAATGGAACATTCTCTAGTGGTGATTCCAATGATTTCTGAAGGCTGGGTTTTGTGGACACGAAAATGTAGAGCTGAACAGGGTGGAATGGATAGCCAAATGAACAGCACGTCTCGTAGTAAGAACAGGCCACTGAAAACCAGCTTTGGCTTAATTGGACATTCACAAGTGGTGTAACGAAAACCTGACGGGAGTTGAGAATTAGATGAATTTCAGATTTGCCGTCAATGAATGGAACATTCTGTGGAGGAGATACCAATTGTTTCTGAAGTTTGGGTTATGTGGACAGGAAAATGGAGCTGAAGAGGGTTGAGTGGATAGCAAATTGAACAGCACGGCTGAGAGTAGGAGCAGGCCACTTAAAACCAGCATTGGCTTACTTGGATACTTACCAGTGGTGTCACGAAAACCTGCCGGGAGTGGAGATTCAGATGAATTCCAGATTCGCTGTGAATGAATGGAACATTCTGTAGTGGAGATAACAATGATTTCTCCAGTCTCTGTGGTGTGGACAGGAAAATGTAGAGCTGGCCAGGGTTGAGTGGATAGCCAATTGAACAGCACCACTGCGCTTGTGAAGAAAACACTTAAAACATTGGGTTACTTGGACATTCAACAGTGGTGTAACGAAAACCTGCCGGGAGTGGAGGTTCAGAGGAATTCCAGATTCGCAGTGAATGAATGGAACATTCTCTAGTGGAGATTCCAACGATTTCTGAAGGCTGGGTCGTGTGGAAGGAAAATCAAGAACTAATCAGGATTTAGTGGAAAGCCAATTGTATAGCATGGCTGCGAGTGTGAACATGCAGCTGAAAACCAGCATTGGGTTACTTGGACATTCATCAGTGGTGTAAGGAAAACCTGCATGGAGTGGAGAGTCAGTTGAATTCCACATTCGCAGTGAATGAATGGAACATTCTGTAGAGGAGATTCCAATGATTTCTGAAGCCTGTGTTGTGTGGACAGGAAAATGAAGAGCTGACCAGGCTTGAATCGATAGCCAAGTAAACAGCAGGGCTGCGAATATGAACAGGCCGCTGAAAACCAGCATTGGGTTACTTGGACATTCAACAGTGGTGTAATGAAAACCTGCGTGGAGTTGAGAGTCAGATGAATTCCAGATTCGCAGTGAATGAATGGAACATTCTGTAGTGGAGATAACAAAGATTTCTGAAGGCTGGTAGTGTGGTGGGACAATGAAGAGCTGAACAGGGTGGAGTGAATTGTCAATTAAACAGCACGGCTGCGAGTATGAACAGGCCTCTGAAAACCAGCATTGGCTTACTTGGACATTCACAAGTGGTGTAATGTTAACCAGGCGGGAGTGGAGAATCAGATAAACTCCAGACTCGCAGTGAATGAATGGAACATTCTGTAGTGGAGATTGCAATGATTTCTGAAATCTGGATTGTGGGGACACGAAAATGAAGAGCTGACCAGTGTTGAGTGGATAGCCTGTAAAAAGCCTCGGCTTCGAATGTGAACAGACCACTGAAAACCAGTATTGCATTACTTCGACTTTCAGCAGTGGTGTAACGAAAGCCTGCGTGGAGTGCAGATTCAGATGAATTCCAGATTCCCAGTGAATGAATGGAACATCCTGTAGTGGAGATTACAATGATTTCTGAAGGCTGGGTTGTGTGCACAGGAAAATGAGGAGCAAAACAGGTTGAGTGGATAGCCAATTGAACAGCACGACTGCGAACATGAACAGGCCTCTGAAAACCAGCATTGTTTTACTTGGACATTCACAAGTGGTGTAAGATAAATCTGCAGGTAGTGGAGATTCAGTTGAATTCCAGATTCGCAGTGAATGAATGGAACATTCTGTACTGGAGATTGCAATGATTTCTCAAGTCTGGATTGTTTGGACATGAAAATGAAGAGCTGACCACAGTTGTGTGGATACCCAGTAAAAAGCAGGGCTTAGAGTGTGAACAGACCGCTGAAAACCAGCATTGTGTTACTTGGACATTCATAAGTGGTGTAATGAAAGCCTACCTGGAGTGCAGATTCAGATGAATTCCAGATTGGCAGTGAATGAATGGAACATTCTGTACTGGCGATTCCAATGATTTCTGAAGTCTGATATTGTGGAAAAGAAAATGAAAGGCTGACCAGGTTTGAGTGGATAGACAATTGAACAGCACACTGCGAGTGTGAAAAGGCGGCTGAAAACCAGCATTGGATTACTTGGTCATTCACCAGTGCTGTAATGAAAACCTGCCTGGAGCGGAGAGTCAGATGAATTGCAGAATCGCAGTGAATGAATGGAACAGTCTGTAGTGGAGAGCCCAATGATTTCTGAAGGCTGGTTTGTGTGGAGAGGAAAATGAAGAGCTGACCAATATTGAGTGGATAGCCCATTGAACAGCACTTCTGCGAGTTGAACATGCCTCTGAAAACCAGTATTGAGTTACTTGGACATTCACCAGTGGCGTAACGAAAACCTGCCAGGAGAGGAGGTTCAGATGAATTCCAGATTCGCAGTGAATGAATGGAACATTCTCTAGTGGTGATTCCAATGATTTCTGAAGGCTGGGTTTTGTGGACACGAAAATGTAGAGCTGAACAGGGTGGAGTGGATAGCCAAATGAACAGCACGTCTCTTAGTATGAACAGGCCACTGAAAACCAGCATTGGCTTACTTGGACATTCACAAGTGGTGTAACGATAACCCGCCGGGAGTTGAGAGTCAGATGAATTTAAGATTCGCAGTGAATGAACGGAACATTCTGTGGAGGAGATACCAATTATTTCTGAAGGTTGGGTTATGAGGACAGGAAAATGTAGAGCTGAATAGGGTTGGGTGGATAGCAAATTGAACAGCACGGCTGAGTGTGTTAGCAGGCGGCTTAAAACCAGCATTGTCTTCCTTGGACATTTACCAGTGGTGTCACGAAAACCTTCCAGGAGTGGAGACTCTGATGAATTCCAGATTCGCGTGATTGAATGGAACATTCTGTAGTGGTGATTGCCAACATTTAGGAATCTGGATAGTCTGGACAGGATATTGAAGAGCTGACCGATATTGAGTGGATAGCCAATGAACAGCACGGTTTCGAGTGTGAACAGACCACTAAGAAGCAGCATTGCATTACTTGGACATTCATCAGTGGTGTAACGAAAGCCTTCCTGGAATGCAGATTCAGAGTATTTCCAGATTCACAGTGAATGAATGGAAATTTCTGTAGTAGAGATTCCAATGATTTCTGAACGCTGGGTTGTGTGGACAGGAAAATGAAGAGCTGACTAGGTTTGACTGGATTGCCAATTGAACAGCAAGGCTGTGAGTGTGAACAGCCGCTGAAAACCAGCATTGGATTACCTGGTCATTCACCAGTGTTGTTAGGAAAATCTGCCTGGTGTGGAGAGTCAGAGGAATTCCAGATTCGCAGGGAACGAATGGAACATTCTGAAGTGGAGATAAGAATGATTTCTGAAGGCTCGGTGTGTGGAAGGAAAATCAAGAGCTAACCAGCGTTCACTGGATAGCCAATTGAACAGCACGGCTGCGAGTGTTAACACGCAGCTGAAACCAGCCTTGGGTTGCTTGGACATTCACCAGTGGTGAAACGAAAACCTGCTGGGAGTGGAGAACAAGATGAATTCAAGATTCGCCTGAATGAATGAAACATTCTGTAGTGTAGATTGCAATGGTTTCTGAGGTTTGTATTGTCTGAACTGGAAAAAGAAGAACTCACCAGTGTTGAGTCGCTAGACCGTGAACAGCACGGGTTCGAGTGTGAATAGACCGCTGAAAACCATCATTGCGTTACTTGAACATTCAGCAGTGGTGCAATGAAAACCTGCCGGGAGTGGAGATTCAGATGAATTCCAGATTCGCAGTGAATGAATGGAACATTCTCTAGTGGTGATTCCAATGATTTCTGAAGGCTGGGTTTTGTGGACACGAAAATGTAGAGCTGAACAGGGTGGAATGGAGAGCCAAATGAACAGCACGTCTCGTAGTAAGAACAGGCCACTGAAAACCAGCTTTGGCTTAATTGGACATTCACACGTGCTGTAACGAAAACCTGACGGGAGTTGAAATTAGATGAATTTCAGATTTGCCGTCAATGAATGGAACATTCTGTGGAGGAGATACCAATTGTTTCTGAAGTTTGGGTTATGTGGACAGGAAAATGGAGCTGAAGAGGGTTGAGTGGATAGCAAATTGAACAGCACGGCTGAGAGTATGAGCAAGCCACTTAAAACCAGCATTGGCTTACTTGGATACTTACCAGTGGTGTCACGAAAACCTGCCGGGAGTGGAGATTCAGATGAATTCCAGATTCGCTGTGAATGAATGGAACATTCTGTAGTGGAGATAACAATGATTTCTCCAGTCTCTGTGGTGTGGACAGGAAAATGTAGAGCTGGCCAGGGTTGAGTGGATAGCCAATTGAACAGCACCACTGCGCTTGTGAAGAAAACACTTAAAACATTGGGTTACTTGGACATTCAACAGTGGTGTAACGAAAACCTGCCGGGAGTGGAGGTTCAGAGGAATTCCAGATTCGCAGTGAATGAATGGAACATTCTCTAGTGGAGATTCCAACGATTTCTGAAGGCTGGGTCGTGTGGAAGGAAAATCAAGAACTAATCAGGATTTAGTGGAAAGCCAATTGTATAGCATGGCTGCGAGTGTGAACATGCAGCTGAAAACCAGCATTGGGTTGCTTGGACATTCATCAGTGGTGTAAGGAAAACCTGCATGGAGTGGAGAGTCAGTTGAATTCCACATTCGCAGTGAATGAATGGAACATTCTGTAGAGGAGATTCCAATGATTTCTGAAGCCTGTGTTGTGTGGACAGGAAAATGAAGAGCTGACCAGGCTTGAATCGATAGCCAAGTAAACAGCAGGGCTGCGAATATGAACAGGCCGCTGAAAACCAGCATTGGGTTACTTGGACATTCAACAGTGGTGTAATGAAAACCTGCGTGGAGTTGAGAGTCAGATGAATTCCAGATTCGCAGTGAATGAATGGAACATTCTGTAGTGGAGATAACAAAGATTTCTGAAGGCTGGTAGTGTGGTGGGACAATGAAGAGCTGAACAGGGTGGAGTGAATTGTCAATTAAACAGCACGGCTGCGAGTATGAACAGGCCTCTGAAAACCAGCATTGGCTTACTTGGACATTCACAAGTGGTGTAATGTTAACCAGGCGGGAGTGGAGAATCAGATAAACTCCAGACTCGCAGTGAATGAATGGAACATTCTGTAGTGGAGATTGCAATGATTTCTGAAATCTGGATTGTGGGGACACGAAAATGAAGAGCTGACCAGTGTTGAGTGGATAGCCTGTAAAAAGCCTCGGCTTCGAATGTGAACAGACCACTGAAAACCAGTATTGCATTACTTCGACTTTCAGCAGTGGTGTAACGAAAGCCTGCGTGGAGTGCAGATTCAGATGAATTCCAGATTCCCAGTGAATGAATGGAACATCCTGTAGTGGAGATTACAATGATTTCTGAAGGCTGGGTTGTGTGCACAGGAAAATGAGGAGCAAAACAGGTTGAGTGGTTAGCCAATTGAACAGCACGACTGCGAACATGAACAGGCCTCTGAAAACCAGCATTGTTTTACTTGGACATTCACAAGTGGTGTAAGATAAATCTGCAGGTAGTGGAGATTCAGTTGAATTCCAGATTCGCAGTGAATGAATGGAACATTCTGTACTGGAGATTGCAATGATTTCTCAAGTCTGGATTGTTTGGACATGAAAATGAAGAGCTGACCACAGTTGTGTGGATACCCAGTAAAAAGCAGGGCTTAGAGTGTGAACAGACCGCTGAAAACCAGCATTGTGTTACTTGGACATTCATAAGTGGTGTAATGAAAGCCTACCTGGAGTGCAGATTCAGATGAATTCCAGATTGGCAGTGAATGAATGGAACATTCTGTACTGGCGATTCCAATGATTTCTGAAGTCTGATATTGTGGAAAAGAAAATGAAAGGCTGACCAGGTTTGAGTGGATAGACAATTGAACAGCACACTGCGAGTGTGAAAAGGCGGCTGAAAACCAGCATTGGATTACTTGGTCATTCACCAGTGCTGTAATGAAAACCTGCCTGGAGCGGAGAGTCAGATGAATTGCAGAATCGCAGTGAATGAATGGAACAGTCTGTAGTGGAGAGCCCAATGATTTCTGAAGGCTGGTTTGTGTGGAGAGGAAAATGAAGAGCTGACCAATATTGAGTGGATAGCCCATTGAACAGCACTTCTGCGAGTTGAACATGCCTCTGAAAACCAGTATTGAGTTACTTGGACATTCACCGGTGGCGTAACGAAAACCTGCCAGGAGTGGAGGTTCAGAGGAATTCCAGATTCGCAGTGAATGAATGGAACATTCTCTAGTGGTGATTCCAATGATTTCTGAAGGCTGGGTTTTGTGGACACGAAAATGTAGAGCTGAACAGGGTGGAGTGGATAGCCAAATGAACAGCACGTCTCTTAGTATGAACAGGCCACTGAAAACCAGCATTGGCTTACTTGGACATTCACAAGTGGTGTAACGATAACCCGCCGGGAGTTGAGAGTCAGATGAATTTAAGATTCGCAGTGAATGAACGGAACATTCTGTGGAGGAGATACCAATTATTTCTGAAGGTTGGGTTATGAGGACAGGAAAATGTAGAGCTGAATAGGGTTGGGTGGATAGCAAATTGAACAGCACGGCTGAGTGTGTTAGCAGGCGGCTTAAAACCAGCATTGTCTTCCTTGGACATTTACCAGTGGTGTCACGAAAACCTTCCAGGAGTGGAGACTCTGATGAATTCCAGATTCGCGTGATTGAATGGAACATTCTGTAGTGGTGATTGCCAACATTTAGGAATCTGGATAGTCTGGACAGGATATTGAAGAGCTGACCGATATTGAGTGGATAGCCAATGAACAGCACGGTTTCGAGTGTGAACAGACCACTAAGAAGCAGCATTGCATTACTTGGACATTCATCAGTGGTGTAACGAAAGCCTTCCTGGAATGCAGATTCAGAGTATTTCCAGATTCACAGTGAATGAATGGAAATTTCTGTAGTAGAGATTCCAATGATTTCTGAACGCTGGGTTGTGTGGACAGGAAAATGAAGAGCTGACTAGGTTTGACTGGATTGCCAATTGAACAGCAAGGCTGTGAGTGTGAACAGCCGCTGAAAACCAGCATTGGATTACCTGGTCATTCACCAGTGTTGTTAGGAAAATCTGCCTGGTGTGGAGAGTCAGAGGAATTCCAGATTCGCAGGGAACGAATGGAACACTCTGAAGTGGAGATAAGAATGATTTCTGAAGGCTCGGTGTGTGGAAGGAAAATCAAGAGCTAACCAGCGTTCACTGGATAGCCAATTGAACAGCACGGCTGCGAGTGTTAACACGCAGCTGAAACCAGCCTTGGGTTGCTTGGACATTCACCAGTGGTGAAACGAAAACCTGCTGGGAGTGGAGAACAAGATGAATTCAAGATTCGCCTGAATGAATGAAACATTCTGTAGTGTAGATTGCAATGGTTTCTGAGGTTTGTATTGTCTGAACTGGAAAAAGAAGAACTCACCAGTGTTGAGTCGCTAGACCGTGAACAGCACGGGTTCGAGTGTGAATAGACCGCTGAAAACCATCATTGCGTTACTTGAACATTCAGCAGTGGTGCAATGAAAACCTGCCGAGAGTGGAGATTCAGATGAATTCCAGATTCGCAGTGAATGAATGGAACATTCTCTAGTGGTGATTCCAATGATTTCTGAAGGCTGGGTTTTGTGGACACGAAAATGTAGAGCTGAACAGGGTGGAATGGATAGCCAAATGAACAGCACGTCTCGTAGTAAGAACAGGCCACTGAAAACCAGCTTTGGCTTAATTGGACATTCACACGTGGTGTAACGAAAACCTGACGGGAGTTGAGAATTAGATGAATTTCAGATTTGCCGTCAATGAATGGAACATTCTGTGGAGGAGATACCAATTGTTTCTGAAGTTTGGGTTATGTGGACAGGAAAATGGAGCTGAAGAGGGTTGAGTGGATAGCAAATTGAACAGCACGGCTGAGAGTATGAGCAGGCCACTTAAAACCAGCATTGGCTTACTTGGATATTTACCAGTGGTGTCACGAAAACCTGCCGGGAGTGGAGATTCAGATGAATTCCAGATTCGCTGTGAATGAATGGAACATTCTGTAGTGGAGATAACAATGATTTCTCCAGTCTCTGTGGTGTGGACAGGAAAATGTAGAGCTGGCCAGGGTTGAGTGGATAGCCAATTGAACAGCACCACTGCGCTTGTGAAGAAAACACTTAAAACATTGGGTTACTTGGACATTCAACAGTGGTGTAACGAAAACCTGCCGGGAGTGGAGGTTCAGAGGAATTCCAGATTCGCAGTGAATGAATGGAACATTCTCTAGTGGAGATTCCAACGATTTCTGAAGGCTGGGTCGTGTGGAAGGAAAATCAAGAACTAATCAGGATTTAGTGGAAAGCCAATTGTATAGCATGGCTGCGAGTGTGAACATGCAGCTGAAAACCAGCATTGGGTTACTTGGACATTCATCAGTGGTGTAAGGAAAACCTGCATGGAGTGGAGAGTCAGTTGAATTCCACATTCGCAGTGAATGAATGGAACATTCTGTAGAGGAGATTCCAATGATTTCTGAAGCCTGTGTTGTGTGGACAGGAAAATGAAGAGCTGACCAGGCTTGAATCGATAGCCAAGTAAACAGCAGGGCTGCGAATATGAACAGGCCGCTGAAAACCAGCATTGGGTTACTTGGACATTCAACAGTGGTGTAATGAAAACCTGCGTGGAGTTGAGAGTCAGATGAATTCCAGATTCGCAGTGAATGAATGGAACATTCTGTAGTGGAGATAACAAAGATTTCTGAAGGCTGGCAGTGTGGTGGGACAATGAAGAGCTGAACAGGGTGGAGTGAATTGTCAATTAAACAGCACGGCTGCGAGTATGAACAGGCCTCTGAAAACCAGCATTGGCTTACTTGGACATTCACAAGTGGTGTAATGTTAACCAGGCGGGAGTGGAGAATCAGATAAACTCCAGACTCGCAGTGAATGAATGGAACATTCTGTAGTGGAGATTGCAATGATTTCTGAAATCTGGATTGTGGGGACACGAAAATGAAGAGCTGACCAGTGTTGAGTGGATAGCCTGTAAAAAGCCTCGGCTTCGAATGTGAACAGACCACTGAAAACCAGTATTGCATTACTTCGACTTTCAGCAGTGGTGTAACGAAAGCCTGCGTGGAGTGCAGATTCAGATGAATTCCAGATTCCCAGTGAATGAATGGAACATCCTGTAGTGGAGATTACAATGATTTCTGAAGGCTGGGTTGTGTGCACAGGAAAATGAGGAGCAAAACAGGTTGAGTGGATAGCCAATTGAACAGCACGACTGCGAACATGAACAGGCCTCTGAAAACCAGCATTGTTTTACTTGGACATTCACAAGTGGTGTAAGATAAATCTGCAGGTAGTGGAGATTCAGTTGAATTCCAGATTCGCAGTGAATGAATGGAACATTCTGTACTGGAGATTGCAATGATTTCTCAAGTCTGGATTGTTTGGACATGAAAATGAAGAGCTGACCACAGTTGTGTGGATACCCAGTAAAAAGCAGGGCTTAGAGTGTGAACAGACCGCTGAAAACCAGCATTGTGTTACTTGGACATTCATAAGTGGTGTAATGAAAGCCTACCTGGAGTGCAGATTCAGATGAATTCCAGATTGGCAGTGAATGAATGGAACATTCTGTACTGGCGATTCCAATGATTTCTGAAGTCTGATATTGTGGAAAAGAAAATGAAAGGCTGACCAGGTTTGAGTGGATAGACAATTGAACAGCACACTGCGAGTGTGAAAAGGCGGCTGAAAACCAGCATTGGATTACTTGGTCATTCACCAGTGCTGTAATGAAAACCTGCCTGGAGCGGAGAGTCAGATGAATTGCAGAATCGCAGTGAATGAATGGAACAGTCTGTAGTGGAGAGCCCAATGATTTCTGAAGGCTGGTTTGTGTGGAGAGGAAAATGAAGAGCTGACCAATATTGAGTGGATAGCCCATTGAACAGCACTTCTGCGAGTTGAACATGCCTCTGAAAACCAGTATTGAGTTACTTGGACATTCACCAGTGGCGTAACGAAAACCTGCCAGGAGTGGAGGTTCAGAGGAATTCCAGATTCGCAGTGAATGAATGGAACATTCTCTAGTGGTGATTCCAATGATTTCTGAAGGCTGGGTTTTGTGGACACGAAAATGTAGAGCTGAACAGGGTGGAGTGGATAGCCAAATGAACAGCACGTCTCTTAGTATGAACAGGCCACTGAAAACCAGCATTGGCTTACTTGGACATTCACAAGTGGTGTAACGATAACCCGCCGGGAGTTGAGAGTCAGATGAATTTAAGATTCGCAGTGAATGAACGGAACATTCTGTGGAGGAGATACCAATTATTTCTGAAGGTTGGGTTATGAGGACAGGAAAATGTAGAGCTGAATAGGGTTGGGTGGATAGCAAATTGAACAGCACGGCTGAGTGTGTTAGCAGGCGGCTTAAAACCAGCATTGTCTTCCTTGGACATTTACCAGTGGTGTCACGAAAACCTTCCAGGAGTGGAGACTCTGATGAATTCCAGATTCGCGTGATTGAATGGAACATTCTGTAGTGGTGATTGCCAACATTTAGGAATCTGGATAGTCTGGACAGGATATTGAAGAGCTGACCGATATTGAGTGGATAGCCAATGAACAGCACGGTTTCGAGTGTGAACAGACCACTAAGAAGCAGCATTGCATTACTTGGACATTCATCAGTGGTGTAACGAAAGCCTTCCTGGAATGCAGATTCAGAGTATTTCCAGATTCACAGTGAATGAATGGAAATTTCTGTAGTAGAGATTCCAATGATTTCTGAACGCTGGGTTGTGTGGACAGGAAAATGAAGAGCTGACTAGGTTTGACTGGATTGCCAATTGAACAGCAAGGCTGTGAGTGTGAACAGCCGCTGAAAACCAGCATTGGATTACCTGGTCATTCACCAGTGTTGTTAGGAAAATCTGCCTGGTGTGGAGAGTCAGAGGAATTCCAGATTCGCAGGGAACGAATGGAACACTCTGAAGTGGAGATAAGAATGATTTCTGAAGGCTCGGTGTGTGGAAGGAAAATCAAGAGCTAACCAGCGTTCACTGGATAGCCAATTGAACAGCACGGCTGCGAGTGTTAACACGCAGCTGAAACCAGCCTTGGGTTGCTTGGACATTCACCAGTGGTGAAACGAAAACCTGCTGGGAGTGGAGAACAAGATGAATTCAAGATTCGCCTGAATGAATGAAACATTCTGTAGTGTAGATTGCAATGGTTTCTGAGGTTTGTATTGTCTGAACTGGAAAAAGAAGAACTCACCAGTGTTGAGTCGCTAGACCGTGAACAGCACGGGTTCGAGTGTGAATAGACCGCTGAAAACCATCATTGCGTTACTTGAACATTCAGCAGTGGTGCAATGAAAACCTGCCGGGAGTGGAGATTCAGATGAATTCCAGATTCGCAGTGAATGAATGGAACATTCTCTAGTGGTGATTCCAATGATTTCTGAAGGCTGGGTTTTGTGGACACGAAAATGTAGAGCTGAACAGGGTGGAATGGATAGCCAAATGAACAGCACGTCTCGTAGTAAGAACAGGCCACTGAAAACCAGCTTTGGCTTAATTGGACATTCACAAGTGGTGTAACGAAAACCTGACGGGAGTTGAGAATTAGATGAATTTCAGATTTGCCGTCAATGAATGGAACATTCTGTGGAGGAGATACCAATTGTTTCTGAAGTTTGGGTTATGTGGACAGGAAAATGGAGCTGAAGAGGGTTGAGTGGATAGCAAATTGAACAGCACGGCTGAGAGTATGAGCAGGCCACTTAAAACCAGCATTGGCTTACTTGGATATTTACCAGTGGTGTCACGAAAACCTGCCGGGAGTGGAGATTCAGATGAATTCCAGATTCGCTGTGAATGAATGGAACATTCTGTAGTGGAGATAACAATGATTTCTCCAGTCTCTGTGGTGTGGACAGGAAAATGTAGAGCTGGCCAGGGTTGAGTGGATAGCCAATTGAACAGCACCACTGCGCTTGTGAAGAAAACACTTAAAACATTGGGTTACTTGGACATTCAACAGTGGTGTAACGAAAACCTGCCGGGAGTGGAGGTTCAGAGGAATTCCAGATTCGCAGTGAATGAATGGAACATTCTCTAGTGGAGATTCCAACGATTTCTGAAGGCTGGGTCGTGTGGAAGGAAAATCAAGAACTAATCAGGATTTAGTGGAAAGCCAATTGTATAGCATGGCTGCGAGTGTGAACATGCAGCTGAAAACCAGCATTGGGTTACTTGGACATTCATCAGTGGTGTAAGGAAAACCTGCATGGAGTGGAGAGTCAGTTGAATTCCACATTCGCAGTGAATGAATGGAACATTCTGTAGAGGAGATTCCAATGATTTCTGAAGCCTGTGTTGTGTGGACAGGAAAATGAAGAGCTGACCAGGCTTGAATCGATAGCCAAGTAAACAGCAGGGCTGCGAATATGAACAGGCCGCTGAAAACCAGCATTGGGTTACTTGGACATTCAACAGTGGTGTAATGAAAACCTGCGTGGAGGCGTGGAGTTGAGAGTCAGATGAATTCCAGATTCGCAGTGAATGAATGGAACATTCTGTAGTGGAGATAACAAAGATTTCTGAAGGCTGGTAGTGTGGTGGGACAATGAAGAGCTGAACAGGGTGGAGTGAATTGTCAATTAAACAGCACGGCTGCGAGTATGAACAGGCCTCTGAAAACCAGCATTGGCTTACTTGGACATTCACAAGTGGTGTAATGTTAACCAGGCGGGAGTGGAGAATCAGATAAACTCCAGACTCGCAGTGAATGAATGGAACATTCTGTAGTGGAGATTGCAATGATTTCTGAAATCTGGATTGTGGGGACACGAAAATGAAGAGCTGACCAGTGTTGAGTGGATAGCCTGTAAAAAGCCTCGGCTTCGAATGTGAACAGACCACTGAAAACCAGTATTGCATTACTTCGACTTTCAGCAGTGGTGTAACGAAAGCCTGCGTGGAGTGCAGATTCAGATGAATTCCAGATTCCCAGTGAATGAATGGAACATCCTGTAGTGGAGATTACAATGATTTCTGAAGGCTGGGTTGTGTGCACAGGAAAATGAGGAGCAAAACAGGTTGAGTGGATAGCCAATTGAACAGCACGACTGCGAACATGAACAGGCCTCTGAAAACCAGCATTGCTTTACTTGGACATTCACAAGTGGTGTAAGATAAATCTGCAGGTAGTGGAGATTCAGTTGAATTCCAGATTCGCAGTGAATGAATGGAACATTCTGTACTGGAGATTGCAATGATTTCTCAAGTCTGGATTGTTTGGACATGAAAATGAAGAGCTGACCACAGTTGTGTGGATACCCAGTAAAAAGCAGGGCTTAGAGTGTGAACAGACCGCTGAAAACCAGCATTGTGTTACTTGGACATTCATAAGTGGTGTAATGAAAGCCTACCTGGAGTGCAGATTCAGATGAATTCCAGATTGGCAGTGAATGAATGGAACATTCTGTACTGGCGATTCCAATGATTTCTGAAGTCTGATATTGTGGAAAAGAAAATGAAAGGCTGACCAGGTTTGAGTGGATAGACAATTGAACAGCACACTGCGAGTGTGAAAAGGCGGCTGAAAACCAGCATTGGATTACTTGGTCATTCACCAGTGCTGTAATGAAAACCTGCCTGGAGCGGAGAGTCAGATGAATTGCAGAATCGCAGTGAATGAATGGAACAGTCTGTAGTGGAGAGCCCAATGATTTCTGAAGGCTGGTTTGTGTGGAGAGGAAAATGAAGAGCTGACCAATATTGAGTGGATAGCCCATTGAACAGCACTTCTGCGAGTTGAACATGCCTCTGAAAACCAGTATTGAGTTACTTGGACATTCACCAGTGGCGTAACGAAAACCTGCCAGGAGTGGAGGTTCAGATGAATTCCAGATTCGCAGTGAATGAATGGAACATTCTCTAGTGGTGATTCCAATGATTTCTGAAGGCTGGGTTTTGTGGACACGAAAATGTAGAGCTGAACAGGGTGGAGTGGATAGCCAAATGAACAGCACGTCTCTTAGTATGAACAGGCCAAAGAAAACCAGCATTGGCTTACTTGGACATTCACAAGTGGTGTAACGATAACCCGCCGGGAGTTGAGAGTCAGATGAATTTAAGATTCGCAGTGAATGAACGGAACATTCTGTGGAGGAGATACCAATTATTTCTGAAGGTTGGGTTATGAGGACAGGAAAATGTAGAGCTGAATAGGGTTGGGTGGATAGCAAATTGAACAGCACGGCTGAGTGTGTTAGCAGGCGGCTTAAAACCAGCATTGTCTTCCTTGGACATTTACCAGTGGTGTCACGAAAACCTTCCAGGAGTGGAGACTCTGATGAATTCCAGATTCGCGTGATTGAATGGAACATTCTGTAGTGGTGATTGCCAACATTTAGGAATCTGGATAGTCTGGACAGGATATTGAAGAGCTGACCGATATTGAGTGGATAGCCAATGAACAGCACGGTTTCGAGTGTGAACAGACCACTAAGAAGCAGCATTGCATTACTTGGACATTCATCAGTGGTGTAACGAAAGCCTTCCTGGAATGCAGATTCAGAGTATTTCCAGATTCACAGTGAATGAATGGAAATTTCTGTAGTAGAGATTCCAATGATTTCTGAACGCTGGTTTGTGTGGACAGGAAAATGAAGAGCTGACTAGGTTTGACTGGATTGCCAATTGAACAGCAAGGCTGTGAGTGTGAACAGCCGCTGAAAACCAGCATTGGATTACCTGGTCATTCACCAGTGTTGTTAGGAAAATCTGCCTGGTGTGGAGAGTCAGAGGAATTCCAGATTCGCAGGGAACGAATGGAACACTCTGAAGTGGAGATAAGAATGATTTCTGAAGGCTCGGTGTGTGGAAGGAAAATCAAGAGCTAACCAGCGTTCACTGGATAGCCAATTGAACAGCACGGCTGCGAGTGTTAACACGCAGCTGAAACCAGCCTTGGGTTGCTTGGACATTCACCAGTGGTGAAACGAAAACCTGCTGGGAGTGGAGAACAAGATGAATTCAAGATTCGCGTGAATGATTGAAACATTCTGTAGTGTAGATTGCAATGGTTTCTGAGGTTTGTATTGTCTGAACTGGAAAAAGAAGAACTCACCAGTGTTGAGTCGCTAGACCGTGAACAGCACGGGTTCGAGTGTGAATAGACCGCTGAAAACCATCATTGCGTTACTTGAACATTCAGCAGTGGTGCAATGAAAACCTGCCGGGAGTGGAGATTCAGATGAATTCCAGATTCGCAGTGAATGAATGGAACATTCTCTAGTGGTGATTCCAATGATTTCTGAAGGCTGGGTTTTGTGGACACGAAAATGTAGAGCTGAACAGGGTGGAATGGATAGCCAAATGAACAGCACGTCTCGTAGTAAGAACAGGCCACTGAAAACCAGCTTTGGCTTAATTGGACATTCACAAGTGGTGTAACGAAAACCTGACGGGAGTTGAGAATTAGATGAATTTCAGATTTGCCGTCAATGAATGGAACATTCTGTGGAGGAGATACCAATTGTTTCTGAAGTTTGGGTTATGTGGACAGGAAAATGGAGCTGAAGAGGGTTGAGTGGATAGCAAATTGAACAGCACGGCTGAGAGTATGAGCAGGCCACTTAAAACCAGCATTGGCTTACTTGGATATTTACCAGTGGTGTCACGAAAACCTGCCGGGAGTGGAGATTCAGATGAATTCCAGATTCGCTGTGAATGAATGGAACATTCTGTAGTGGAGATAACAATGCTTTCTCCAGTCTCTGTGGTGTGGACAGGAAAATGTAGAGCTGGCCAGGGTTGAGTGGATAGCCAATTGAACAGCACCACTGCGCTTGTGAAGAAAACACTTAAAACATTGGGTTACTTGGACATTCAACAGTGGTGTAACGAAAACCTGCCGGGAGTGGAGGTTCAGAGGAATTCCAGATTCGCAGTGAATGAATGGAACATTCTCTAGTGGAGATTCCAACGATTTCTGAAGGCTGGGTCGTGTGGAAGGAAAATCAAGAACTAATCAGGATTTAGTGGAAAGCCAATTGTATAGCATGGCTGCGAGTGTGAACATGCAGCTGAAAACCAGCATTGGGTTACTTGGACATTCATCAGTGGTGCAAGGAAAACCTGCATGGAGTGGAGAGTCAGTTGAATTCCACATTCGCAGTGAATGAATGGAACATTCTGTAGAGGAGATTCCAATGATTTCTGAAGCCTGTGTTGTGTGGACAGGAAAATGAAGAGCTGACCAGGCTTGAATCGATAGCCAAGTAAACAGCAGGGCTGCGAATATGAACAGGCCGCTGAAAACCAGCATTGGGTTACTTGGACATTCAACAGTGGTGTAATGAAAACCTGCGTGGAGTTGAGAGTCAGATGAATTCTAGATTCGCAGTGAATGAATGGAACATTCTGTAGTGGAGATAACAAAGATTTCTGAAGGCTGGTAGTGTGGTGGGACAATGAAGAGCTGAACAGGGTGGAGTGAATTGTCAATTAAACAGCACGGCTGCGAGTATGAACAGGCCTCTGAAAACCAGCATTGGCTTACTTGGACATTCACAAGTGGTGTAATGTTAACCAGGCGGGAGTGGAGAATCAGATAAACTCCAGACTCGCAGTGAATGAATGGAACATTCTGTAGTGGAGATTGCAATGATTTCTGAAATCTGGATTGTGGGGACACGAAAATGAAGAGCTGACCAGTGTTGAGTGGATAGCCTGTAAAAAGCCTCGGCTTCGAATGTGAACAGACCACTGAAAACCAGTATTGCATTACTTCGACTTTCAGCAGTGGTGTAACGAAAGCCTGCGTGGAGTGCAGATTCAGATGAATTCCAGATTCCCAGTGAATGAATGGAACATCCTGTAGTGGAGATTACAATGATTTCTGAAGGCTGGGTTGTGTGCACAGGAAAATGAGGAGCAAAACAGGTTGAGTGGATAGCCAATTGAACAGCACGACTGCGAACATGAACAGGCCTCTGAAAACCAGCATTGTTTTACTTGGACATTCACAAGTGGTGTAAGATAAATCTGCAGGTAGTGGAGATTCAGTTGAATTCCAGATTCGCAGTGAATGAATGGAACATTCTGTACTGGAGATTGCAATGATTTCTCAAGTCTGGATTGTTTGGACATGAAAATGAAGAGCTGACCACAGTTGTGTGGATACCCAGTAAAAAGCAGGGCTTAGAGTGTGAACAGACCGCTGAAAACCAGCATTGTGTTACTTGGACATTCATAAGTGGTGTAATGAAAGCCTACCTGGAGTGCAGATTCAGATGAATTCCAGATTGGCAGTGAATGAATGGAACATTCTGTACTGGCGATTCCAATGATTTCTGAAGTCTGATATTGTGGAAAAGAAAATGAAAGGCTGACCAGGTTTGAGTGGATAGACAATTGAACAGCACACTGCGAGTGTGAAAAGGCGGCTGAAAACCAGCATTGGATTACTTGGTCATTCACCAGTGCTGTAATGAAAACCTGCCTGGAGCGGAGAGTCAGATGAATTGCAGAATCGCAGTGAATGAATGGAACAGTCTGTAGTGGAGAGCCCAATGATTTCTGAAGGCTGGTTTGTGTGGAGAGGAAAATGAAGAGCTGACCAATATTGAGTGGATAGCCCATTGAACAGCACTTCTGCGAGTTGAACATGCCTCTGAAAACCAGGATTGAGTTACTTGGACATTCACCAGTGGCGTAACGAAAACCTGCCAGGAGTGGAGGTTCAGATGAATTCCAGATTCGCAGTGAATGAATGGAACATTCTCTAGTGGTGATTCCAATGATTTCTGAAGGCTGGGTTTTGTGGACACGAAAATGTAGAGCTGAACAGGGTGGAGTGGATAGCCAAATGAACAGCACGTCTCTTAGTATGAACAGGCCACTGAAAACCAGCATTGGCTTACTTGGACATTCACAAGTGGTGTAACGATAACCCGCCGGGAGTTGAGAGTCAGATGAATTTAAGATTCGCAGTGAATGAACGGAACATTCTGTGGAGGAGATACCAATTATTTCTGAAGGTTGGGTTATGAGGACAGGAAAATGTAGAGCTGAATAGGGTTGGGTGGATAGCAAATTGAACAGCACGGCTGAGTGTGTTAGCAGGCGGCTTAAAACCAGCATTGTCTTCCTTGGACATTTACCAGTGGTGTCACGAAAACCTTCCAGGAGTGGAGACTCTGATGAATTCCAGATTCGCGTGATTGAATGGAACATTCTGTAGTGGTGATTGCCAACATTTAGGAATCTGGGTAGTCTGGACAGGATATTGAAGAGCTGACCGATATTGAGTGGATAGCCAATGAACAGCACGGTTTCGAGTGTGAACAGACCACTAAGAAGCAGCATTGCATTACTTGGACATTCATCAGTGGTGTAACGAAAGCCTTCCTGGAATGCAGATTCAGAGTATTTCCAGATTCACAGTGAATGAATGGAAATTTCTGTAGTAGAGATTCCAATGATTTCTGAACGCTGGGTTGTGTGGACAGGAAAATGAAGAGCTGACTAGGTTTGACTGGATTGCCAATTGAACAGCAAGGCTGTGAGTGTGAACAGCCGCTGAAAACCAGCATTGGATTACCTGGTCATTCCCCAGTGTTGTTAGGAAAATCTGCCTGGTGTGGAGAGTCAGAGGAATTCCAGATTCGCAGGGAACGAATGGAACACTCTGAAGTGGAGATAAGAATGATTTCTGAAGGCTCGGTGTGTGGAAGGAAAATCAAGAGCTAACCAGCGTTCACTGGATAGCCAATTGAACAGCACGGCTGCGAGTGTTAACACGCAGCTGAAACCAGCCTTGGGTTGCTTGGACATTCACCAGTGGTGAAACGAAAACCTGCTGGGAGTGGAGAACAAGATGAATTCAAGATTCGCGTGAATGAATGAAACATTCTGTAGTGTAGATTGCAATGGTTTCTGAGGTTTGTATTGTCTGAACTGGAAAAAGAAGAACTCACCAGTGTTGAGTCGCTAGACCGTGAACAGCACGGGTTCGAGTGTGAATAGACCGCTGAAAACCATCATTGCGTTACTTGAACATTCAGCAGTGGTGCAATGAAAACCTGCCGGGAGTGGAGATTCAGATGAATTCCAGATTCGCAGTGAATGAATGGAACATTCTCTAGTGGTGATTCCAATGATTTCTGAAGGCTGGGTTTTGTGGACACGAAAATGTAGAGCTGAACAGGGTGGAATGGATAGCCAAATGAACAGCACGTCTCGTAGTAAGAACAGGCCACTGAAAACCAGCTTTGGCTTAATTGGACATTCACAAGTGGTGTAACGAAAACCTGACGGGAGTTGAGAATTAGATGAATTTCAGATTTGCCGTCAATGAATGGAACATTCTGTGGAGGAGATACCAATTGTTTCTGAAGTTTGGGTTATGTGGACAGGAAAATGGAGCTGAAGAGGGTTGAGTGGATAGCAAATTGAACAGCACGGCTGAGAGTATGAGCAGGCCACTTAAAACCAGCATTGGCTTACTTGGATATTTACCAGTGGTGTCACGAAAACCTGCCGGGAGTGGAGATTCAGATGAATTCCAGATTCGCTGTGAATGAATGGAACATTCTGTAGTGGAGATAACAATGCTTTCTCCAGTCTCTGTGGTGTGGACAGGAAAATGTAGAGCTGGCCAGGGTTGAGTGGATAGCCAATTGAACAGCACCACTGCGCTTGTGAAGAAAACACTTAAAACATTGGGTTACTTGGACATTCAACAGTGGTGTAACGAAAACCTGCCGGGAGTGGAGGTTCAGAGGAATTCCAGATTCGCAGTGAATGAATGGAACATTCTCTAGTGGAGATTCCAACGATTTCTGAAGGCTGGGTCGTGTGGAAGGAAAATCAAGAACTAATCAGGATTTAGTGGAAAGCCAATTGTATAGCATGGCTGCGAGTGTGAACATGCAGCTGAAAACCAGCATTGGGTTACTTGGACATTCATCAGTGGTGCAAGGAAAACCTGCATGGAGTGGAGAGTCAGTTGAATTCCACATTCGCAGTGAATGAATGGAACATTCTGTAGAGGAGATTCCAATGATTTCTGAAGCCTGTGTTGTGTGGACAGGAAAATGAAGAGCTGACCAGGCTTGAATCGATAGCCAAGTAAACAGCAGGGCTGCGAATATGAACAGGCCGCTGAAAACCAGCATTGGGTTACTTGGACATTCAACAGTGGTGTAATGAAAACCTGCGTGGAGTTGAGAGTCAGATGAATTCCAGATTCGCAGTGAATGAATGGAACATTCTGTAGTGGAGATAACAAAGATTTCTGAAGGCTGGTAGTGTGGTGGGACAATGAAGAGCTGAACAGGGTGGAGTGAATTGTCAATTAAACAGCACGGCTGCGAGTATGAACAGGCCTCTGAAAACCAGCATTGGCTTACTTGGACATTCACAAGTGGTGTAATGTTAACCAGGCGGGAGTGGAGAATCAGATAAACTCCAGACTCGCAGTGAATGAATGGAACATTCTGTAGTGGAGATTGCAATGATTTCTGAAATCTGGATTGTGGGGACACGAAAATGAAGAGCTGACCAGTGTTGAGTGGATAGCCTGTAAAAAGCCTCGGCTTCGAATGTGAACAGACCACTGAAAACCAGTATTGCATTACTTCGACTTTCAGCAGTGGTGTAACGAAAGCCTGCGTGGAGTGCAGATTCAGATGAATTCCAGATTCCCAGTGAATGAATGGAACATCCTGTAGTGGAGATTACAATGATTTCTGAAGGCTGGGTTGTGTGCACAGGAAAATGAGGAGCAAAACAGGTTGAGTGGATAGCCAATTGAACAGCACGACTGCGAACATGAACAGGCCTCTGAAAACCAGCATTGTTTTACTTGGACATTCACAAGTGGTGTAAGATAAATCTGCAGGTAGTGGAGATTCAGTTGAATTCCAGATTCGCAGTGAATGAATGGAACATTCTGTACTGGAGATTGCAATGATTTCTCAAGTCTGGATTGTTTGGACATGAAAATGAAGAGCTGACCACAGTTGTGTGGATACCCAGTAAAAAGCAGGGCTTAGAGTGTGAACAGACCGCTGAAAACCAGCATTGTGTTACTTGGACATTCATAAGTGGTGTAATGAAAGCCTACCTGGAGTGCAGATTCAGATGAATTCCAGATTGGCAGTGAATGAATGGAACATTCTGTACTGGCGATTCCAATGATTTCTGAAGTCTGATATTGTGGAAAAGAAAATGAAAGGCTGACCAGGTTTGAGTGGATAGACAATTGAACAGCACACTGCGAGTGTGAAAAGGCGGCTGAAAACCAGCATTGGATTACTTGGTCATTCACCAGTGCTGTAATGAAAACCTGCCTGGAGCGGAGAGTCAGATGAATTGCAGAATCGCAGTGAATGAATGGAACAGTCTGTAGTGGAGAGCCCAATGATTTCTGAAGGCTGGTTTGTGTGGAGAGGAAAATGAAGAGCTGACCAATATTGAGTGGATAGCCCATTGAACAGCACTTCTGCGAGTTGAACATGCCTCTGAAAACCAGGATTGAGTTACTTGGACATTCACCAGTGGCGTAACGAAAACCTGCCAGGAGTGGAGGTTCAGAGGAATTCCAGATTCGCAGTGAATGAATGGAACATTCTCTAGTGGTGATTCCAATGATTTCTGAAGGCTGGGTTTTGTGGACACGAAAATGTAGAGCTGAACAGGGTGGAGTGGATAGCCAAATGAACAGCACGTCTCTTAGTATGAACAGGCCACTGAAAACCAGCATTGGCTTACTTGGACATTCACAAGTGGTGTAACGATAACCCGCCGGGAGTTGAGAGTCAGATGAATTTAAGATTCGCAGTGAATGAACGGAACATTCTGTGGAGGAGATACCAATTATTTCTGAAGGTTGGGTTATGAGGACAGGAAAATGTAGAGCTGAATAGGGTTGGGTGGATAGCAAATTGAACAGCACGGCTGAGTGTGTTAGCAGGCGGCTTAAAACCAGCATTGTCTTCCTTGGACATTTACCAGTGGTGTCACGAAAACCTTCCAGAAGTGGAGACTCTGATGAATTCCAGATTCGCGTGATTGAATGGAACATTCTGTAGTGGTGATTGCCAACATTTAGGAATCTGGATAGTCTGGACAGGATATTGAAGAGCTGACCGATATTGAGTGGATAGCCAATGAACAGCACGGTTTCGAGTGTGAACAGACCACTAAGAAGCAGCATTGCATTACTTGGACATTCATCAGTGGTGTAACGAAAGCCTTCCTGGAATGCAGATTCAGAGTATTTCCAGATTCACAGTGAATGAATGGAAATTTCTGTAGTAGAGATTCCAATGATTTCTGAACGCTGGGTTGTGTGGACAGGAAAATGAAGAGCTGACTAGGTTTGACTGGATTGCCAATTGAACAGCAAGGCTGTGAGTGTGAACAGCCGCTGAAAACCAGCATTGGATTACCTGGTCATTCACCAGTGTTGTTAGGAAAATCTGCCTGGTGTGGAGAGTCAGAGGAATTCCAGATTCGCAGGGAACGAATGGAACATTCTGAAGTGGAGATAAGAATGATTTCTGAAGGCTCGGTGTGTGGAAGGAAAATCAAGAGCTAACCAGCGTTCACTGGATAGCCAATTGAACAGCACGGCTGCGAGTGTTAACACGCAGCTGAAACCAGCCTTGGGTTGCTTGGACATTCACCAGTGGTGAAACGAAAACCTGCTGGGAGTGGAGAACAAGATGAATTCAAGATTCGCCTGAATGAATGAAACATTCTGTAGTGTAGATTGCAATGGTTTCTGAGGTTTGTATTGTCTGAACTGGAAAAAGAAGAACTCACCAGTGTTGAGTCGCTAGACCGTGAACAGCACGGGTTCGAGTGTGAATAGACCGCTGAAAACCATCATTGCGTTACTTGAACATTCAGCAGTGGTGCAATGAAAACCTGCCGGGAGTGGAGATTCAGATGAATTCCAGATTCGCAGTGAATGAATGGAACATTCTCTAGTGGTGATTCCAATGATTTCTGAAGGCTGGGTTTTGTGGACACGAAAATGTAGAGCTGAACAGGGTGGAATGGATAGCCAAATGAACAGCACGTCTCGTAGTAAGAACAGGCCACTGAAAACCAGCTTTGGCTTAATTGGACATTCACAAGTGGTGTAACGAAAACCTGACGGGAGTTGAGAATTAGATGAATTTCAGATTTGCCGTCAATGAATGGAACATTCTGTGGAGGAGATACCAATTGTTTCTGAAGTTTGGGTTATGTGGACAGGAAAATGGAGCTGAAGAGGGTTGAGTGGATAGCAAATTGAACAGCACGGCTGAGAGTAGGAGCAGGCCACTTAAAACCAGCATTGGCTTACTTGGATATTTACCAGTGGTGTCACGAAAACCTGCCGGGAGTGGAGATTCAGATGAATTCCAGATTCGCTGTGAATGAATGGAACATTCTGTAGTGGAGATAACAATGATTTCTCCAGTCTCTGTGGTGTGGACAGGAAAATGTAGAGCTGGCCAGGGTTGAGTGGATAGCCAATTGAACAGCACCACTGCGCTTGTGAAGAAAACACTTAAAACATTGGGTTACTTGGACATTCAACAGTGGTGTAACGAAAACCTGCCGGGAGTGGAGGTTCAGAGGAATTCCAGATTCGCAGTGAATGAATGGAACATTCTCTAGTGGAGATTCCAACGATTTCTGAAGGCTGGGTCGTGTGGAAGGAAAATCAAGAACTAATCAGGATTTAGTGGAAAGCCAATTGTATAGCATGGCTGCGAGTGTGAACATGCAGCTGAAAACCAGCATTGGGTTACTTGGACATTCATCAGTGGTGTAAGGAAAACCTGCATGGAGTGGAGAGTCAGTTGAATTCCACATTCGCAGTGAATGAATGGAACATTCTGTAGAGGAGATTCCAATGATTTCTGAAGCCTGTGTTGTGTGGACAGGAAAATGAAGAGCTGACCAGGCTTGAATCGATAGCCAAGTAAACAGCAGGGCTGCGAATATGAACAGGCCGCTGAAAACCAGCATTGGGTTACTTGGACATTCAACAGTGGTGTAATGAAAACCTGCGTGGAGTTGAGAGTCAGATGAATTCCAGATTCGCAGTGAATGAATGGAACATTCTGTAGTGGAGATAACAAAGATTTCTGAAGGCTGGTAGTGTGGTGGGACAATGAAGAGCTGAACAGGGTGGAGTGAATTGTCAATTAAACAGCACGGCTGCGAGTATGAACAGGCCTCTGAAAACCAGCATTGGCTTACTTGGACATTCACAAGTGGTGTAATGTTAACCAGGCGGGAGTGGAGAATCAGATAAACTCCAGACTCGCAGTGAATGAATGGAACATTCTGTAGTGGAGATTGCAATGATTTCTGAAATCTGGATTGTGGGGACACGAAAATGAAGAGCTGACCAGTGTTGAGTGGATAGCCTGTAAAAAGCCTCGGCTTCGAATGTGAACAGACCACTGAAAACCAGTATTGCATTACTTCGACTTTCAGCAGTGGTGTAACGAAAGCCTGCGTGGAGTGCAGATTCAGATGAATTCCAGATTCCCAGTGAATGAATGGAACATCCTGTAGTGGAGATTACAATGATTTCTGAAGGCTGGGTTGTGTGCACAGGAAAATGAGGAGCAAAACAGGTTGAGTGGATAGCCAATTGAGCAGCACGACTGCGAACATGAACAGGCCTCTGAAAACCAGCATTGTTTTACTTGGACATTCACAAGTGGTGTAAGATAAATCTGCAGGTAGTGGAGATTCAGTTGAATTCCAGATTCGCAGTGAATGAATGGAACATTCTGTACTGGAGATTGCAATGATTTCTCAAGTCTGGATTGTTTGGACATGAAAATGAAGAGCTGACCACAGTTGTGTGGATACCCAGTAAAAAGCAGGGCTTAGAGTGTGAACAGACCGCTGAAAACCAGCATTGTGTTACTTGGACATTCATAAGTGGTGTAATGAAAGCCTACCTGGAGTGCAGATTCAGATGAATTCCAGATTGGCAGTGAATGAATGGAACATTCTGTACTGGCGATTCCAATGATTTCTGAAGTCTGATATTGTGGAAAAGAAAATGAAAGGCTGACCAGGTTTGAGTGGATAGACAATTGAACAGCACACTGCGAGTGTGAAAAGGCGGCTGAAAACCAGCATTGGATTACTTGGTCATTCACCAGTGCTGTAATGAAAACCTGCCTGGAGCGGAGAGTCAGATGAATTGCAGAATCGCAGTGAATGAATGGAACAGTCTGTAGTGGAGAGCCCAATGATTTCTGAAGGCTGGTTTGTGTGGAGAGGAAAATGAAGAGCTGACCAATATTGAGTGGATAGCCCATTGAACAGCACTTCTGCGAGTTGAACATGCCTCTGAAAACCAGGATTGAGTTACTTGGACATTCACCAGTGGCGTAACGAAAACCTGCCAGGAGTGGAGGTTCAGAGGAATTCCAGATTCGCAGTGAATGAATGGAACATTCTCTAGTGGTGATTCCAATGATTTCTGAAGGCTGGGTTTTGTGGACACGAAAATGTAGAGCTGAACAGGGTGGAGTGGATAGCCAAATGAACAGCACGTCTCTTAGTATGAACAGGCCACTGAAAACCAGCATTGGCTTACTTGGACATTCACAAGTGGTGTAACGATAACCCGCCGGGAGTTGAGAGTCAGATGAATTTAAGATTCGCAGTGAATGAACGGAACATTCTGTGGAGGAGATACCAATTATTTCTGAAGGTTGGGTTATGAGGACAGGAAAATGTAGAGCTGAATAGGGTTGGGTGGATAGCAAATTGAACAGCACGGCTGAGTGTGTTAGCAGGCGGCTTAAAACCAGCATTGTCTTCCTTGGACATTTACCAGTGGTGTCACGAAAACCTTCCAGGAGTGGAGACTCTGATGAATTCCAGATTCGCGTGATTGAATGGAACATTCTGTAGTGGTGATTGCCAACATTTAGGAATCTGGATAGTCTGGACAGGATATTGAAGAGCTGACCGATATTGAGTGGATAGCCAATGAACAGCACGGTTTCGAGTATGAACAGACCACTAAGAAGCAGCATTGCATTACTTGGACATTCATCAGTGGTGTAACGAAAGCCTTCCTGGAATGCAGATTCAGAGTATTTCCAGATTCACAGTGAATGAATGGAAATTTCTGTAGTAGAGATTCCAATGATTTCTGAACGCTGGGTTGTGTGGACAGGAAAATGAAGAGCTGACTAGGTTTGACTGGATTGCCAATTGAACAGCAAGGCTGTGAGTGTGAACAGCCGCTGAAAACCAGCATTGGATTACCTGGTCATTCACCAGTGTTGTTAGGAAAATCTGCCTGGTGTGGAGAGTCAGAGGAATTCCAGATTCGCAGGGAACGAATGGAACATTCTGAAGTGGAGATAAGAATGATTTCTGAAGGCTCGGTGTGTGGAAGGAAAATCAAGAGCTAACCAGCGTTCACTGGATAGCCAATTGAACAGCACGGCTGCGAGTGTTAACACGCAGCTGAAACCAGCCTTGGGTTGCTTGGACATTCACCAGTGGTGAAACGAAAACCTGCTGGGAGTGGAGAACAAGATGAATTCAAGATTCGCCTGAATGAATGAAACATTCTGTAGTGTAGATTGCAATGGTTTCTGAGGTTTGTATTGTCTGAACTGGAAAAAGAAGAACTCACCAGTGTTGAGTCGCTAGACCGTGAACAGCACGGGTTCGAGTGTGAATAGACCGCTGAAAACCATCATTGCGTTACTTGAACATTCAGCAGTGGTGCAATGAAAACCTGCCGGGAGTGGAGATTCAGATGAATTCCAGATTCGCAGTGAATGAATGGAACATTCTCTAGTGGTGATTCCAATGATTTCTGAAGGCTGGGTTTTGTGGACACGAAAATGTAGAGCTGAACAGGGTGGAATGGATAGCCAAATGAACAGCACGTCTCGTAGTAAGAACAGGCCACTGAAAACCAGCTTTGGCTTAATTGGACATTCACAAGTGGTGTAACGAAAACCTGACGGGAGTTGAGAATTAGATGAATTTCAGATTTGCCGTCAATGAATGGAACATTCTGTGGAGGAGATACCAATTGTTTCTGAAGTTTGGGTTATGTGGACAGGAAAATGGAGCTGAAGAGGGTTGAGTGGATAGCAAATTGAACAGCACGGCTGAGAGTATGAGCAGGCCACTTAAAACCAGCATTGGCTTACTTGGATATTTACCAGTGGTGTCACGAAAACCTGCCGGGAGTGGAGATTCAGATGAATTCCAGATTCGCTGTGAATGAATGGAACATTCTGTAGTGGAGATAACAATGATTTCTCCAGTCTCTGTGGTGTGGACAGGAAAATGTAGAGCTGGCCAGGGTTGAGTGGATAGCCAATTGAACAGCACCACTGCGCTTGTGAAGAAAACACTTAAAACATTGGGTTACTTGGACATTCAACAGTGGTGTAACGAAAACCTGCCGGGAGTGGAGGTTCAGAGGAATTCCAGATTCGCAGTGAATGAATGGAACATTCTCTAGTGGAGATTCCAACGATTTCTGAAGGCTGGGTCGTGTGGAAGGAAAATCAAGAACTAATCAGGATTTAGTGGAAAGCCAATTGTATAGCATGGCTGCGAGTGTGAACATGCAGCTGAAAACCAGCATTGGGTTACTTGGACATTCATCAGTGGTGTAAGGAAAACCTGCATGGAGTGGAGAGTCAGTTGAATTCCACATTCGCAGTGAATGAATGGAACATTCTGTAGAGGAGATTCCAATGATTTCTGAAGCCTGTGTTGTGTGGACAGGAAAATGAAGAGCTGACCAGGCTTGAATCGATAGCCAAGTAAACAGCAGGGCTGCGAATATGAACAGGCCGCTGAAAACCAGCATTGGGTTACTTGGACATTCAACAGTGGTGTAATGAAAACCTGCGTGGAGTTGAGAGTCAGATGAATTCCAGATTCGCAGTGAATGAATGGAACATTCTGTAGTGGAGATAACAAAGATTTCTGAAGGCTGGTAGTGTGGTGGGACAATGAAGAGCTGAACAGGGTGGAGTGAATTGTCAATTAAACAGCACGGCTGCGAGTATGAACAGGCCTCTGAAAACCAGCATTGGCTTACTTGGACATTCACAAGTGGTGTAATGTTAACCAGGCGGGAGTGGAGAATCAGATAAACTCCAGACTCGCAGTGAATGAATGGAACATTCTGTAGTGGAGATTGCAATGATTTCTGAAATCTGGATTGTGGGGACACGAAAATGAAGAGCTGACCAGTGTTGAGTGGATAGCCTGTAAAAAGCCTCGGCTTCGAATGTGAACAGACCACTGAAAACCAGTATTGCATTACTTCGACTTTCAGCAGTGGTGTAACGAAAGCCTGCGTGGAGTGCAGATTCAGATGAATTCCAGATTCCCAGTGAATGAATGGAACATCCTGTAGTGGAGATTACAATGATTTCTGAAGGCTGGGTTGTGTGCACAGGAAAATGAGGAGCAAAACAGGTTGAGTGGATAGCCAATTGAACAGCACGACTGCGAACATGAACAGGCCTCTGAAAACCAGCATTGTTTTACTTGGACATTCACAAGTGGTGTAAGATAAATCTGCAGGTAGTGGAGATTCAGTTGAATTCCAGATTCGCAGTGAATGAATGGAACATTCTGTACTGGAGATTGCAATGATTTCTCAAGTCTGGATTGTTTGGACATGAAAATGAAGAGCTGACCACAGTTGTGTGGATACCCAGTAAAAAGCAGGGCTTAGAGTGTGAACAGACCGCTGAAAACCAGCATTGTGTTACTTGGACATTCATAAGTGGTGTAATGAAAGCCTACCTGGAGTGCAGATTCAGATGAATTCCAGATTGGCAGTGAATGAATGGAACATTCTGTACTGGCGATTCCAATGATTTCTGAAGTCTGATATTGTGGAAAAGAAAATGAAAGGCTGACCAGGTTTGAGTGGATAGACAATTGAACAGCACACTGCGAGTGTGAAAAGGCGGCTGAAAACCAGCATTGGATTACTTGGTCATTCACCAGTGCTGTAATGAAAACCTGCCTGGAGCGGAGAGTCAGATGAATTGCAGAATCGCAGTGAATGAATGGAACAGTCTGTAGTGGAGAGCCCAATGATTTCTGAAGGCTGGTTTGTGTGGAGAGGAAAATGAAGAGCTGACCAATATTGAGTGGATAGCCCATTGAACAGCACTTCTGCGAGTTGAACATGCCTCTGAAAACCAGTATTGAGTTACTTGGACATTCACCAGTGGCGTAACGAAAACCTGCCAGGAGTGGAGGTTCAGAGGAATTCCAGATTCGCAGTGAATGAATGGAACATTCTCTAGTGGTGATTCCAATGATTTCTGAAGGCTGGGTTTTGTGGACACGAAAATGTAGAGCTGAACAGGGTGGAGTGGATAGCCAAATGAACAGCACGTCTCTTAGTATGAACAGGCCACTGAAAACCAGCATTGGCTTACTTGGACATTCACAAGTGGTGTAACGATAACCCGCCGGGAGTTGAGAGTCAGATGAATTTAAGATTCGCAGTGAATGAACGGAACATTCTGTGGAGGAGATACCAATTATTTCTGAAGGTTGGGTTATGAGGACAGGAAAATGTAGAGCTGAATAGGGTTGGGTGGATAGCAAATTGAACAGCACGGCTGAGTGTGTTAGCAGGCGGCTTAAAACCAGCATTGTCTTCCTTGGACATTTACCAGTGGTGTCACGAAAACCTTCCAGGAGTGGAGACTCTGATGAATTCCAGATTCGCGTGATTGAATGGAACATTCTGTAGTGGTGATTGCCAACATTTAGGAATCTGGATAGTCTGGACAGGATATTGAAGAGCTGACCGATATTGAGTGGATAGCCAATGAACAGCACGGTTTCCAGTGTGAACAGACCACTAAGAAGCAGCATTGCATTACTTGGACATTCATCAGTGGTGTAACGAAAGCCTTCCTGGAATGCAGATTCAGAGTATTTCCAGATTCACAGTGAATGAATGGAAATTTCTGTAGTAGAGATTCCAATGATTTCTGAACGCTGGGTTGTGTGGACAGGAAAATGAAGAGCTGACTAGGTTTGACTGGATTGCCAATTGAACAGCAAGGCTGTGAGTGTGAACAGCCGCTGAAAACCAGCATTGGATTACCTGGTCATTCACCAGTGTTGTTAGGAAAATCTGCCTGGTGTGGAGAGTCAGAGGAATTCCAGATTCGCAGGGAACGAATGGAACATTCTGAAGTGGAGATAAGAATGATTTCTGAAGGCTCGGTGTGTGGAAGGAAAATCAAGAGCTAACCAGCGTTCACTGGATAGCCAATTGAACAGCACGGCTGCGAGTGTTAACACGCAGCTGAAACCAGCCTTGGGTTGCTTGGACATTCACCAGTGGTGAAACGAAAACCTGCTGGGAGTGGAGAACAAGATGAATTCAAGATTCGCCTGAATGAATGAAACATTCTGTAGTGTAGATTGCAATGGTTTCTGAGGTTTGTATTGTCTGAACTGGAAAAAGAAGAACTCACCAGTGTTGAGTCGCTAGACCGTGAACAGCACGGGTTCGAGTGTGAATAGACCGCTGAAAACCATCATTGCGTTACTTGAACATTCAGCAGTGGTGCAATGAAAACCTGCCGGGAGTGGAGATTCAGATGAATTCCAGATTCGCAGTGAATGAATGGAACATTCTCTAGTGGTGATTCCAATGATTTCTGAAGGCTGGGTTTTGTGGACACGAAAATGTAGAGCTGAACAGGGTGGAATGGATAGCCAAATGAACAGCACGTCTCGTAGTAAGAACAGGCCACTGAAAACCAGCTTTGGCTTAATTGGACATTCACAAGTGGTGTAACGAAAACCTGACGGGAGTTGAGAATTAGATGAATTTCAGATTTGCCGTCAATGAATGGAACATTCTGTGGAGGAGATACCAATTGTTTCTGAAGTTTGGGTTATGTGGACAGGAAAATGGAGCTGAAGAGGGTTGAGTGGATAGCAAATTGAACAGCACGGCTGAGAGTATGAGCAGGCCACTTAAAACCAGCATTGGCTTACTTGGATATTTACCAGTGGTGTCACGAAAACCTGCCGGGAGTGGAGATTCAGATGAATTCCAGATTCGCTGTGAATGAATGGAACATTCTGTAGTGGAGATAACAATGATTTCTCCAGTCTCTGTGGTGTGGACAGGAAAATGTAGAGCTGGCCAGGGTTGAGTGGATAGCCAATTGAACAGCACCACTGCGCTTGTGAAGAAAACACTTAAAACATTGGGTTACTTGGACATTCAACAGTGGTGTAACGAAAACCTGCCGGGAGTGGAGGTTCAGAGGAATTCCAGATTCGCAGTGAATGAATGGAACATTCTCTAGTGGAGATTCCAACGATTTCTGAAGGCTGGGTCGTGTGGAAGGAAAATCAAGAACTAATCAGGATTTAGTGGAAAGCCAATTGTATAGCATGGCTGCGAGTGTGAACATGCAGCTGAAAACCAGCATTGGGTTACTTGGACATTCATCAGTGGTGTAAGGAAAACCTGCATGGAGTGGAGAGTCAGTTGAATTCCACATTCGCAGTGAATGAATGGAACATTCTGTAGAGGAGATTCCAATGATTTCTGAAGCCTGTGTTGTGTGGACAGGAAAATGAAGAGCTGACCAGGCTTGAATCGATAGCCAAGTAAACAGCAGGGCTGCGAATATGAACAGGCCGCTGAAAACCAGCATTGGGTTACTTGGACATTCAACAGTGGTGTAATGAAAACCTGCGTGGAGTTGAGAGTCAGATGAATTCCAGATTCGCAGTGAATGAATGGAACATTCTGTAGTGGAGATAACAAAGATTTCTGAAGGCTGGTAGTGTGGTGGGACAATGAAGAGCTGAACAGGGTGGAGTGAATTGTCAATTAAACAGCACGGCTGCGAGTATGAACAGGCCTCTGAAAACCAGCATTGGCTTACTTGGACATTCACAAGTGGTGTACTGTTAACCAGGCGGGAGTGGAGAATCAGATAAACTCCAGACTCGCAGTGAATGAATGGAACATTCTGTAGTGGAGATTGCAATGATTTCTGAAATCTGGATTGTGGGGACACGAAAATGAAGAGCTGACCAGTGTTGAGTGGATAGCCTGTAAAAAGCCTCGGCTTCGAATGTGAACAGACCACTGAAAACCAGTATTGCATTACGTCGACTTTCAGCAGTGGTGTAACGAAAGCCTGCGTGGAGTGCAGATTCAGATGAATTCCAGATTCCCAGTGAATGAATGGAACATCCTGTAGTGGAGATTACAATGATTTCTGAAGGCTGGGTTGTGTGCACAGGAAAATGAGGAGCAAAACAGGTTGAGTGGATAGCCAATTGAACAGCACGACTGCGAACATGAACAGGCCTCTGAAAACCAGCATTGTTTTACTTGGACATTCACAAGTGGTGTAAGATAAATCTGCAGGTAGTGGAGATTCAGTTGAATTCCAGATTCGCAGTGAATGAATGGAACATTCTGTACTGGAGATTGCAATGATTTCTCAAGTCTGGATTGTTTGGACATGAAAATGAAGAGCTGACCACAGTTGTGTGGATACCCAGTAAAAAGCAGGGCTTAGAGTGTGAACAGACCGCTGAAAACCAGCATTGTGTTACTTGGACATTCATAAGTGGTGTAATGAAAGCCTACCTGGAGTGCAGATTCAGATGAATTCCAGATTGGCAGTGAATGAATGGAACATTCTGTACTGGCGATTCCAATGATTTCTGAAGTCTGATATTGTGGAAAAGAAAATGAAAGGCTGACCAGGTTTGAGTGGATAGACAATTGAACAGCACACTGCGAGTGTGAAAAGGCGGCTGAAAACCAGCATTGGATTACTTGGTCATTCACCAGTGCTGTAATGAAAACCTGCCTGGAGCGGAGAGTCAGATGAATTGCAGAATCGCAGTGAATGAATGGAACAGTCTGTAGTGGAGAGCCCAATGATTTCTGAAGGCTGGTTTGTGTGGAGAGGAAAATGAAGAGCTGACCAATATTGAGTGGATAGCCCATTGAACAGCACTTCTGCGAGTTGAACATGCCTCTGAAAACCAGTATTGAGTTACTTGGACATTCACCAGTGGCGTAACGAAAACCTGCCAGGAGTGGAGGTTCAGAGGAATTCCAGATTCGCAGTGAATGAATGGAACATTCTCTAGTGGTGATTCCAATGATTTCTGAAGGCTGGGTTTTGTGGACACGAAAATGTAGAGCTGAACAGGGTGGAGTGGATAGCCAAATGAACAGCACGTCTCTTAGTATGAACAGGCCACTGAAAACCAGCATTGGCTTACTTGGACATTCACAAGTGGTGTAACGATAACCCGCCGGGAGTTGAGAGTCAGATGAATTTAAGATTCGCAGTGAATGAACGGAACATTCTGTGGAGGAGATACCAATTATTTCTGAAGGTTGGGTTATGAGGACAGGAAAATGTAGAGCTGAATAGGGTTGGGTGGATAGCAAATTGAACAGCACGGCTGAGTGTGTTAGCAGGCGGCTTAAAACCAGCATTGTCTTCCTTGGACATTTACCAGTGGTGTCACGAAAACCTTCCAGGAGTGGAGACTCTGATGAATTCCAGATTCGCGTGATTGAATGGAACATTCTGTAGTGGTGATTGCCAACATTTAGGAATCTGGATAGTCTGGACAGGATATTGAAGAGCTGACCGATATTGAGTGGATAGCCAATGAACAGCACGGTTTCGAGTGTGAACAGACCACTAAGAAGCAGCATTGCATTACTTGGACATTCATCAGTGGTGTAACGAAAGCCTTCCTGGAATGCAGATTCAGAGTATTTCCAGATTCACAGTGAATGAATGGAAATTTCTGTAGTAGAGATTCCAATGATTTCTGAACGCTGGTTTGTGTGGACAGGAAAATGAAGAGCTGACTAGGTTTGACTGGATTGCCAATTGAACAGCAAGGCTGTGAGTGTGAACAGCCGCTGAAAACCAGCATTGGATTACCTGGTCATTCACCAGTGTTGTTAGGAAAATCTGCCTGGTGTGGAGAGTCAGAGGAATTCCAGATTCGCAGGGAACGAATGGAACATTCTGAAGTGGAGATAAGAATGATTTCTGAAGGCTCGGTGTGTGGAAGGAAAATCAAGAGCTAACCAGCGTTCACTGGATAGCCAATTGAACAGCACGGCTGCGAGTGTTAACACGCAGCTGAAACCAGCCTTGGGTTGCTTGGACATTCACCAGTGGTGAAACGAAAACCTGCTGGGAGTGGAGAACAAGATGAATTCAAGATTCGCCTGAATGAATGAAACATTCTGTAGTGTAGATTGCAATGGTTTCTGAGGTTTGTATTGTCTGAACTGGAAAAAGAAGAACTCACCAGTGTTGAGTCGCTAGACCGTGAACAGCACGGGTTCGAGTGTGAATAGACCGCTGAAAACCATCATTGCGTTACTTGAACATTCAGCAGTGGTGCAATGAAAACCTGCCGGGAGTGGAGATTCAGATGAATTCCAGATTCGCAGTGAATGAATGGAACATTCTCTAGTGGTGATTCCAATGATTTCTGAAGGCTGGGTTTTGTGGACACGAAAATGTAGAGCTGAACAGGGTGGAATGGATAGCCAAATGAACAGCACGTCTCGTAGTAAGAACAGGCCACTGAAAACCAGCTTTGGCTTAATTGGACATTCACAAGTGGTGTAACGAAAACCTGACGGGAGTTGAGAATTAGATGAATTTCAGATTTGCCGTCAATGAATGGAACATTCTGTGGAGGAGATACCAATTGTTTCTGAAGTTTGGGTTATGTGGACAGGAAAATGGAGCTGAAGAGGGTTGAGTGGATAGCAAATTGAACAGCACGGCTGAGAGTATGAGCAGGCCACTTAAAACCAGCATTGGCTTACTTGGATATTTACCAGTGGTGTCACGAAAACCTGCCGGGAGTGGAGATTCAGATGAATTCCAGATTCGCTGTGAATGAATGGAACATTCTGTAGTGGAGATAACAATGATTTCTCCAGTCTCTGTGGTGTGGACAGGAAAATGTAGAGCTGGCCAGGGTTGAGTGGATAGCCAATTGAACAGCACCACTGCGCTTGTGAAGAAAACACTTAAAACATTGGGTTACTTGGACATTCAACAGTGGTGTAACGAAAACCTGCCGGGAGTGGAGGTTCAGAGGAATTCCAGATTCGCAGTGAATGAATGGAACATTCTCTAGTGGAGATTCCAACGATTTCTGAAGGCTGGGTCGTGTGGAAGGAAAATCAAGAACTAATCAGGATTTAGTGGAAAGCCAATTGTATAGCATGGCTGCGAGTGTGAACATGCAGCTGAAAACCAGCATTGGGTTACTTGGACATTCATCAGTGGTGTAAGGAAAACCTGCATGGAGTGGAGAGTCAGTTGAATTCCACATTCGCAGTGAATGAATGGAACATTCTGTAGAGGAGATTCCAATGATTTCTGAAGCCTGTGTTGTGTGGACAGGAAAATGAAGAGCTGACCAGGCTTGAATCGATAGCCAAGTAAACAGCAGGGCTGCGAATATGAACAGGCCGCTGAAAACCAGCATTGGGTTACTTGGACATTCAACAGTGGTGTAATGAAAACCTGCGTGGAGTTGAGAGTCAGATGAATTCCAGATTCGCAGTGAATGAATGGAACATTCTGTAGTGGAGATAACAAAGATTTCTGAAGGCTGGTAGTGTGGTGGGACAATGAAGAGCTGAACAGGGTGGAGTGAATTGTCAATTAAACAGCACGGCTGCGAGTATGAACAGGCCTCTGAAAACCAGCATTGGCTTACTTGGACATTCACAAGTGGTGTAATGTTAACCAGGCGGGAGTGGAGAATCAGATAAACTCCAGACTCGCAGTGAATGAATGGAACATTCTGTAGTGGAGATTGCAATGATTTCTGAAATCTGGATTGTGGGGACACGAAAATGAAGAGCTGACCAGTGTTGAGTGGATAGCCTGTAAAAAGCCTCGGCTTCGAATGTGAACAGACCACTGAAAACCAGTATTGCATTACTTCGACTTTCAGCAGTGGTGTAACGAAAGCCTGCGTGGAGTGCAGATTCAGATGAATTCCAGATTCCCAGTGAATGAATGGAACATCCTGTAGTGGAGATTACAATGATTTCTGAAGGCTGGGTTGTGTGCACAGGAAAATGAGGAGCAAAACAGGTTGAGTGGATAGCCAATTGAACAGCACGACTGCGAACATGAACAGGCCTCTGAAAACCAGCATTGTTTTACTTGGACATTCACAAGTGGTGTAAGATAAATCTGCAGGTAGTGGAGATTCAGTTGAATTCCAGATTCGCAGTGAATGAATGGAACATTCTGTACTGGAGATTGCAATGATTTCTCAAGTCTGGATTGTTTGGACATGAAAATGAAGAGCTGACCACAGTTGTGTGGATACCCAGTAAAAAGCAGGGCTTAGAGTGTGAACAGACCGCTGAAAACCAGCATTGTGTTACTTGGACATTCATAAGTGGTGTAATGAAAGCCTACCTGGAGTGCAGATTCAGATGAATTCCAGATTGGCAGTGAATGAATGGAACATTCTGTACTGGCGATTCCAATGATTTCTGAAGTCTGATATTGTGGAAAAGAAAATGAAAGGCTGACCAGGTTTGAGTGGATAGACAATTGAACAGCACACTGCGAGTGTGAAAAGGCGGCTGAAAACCAGCATTGGATTACTTGGTCATTCACCAGTGCTGTAATGAAAACCTGCCTGGAGCGGAGAGTCAGATGAATTGCAGAATCGCAGTGAATGAATGGAACAGTCTGTAGTGGAGAGCCCAATGATTTCTGAAGGCTGGTTTGTGTGGAGAGGAAAATGAAGAGCTGACCAATATTGAGTGGATAGCCCATTGAACAGCACTTCTGCGAGTTGAACATGCCTCTGAAAACCAGTATTGAGTTACTTGGACATTCACCAGTGGCGTAACGAAAACCTGCCAGGAGTGGAGGTTCAGAGGAATTCCAGATTCGCAGTGAATGAATGGAACATTCTCTAGTGGTGATTCCAATGATTTCTGAAGGCTGGGTTTTGTGGACACGAAAATGTAGAGCTGAACAGGGTGGAGTGGATAGCCAAATGAACAGCACGTCTCTTAGTATGAACAGGCCACTGAAAACCAGCATTGGCTTACTTGGACATTCACAAGTGGTGTAACGATAACCCGCCGGGAGTTGAGAGTCAGATGAATTTAAGATTCGCAGTGAATGAACGGAACATTCTGTGGAGGAGATACCAATTATTTCTGAAGGTTGGGTTATGAGGACAGGAAAATGTAGAGCTGAATAGGGTTGGGTGGATAGCAAATTGAACAGCACGGCTGAGTGTGTTAGCAGGCGGCTTAAAACCAGCATTGTCTTCCTTGGACATTTACCAGTGGTGTCACGAAAACCTTCCAGGAGTGGAGACTCTGATGAATTCCAGATTCGCGTGATTGAATGGAACATTCTGTAGTGGTGATTGCCAACATTTAGGAATCTGGATAGTCTGGACAGGATATTGAAGAGCTGACCGATATTGAGTGGATAGCCAATGAACAGCACGGTTTCGAGTGTGAACAGACCACTAAGAAGCAGCATTGCATTACTTGGACATTCATCAGTGGTGTAACAAAAGCCTTCCTGGAATGCAGATTCAGAGTATTTCCAGATTCACAGTGAATGAATGGAAATTTCTGTAGTAGAGATTCCAATGATTTCTGAACGCTGGGTTGTGTGGACAGGAAAATGAAGAGCTGACTAGGTTTGACTGGATTGCCAATTGAACAGCAAGGCTGTGAGTGTGAACAGCCGCTGAAAACCAGCATTGGATTACCTGGTCATTCACCAGTGTTGTTAGGAAAATCTGCCTGGTGTGGAGAGTCAGAGGAATTCCAGATTCGCAGGGAACGAATGGAACATTCTGAAGTGGAGATAAGAATGATTTCTGAAGGCTCGGTGTGTGGAAGGAAAATCAAGAGCTAACCAGCGTTCACTGGATAGCCAATTGAACAGCACGGCTGCGAGTGTTAACACGCAGCTGAAACCAGCCTTGGGTTGCTTGGACATTCACCAGTGGTGAAACGAAAACCTGCTGGGAGTGGAGAACAAGATGAATTCAAGATTCGCCTGAATGAATGAAACATTCTGTAGTGTAGATTGCAATGGTTTCTGAGGTTTGTATTGTCTGAACTGGAAAAAGAAGAACTCACCAGTGTTGAGTCGCTAGACCGTGAACAGCACGGGTTCGAGTGTGAATAGACCGCTGAAAACCATCATTGCGTTACTTGAACATTCAGCAGTGGTGCAATGAAAACCTGCCGGGAGTGGAGATTCAGATGAATTCCAGATTCGCAGTGAATGAATGGAACATTCTCTAGTGGTGATTCCAATGATTTCTGAAGGCTGGGTTTTGTGGACACGAAAATGTAGAGCTGAACAGGGTGGAATGGATAGCCAAATGAACAGCACGTCTCGTAGTAAGAACAGGCCACTGAAAACCAGCTTTGGCTTAATTGGACATTCACAAGTGGTGTAACGAAAACCTGACGGGAGTTGAGAATTAGATGAATTTCAGATTTGCCGTCAATGAATGGAACATTCTGTGGAGGAGATACCAATTGTTTCTGAAGTTTGGGTTATGTGGACAGGAAAATGGAGCTGAAGAGGGTTGAGTGGATAGCAAATTGAACAGCACGGCTGAGAGTATGAGCAGGCCACTTAAAACCAGCATTGGCTTACTTGGATATTTACCAGTGGTGTCACGAAAACCTGCCGGGAGTGGAGATTCAGATGAATTCCAGATTCGCTGTGAATGAATGGAACATTCTGTAGTGGAGATAACAATGATTTCTCCAGTCTCTGTGGTGTGGACAGGAAAATGTAGAGCTGGCCAGGGTTGAGTGGATAGCCAATTGAACAGCACCACTGCGCTTGTGAAGAAAACACTTAAAACATTGGGTTACTTGGACATTCAACAGTGGTGTAACGAAAACCTGCCGGGAGTGGAGGTTCAGAGGAATTCCAGATTCGCAGTGAATGAATGGAACATTCTCTAGTGGAGATTCCAACGATTTCTGAAGGCTGGGTCGTGTGGAAGGAAAATCAAGAACTAATCAGGATTTAGTGGAAAGCCAATTGTATAGCATGGCTGCGAGTGTGAACATGCAGCTGAAAACCAGCATTGGGTTACTTGGACATTCATCAGTGGTGTAAGGAAAACCTGCATGGAGTGGAGAGTCAGTTGAATTCCACATTCGCAGTGAATGAATGGAACATTCTGTAGAGGAGATTCCAATGATTTCTGAAGCCTGTGTTGTGTGGACAGGAAAATGAAGAGCTGACCAGGCTTGAATCGATAGCCAAGTAAACAGCAGGGCTGCGAATATGAACAGGCCGCTGAAAACCAGCATTGGGTTACTTGGACATTCAACAGTGGTGTAATGAAAACCTGCGTGGAGTTGAGAGTCAGATGAATTCCAGATTCGCAGTGAATGAATGGAACATTCTGTAGTGGAGATAACAAAGATTTCTGAAGGCTGGTAGTGTGGTGGGACAATGAAGAGCTGAACAGGGTGGAGTGAATTGTCAATTAAACAGCACGGCTGCGAGTATGAACAGGCCTCTGAAAACCAGCATTGGCTTACTTGGACATTCACAAGTGGTGTACTGTTAACCAGGCGGGAGTGGAGAATCAGATAAACTCCAGACTCGCAGTGAATGAATGGAACATTCTGTAGTGGAGATTGCAATGATTTCTGAAATCTGGATTGTGGGGACACGAAAATGAAGAGCTGACCAGTGTTGAGTGGATAGCCTGTAAAAAGCCTCGGCTTCGAATGTGAACAGACCACTGAAAACCAGTATTGCATTACGTCGACTTTCAGCAGTGGTGTAACGAAAGCCTGCGTGGAGTGCAGATTCAGATGAATTCCAGATTCCCAGTGAATGAATGGAACATCCTGTAGTGGAGATTACAATGATTTCTGAAGGCTGGGTTGTGTGCACAGGAAAATGAGGAGCAAAACAGGTTGAGTGGATAGCCAATTGAACAGCACGACTGCGAACATGAACAGGCCTCTGAAAACCAGCATTGTTTTACTTGGACATTCACAAGTGGTGTAAGATAAATCTGCAGGTAGTGGAGATTCAGTTGAATTCCAGATTCGCAGTGAATGAATGGAACATTCTGTACTGGAGATTGCAATGATTTCTCAAGTCTGGATTGTTTGGACATGAAAATGAAGAGCTGACCACAGTTGTGTGGATACCCAGTAAAAAGCAGGGCTTAGAGTGTGAACAGACCGCTGAAAACCAGCATTGTGTTACTTGGACATTCATAAGTGGTGTAATGAAAGCCTACCTGGAGTGCAGATTCAGATGAATTCCAGATTGGCAGTGAATGAATGGAACATTCTGTACTGGCGATTCCAATGATTTCTGAAGTCTGATATTGTGGAAAAGAAAATGAAAGGCTGACCAGGTTTGAGTGGATAGACAATTGAACAGCACACTGCGAGTGTGAAAAGGCGGCTGAAAACCAGCATTGGATTACTTGGTCATTCACCAGTGCTGTAATGAAAACCTGCCTGGAGCGGAGAGTCAGATGAATTGCAGAATCGCAGTGAATGAATGGAACAGTCTGTAGTGGAGAGCCCAATGATTTCTGAAGGCTGGTTTGTGTGGAGAGGAAAATGAAGAGCTGACCAATATTGAGTGGATAGCCCATTGAACAGCACTTCTGCGAGTTGAACATGCCTCTGAAAACCAGTATTGAGTTACTTGGACATTCACCAGTGGCGTAACGAAAACCTGCCAGGAGTGGAGGTTCAGAGGAATTCCAGATTCGCAGTGAATGAATGGAACATTCTCTAGTGGTGATTCCAATGATTTCTGAAGGCTGGGTTTTGTGGACACGAAAATGTAGAGCTGAACAGGGTGGAGTGGATAGCCAAATGAACAGCACGTCTCTTAGTATGAACAGGCCACTGAAAACCAGCATTGGCTTACTTGGACATTCACAAGTGGTGTAACGATAACCCGCCGGGAGTTGAGAGTCAGATGAATTTAAGATTCGCAGTGAATGAACGGAACATTCTGTGGAGGAGATACCAATTATTTCTGAAGGTTGGGTTATGAGGACAGGAAAATGTAGAGCTGAATAGGGTTGGGTGGATAGCAAATTGAACAGCACGGCTGAGTGTGTTAGCAGGCGGCTTAAAACCAGCATTGTCTTCCTTGGACATTTACCAGTGGTGTCACGAAAACCTTCCAGGAGTGGAGACTCTGATGAATTCCAGATTCGCGTGATTGAATGGAACATTCTGTAGTGGTGATTGCCAACATTTAGGAATCTGGATAGTCTGGACAGGATATTGAAGAGCTGACCGATATTGAGTGGATAGCCAATGAACAGCACGGTTTCGAGTGTGAACAGACCACTAAGAAGCAGCATTGCATTACTTGGACATTCATCAGTGGTGTAACGAAAGCCTTCCTGGAATGCAGATTCAGAGTATTTCCAGATTCACAGTGAATGAATGGAAATTTCTGTAGTAGAGATTCCAATGATTTCTGAACGCTGGGTTGTGTGGACAGGAAAATGAAGAGCTGACTAGGTTTGACTGGATTGCCAATTGAACAGCAAGGCTGTGAGTGTGAACAGCCGCTGAAAACCAGCATTGGATTACCTGGTCATTCACCAGTGTTGTTAGGAAAATCTGCCTGGTGTGGAGAGTCAGAGGAATTCCAGATTCGCAGGGAACGAATGGAACATTCTGAAGTGGAGATAAGAATGATTTCTGAAGGCTCGGTGTGTGGAAGGAAAATCAAGAGCTAACCAGCGTTCACTGGATAGCCAATTGAACAGCACGGCTGCGAGTGTTAACACGCAGCTGAAACCAGCCTTGGGTTGCTTGGACATTCACCAGTGGTGAAACGAAAACCTGCTGGGAGTGGAGAACAAGATGAATTCAAGATTCGCCTGAATGAATGAAACATTCTGTAGTGTAGATTGCAATGGTTTCTGAGGTTTGTATTGTCTGAACTGGAAAAAGAAGAACTCACCAGTGTTGAGTCGCTAGACCGTGAACAGCACGGGTTCGAGTGTGAATAGACCGCTGAAAACCATCATTGCGTTACTTGAACATTCAGCAGTGGTGCAATGAAAACCTGCCGGGAGTGGAGATTCAGATGAATTCCAGATTCGCAGTGAATGAATGGAACATTCTCTAGTGGTGATTCCAATGATTTCTGAAGGCTGGGTTTTGTGGACACGAAAATGTAGAGCTGAACAGGGTGGAATGGATAGCCAAATGAACAGCACGTCTCGTAGTAAGAACAGGCCACTGAAAACCAGCTTTGGCTTAATTGGACATTCACAAGTGGTGTAACGAAAACCTGACGGGAGTTGAGAATTAGATGAATTTCAGATTTGCCGTCAATGAATGGAACATTCTGTGGAGGAGATACCAATTGTTTCTGAAGTTTGGGTTATGTGGACAGGAAAATGGAGCTGAAGAGGGTTGAGTGGATAGCAAATTGAACAGCACGGCTGAGAGTATGAGCAGGCCACTTAAAACCAGCATTGGCTTACTTGGATATTTACCAGTGGTGTCACGAAAACCTGCCGGGAGTGGAGATTCAGATGAATTCCAGATTCGCTGTGAATGAATGGAACATTCTGTAGTGGAGATAACAATGATTTCTCCAGTCTCTGTGGTGTGGACAGGAAAATGTAGAGCTGGCCAGGGTTGAGTGGATAGCCAATTGAACAGCACCACTGCGCTTGTGAAGAAAACACTTAAAACATTGGGTTACTTGGACATTCAACAGTGGTGTAACGAAAACCTGCCGGGAGTGGAGGTTCAGAGGAATTCCAGATTCGCAGTGAATGAATGGAACATTCTCTAGTGGAGATTCCAACGATTTCTGAAGGCTGGGTCGTGTGGAAGGAAAATCAAGAACTAATCAGGATTTAGTGGAAAGCCAATTGTATAGCATGGCTGCGAGTGTGAACATGCAGCTGAAAACCAGCATTGGGTTACTTGGACATTCATCAGTGGTGTAAGGAAAACCTGCATGGAGTGGAGAGTCAGTTGAATTCCACATTCGCAGTGAATGAATGGAACATTCTGTAGAGGAGATTCCAATGATTTCTGAAGCCTGTGTTGTGTGGACAGGAAAATGAAGAGCTGACCAGGCTTGAATCGATAGCCAAGTAAACAGCAGGGCTGCGAATATGAACAGGCCGCTGAAAACCAGCATTGGGTTACTTGGACATTCAACAGTGGTGTAATGAAAACCTGCGTGGAGTTGAGAGTCAGATGAATTCCAGATTCGCAGTGAATGAATGGAACATTCTGTAGTGGAGATAACAAAGATTTCTGAAGGCTGGTAGTGTGGTGGGACAATGAAGAGCTGAACAGGGTGGAGTGAATTGTCAATTAAACAGCACGGCTGCGAGTATGAACAGGCCTCTGAAAACCAGCATTGGCTTACTTGGACATTCACAAGTGGTGTAATGTTAACCAGGCGGGAGTGGAGAATCAGATAAACTCCAGACTCGCAGTGAATGAATGGAACATTCTGTAGTGGAGATTGCAATGATTTCTGAAATCTGGATTGTGGGGACACGAAAATGAAGAGCTGACCAGTGTTGAGTGGATAGCCTGTAAAAAGCCTCGGCTTCGAATGTGAACAGACCACTGAAAACCAGTATTGCATTACGTCGACTTTCAGCAGTGGTGTAACGAAAGCCTGCGTGGAGTGCAGATTCAGATGAATTCCAGATTCCCAGTGAATGAATGGAACATCCTGTAGTGGAGATTACAATGATTTCTGAAGGCTGGGTTGTGTGCACAGGAAAATGAGGAGCAAAACAGGTTGAGTGGATAGCCAATTGAACAGCACGACTGCGAACATGAACAGGCCTCTGAAAACCAGCATTGTTTTACTTGGACATTCACAAGTGGTGTAAGATAAATCTGCAGGTAGTGGAGATTCAGTTGAATTCCAGATTCGCAGTGAATGAATGGAACATTCTGTACTGGAGATTGCAATGATTTCTCAAGTCTGGATTGTTTGGACATGAAAATGAAGAGCTGACCACAGTTGTGTGGATACCCAGTAAAAAGCAGGGCTTAGAGTGTGAACAGACCGCTGAAAACCAGCATTGTGTTACTTGGACATTCATAAGTGGTGTAATGAAAGCCTACCTGGAGTGCAGATTCAGATGAATTCCAGATTGGCAGTGAATGAATGGAACATTCTGTACTGGCGATTCCAATGATTTCTGAAGTCTGATATTGTGGAAAAGAAAATGAAAGGCTGACCAGGTTTGAGTGGATAGACAATTGAACAGCACACTGCGAGTGTGAAAAGGCGGCTGAAAACCAGCATTGGATTACTTGGTCATTCACCAGTGCTGTAATGAAAACCTGCCTGGAGCGGAGAGTCAGATGAATTGCAGAATCGCAGTGAATGAATGGAACAGTCTGTAGTGGAGAGCCCAATGATTTCTGAAGGCTGGTTTGTGTGGAGAGGAAAATGAAGAGCTGACCAATATTGAGTGGATAGCCCATTGAACAGCACTTCTGCGAGTTGAACATGCCTCTGAAAACCAGTATTGAGTTACTTGGACATTCACCAGTGGCGTAACGAAAACCTGCCAGGAGTGGAGGTTCAGAGGAATTCCAGATTCGCAGTGAATGAATGGAACATTCTCTAGTGGTGATTCCAATGATTTCTGAAGGCTGGGTTTTGTGGACACGAAAATGTAGAGCTGAACAGGGTGGAGTGGATAGCCAAATGAACAGCACGTCTCTTAGTATGAACAGGCCACTGAAAACCAGCATTGGCTTACTTGGACATTCACAAGTGGTGTAACGATAACCCGCCGGGAGTTGAGAGTCAGATGAATTTAAGATTCGCAGTGAATGAACGGAACATTCTGTGGAGGAGATACCAATTATTTCTGAAGGTTGGGTTATGAGGACAGGAAAATGTAGAGCTGAATAGGGTTGGGTGGATAGCAAATTGAACAGCACGGCTGAGTGTGTTAGCAGGCGGCTTAAAACCAGCATTGTCTTCCTTGGACATTTACCAGTGGTGTCACGAAAACCTTCCAGGAGTGGAGACTCTGATGAATTCCAGATTCGCGTGATTGAATGGAACATTCTGTAGTGGTGATTGCCAACATTTAGGAATCTGGATAGTCTGGACAGGATATTGAAGAGCTGACCGATATTGAGTGGATAGCCAATGAACAGCACGGTTTCGAGTGTGAACAGACCACTAAGAAGCAGCATTGCATTACTTGGACATTCATCAGTGGTGTAACGAAAGCCTTCCTGGAATGCAGATTCAGAGTATTTCCAGATTCACAGTGAATGAATGGAAATTTCTGTAGTAGAGATTCCAATGATTTCTGAACGCTGGGTTGTGTGGACAGGAAAATGAAGAGCTGACTAGGTTTGACTGGATTGCCAATTGAACAGCACGGCTGTGAGTGTGAACAGCCGCTGAAAACCAGCATTGGATTACCTGGTCATTCACCAGTGTTGTTAGGAAAATCTGCCTGGTGTGGAGAGTCAGAGGAATTCCAGATTCGCAGGGAACGAATGGAACATTCTGAAGTGGAGATAAGAATGATTTCTGAAGGCTCGGTGTGTGGAAGGAAAATCAAGAGCTAACCAGCGTTCACTGGATAGCCAATTGAACAGCACGGCTGCGAGTGTTAACACGCAGCTGAAACCAGCCTTGGGTTGCTTGGACATTCACCAGTGGTGAAACGAAAACCTGCTGGGAGTGGAGAACAAGATGAATTCAAGATTCGCCTGAATGAATGAAACATTCTGTAGTGTAGATTGCAATGGTTTCTGAGGTTTGTATTGTCTGAACTGGAAAAAGAAGAACTCACCAGTGTTGAGTCGCTAGACCGTGAACAGCACGGGTTCGAGTGTGAATAGACCGCTGAAAACCATCATTGCGTTACTTGAACATTCAGCAGTGGTGCAATGAAAACCTGCCGGGAGTGGAGATTCAGATGAATTCCAGATTCGCAGTGAATGAATGGAACATTCTCTAGTGGTGATTCCAATGATTTCTGAAGGCTGGGTTTTGTGGACACGAAAATGTAGAGCTGAACAGGGTGGAATGGATAGCCAAATGAACAGCACGTCTCGTAGTAAGAACAGGCCACTGAAAACCAGCTTTGGCTTAATTGGACATTCACAAGTGGTGTAACGAAAACCTGACGGGAGTTGAGAATTAGATGAATTTCAGATTTGCCGTCAATGAATGGAACATTCTGTGGAGGAGATACCAATTGTTTCTGAAGTTTGGGTTATGTGGACAGGAAAATGGAGCTGAAGAGGGTTGAGTGGATAGCAAATTGAACAGCACGGCTGAGAGTATGAGCAGGCCACTTAAAACCAGCATTGGCTTACTTGGATATTTACCAGTGGTGTCACGAAAACCTGCCGGGAGTGGAGATTCAGATGAATTCCAGATTCGCTGTGAATGAATGGAACATTCTGTAGTGGAGATAACAATGATTTCTCCAGTCTCTGTGGTGTGGACAGGAAAATGTAGAGCTGGCCAGGGTTGAGTGGATAGCCAATTGAACAGCACCACTGCGCTTGTGAAGAAAACACTTAAAACATTGGGTTACTTGGACATTCAACAGTGGTGTAACGAAAACCTGCCGGGAGTGGAGGTTCAGAGGAATTCCAGATTCGCAGTGAATGAATGGAACATTCTCTAGTGGAGATTCCAACGATTTCTGAAGGCTGGGTCGTGTGGAAGGAAAATCAAGAACTAATCAGGATTTAGTGGAAAGCCAATTGTATAGCATGGCTGCGAGTGTGAACATGCAGCTGAAAACCAGCATTGGGTTACTTGGACATTCATCAGTGGTGTAAGGAAAACCTGCATGGAGTGGAGAGTCAGTTGAATTCCACATTCGCAGTGAATGAATGGAACATTCTGTAGAGGAGATTCCAATGATTTCTGAAGCCTGTGTTGTGTGGACAGGAAAATGAAGAGCTGACCAGGCTTGAATCGATAGCCAAGTAAACAGCAGGGCTGCGAATATGAACAGGCCGCTGAAAACCAGCATTGGGTTACTTGGACATTCAACAGTGGTGTAATGAAAACCTGCGTGGAGTTGAGAGTCAGATGAATTCCAGATTCGCAGTGAATGAATGGAACATTCTGTAGTGGAGATAACAAAGATTTCTGAAGGCTGGTAGTGTGGTGGGACAATGAAGAGCTGAACAGGGTGGAGTGAATTGTCAATTAAACAGCACGGCTGCGAGTATGAACAGGCCTCTGAAAACCAGCATTGGCTTACTTGGACATTCACAAGTGGTGTAATGTTAACCAGGCGGGAGTGGAGAATCAGATAAACTCCAGACTCGCAGTGAATGAATGGAACATTCTGTAGTGGAGATTGCAATGATTTCTGAAATCTGGATTGTGGGGACACGAAAATGAAGAGCTGACCAGTGTTGAGTGGATAGCCTGTAAAAAGCCTCGGCTTCGAATGTGAACAGACCACTGAAAACCAGTATTGCATTACTTCGACTTTCAGCAGTGGTGTAACGAAAGCCTGCGTGGAGTGCAGATTCAGATGAATTCCAGATTCCCAGTGAATGAATGGAACATCCTGTAGTGGAGATTACAATGATTTCTGAAGGCTGGGTTGTGTGCACAGGAAAATGAGGAGCAAAACAGGTTGAGTGGATAGCCAATTGAACAGCACGACTGCGAACATGAACAGGCCTCTGAAAACCAGCATTGTTTTACTTGGACATTCACAAGTGGTGTAAGATAAATCTGCAGGTAGTGGAGATTCAGTTGAATTCCAGATTCGCAGTGAATGAATGGAACATTCTGTACTGGAGATTGCAATGATTTCTCAAGTCTGGATTGTTTGGACATGAAAATGAAGAGCTGACCACAGTTGTGTGGATACCCAGTAAAAAGCAGGGCTTAGAGTGTGAACAGACCGCTGAAAACCAGCATTGTGTTACTTGGACATTCATAAGTGGTGTAATGAAAGCCTACCTGGAGTGCAGATTCAGATGAATTCCAGATTGGCAGTGAATGAATGGAACATTCTGTACTGGCGATTCCAATGATTTCTGAAGTCTGATATTGTGGAAAAGAAAATGAAAGGCTGACCAGGTTTGAGTGGATAGACAATTGAACAGCACACTGCGAGTGTGAAAAGGCGGCTGAAAACCAGCATTGGATTACTTGGTCATTCACCAGTGCTGTAATGAAAACCTGCCTGGAGCGGAGAGTCAGATGAATTGCAGAATCGCAGTGAATGAATGGAACAGTCTGTAGTGGAGAGCCCAATGATTTCTGAAGGCTGGTTTGTGTGGAGAGGAAAATGAAGAGCTGACCAATATTGAGTGGATAGCCCATTGAACAGCACTTCTGCGAGTTGAACATGCCTCTGAAAACCAGTATTGAGTTACTTGGACATTCACCAGTGGCGTAACGAAAACCTGCCAGGAGTGGAGGTTCAGATGAATTCCAGATTCGCAGTGAATGAATGGAACATTCTCTAGTGGTGATTCCAATGATTTCTGAAGGCTGGGTTTTGTGGACACGAAAATGTAGAGCTGAACAGGGTGGAGTGGATAGCCAAATGAACAGCACGTCTCTTAGTATGAACAGGCCACTGAAAACCAGCATTGGCTTACTTGGACATTCACAAGTGGTGTAACGATAACCCGCCGGGAGTTGAGAGTCAGATGAATTTAAGATTCGCAGTGAATGAACGGAACATTCTGTGGAGGAGATACCAATTATTTCTGAAGGTTGGGTTATGAGGACAGGAAAATGTAGAGCTGAATAGGGTTGGGTGGATAGCAAATTGAACAGCACGGCTGAGTGTGTTAGCAGGCGGCTTAAAACCAGCATTGTCTTCCTTGGACATTTACCAGTGGTGTCACGAAAACCTTCCAGGAGTGGAGACTCTGATGAATTCCAGATTCGCGTGATTGAATGGAACATTCTGTAGTGGTGATTGCCAACATTTAGGAATCTGGATAGTCTGGACAGGATATTGAAGAGCTGACCGATATTGAGTGGATAGCCAATGAACAGCACGGTTTCGAGTGTGAACAGACCACTAAGAAGCAGCATTGCATTACTTGGACATTCATCAGTGGTGTAACGAAAGCCTTCCTGGAATGCAGATTCAGAGTATTTCCAGATTCACAGTGAATGAATGGAAATTTCTGTAGTAGAGATTCCAATGATTTCTGAACGCTGGGTTGTGTGGACAGGAAAATGAAGAGCTGACTAGGTTTGACTGGATTGCCAATTGAACAGCAAGGCTGTGAGTGTGAACAGCCGCTGAAAACCAGCATTGGATTACCTGGTCATTCACCAGTGTTGTTAGGAAAATCTGCCTGGTGTGGAGAGTCAGAGGAATTCCAGATTCGCAGGGAACGAATGGAACATTCTGAAGTGGAGATAAGAATGATTTCTGAAGGCTCGGTGTGTGGAAGGAAAATCAAGAGCTAACCAGCGTTCACTGGATAGCCAATTGAACAGCACGGCTGCGAGTGTTAACACGCAGCTGAAACCAGCCTTGGGTTGCTTGGACATTCACCAGTGGTGAAACGAAAACCTGCTGGGAGTGGAGAACAAGATGAATTCAAGATTCGCCTGAATGAATGAAACATTCTGTAGTGTAGATTGCAATGGTTTCTGAGGTTTGTATTGTCTGAACTGGAAAAAGAAGAACTCACCAGTGTTGAGTCGCTAGACCGTGAACAGCACGGGTTCGAGTGTGAATAGACCGCTGAAAACCATCATTGCGTTACTTGAACATTCAGCAGTGGTGCAATGAAAACCTGCCGGGAGTGGAGATTCAGATGAATTCCAGATTCGCAGTGAATGAATGGAACATTCTCTAGTGGTGATTCCAATGATTTCTGAAGGCTGGGTTTTGTGGACACGAAAATGTAGAGCTGAACAGGGTGGAATGGATAGCCAAATGAACAGCACGTCTCGTAGTAAGAACAGGCCACTGAAAACCAGCTTTGGCTTAATTGGACATTCACAAGTGGTGTAACGAAAACCTGACGGGAGTTGAGAATTAGATGAATTTCAGATTTGCCGTCAATGAATGGAACATTCTGTGGAGGAGATACCAATTGTTTCTGAAGTTTGGGTTATGTGGACAGGAAAATGGAGCTGAAGAGGGTTGAGTGGATAGCAAATTGAACAGCACGGCTGAGAGTATGAGCAGGCCACTTAAAACCAGCATTGGCTTACTTGGATATTTACCAGTGGTGTCACGAAAACCTGCCGGGAGTGGAGATTCAGATGAATTCCAGATTCGCTGTGAATGAATGGAACATTCTGTAGTGGAGATAACAATGATTTCTCCAGTCTCTGTGGTGTGGACAGGAAAATGTAGAGCTGGCCAGGGTTGAGTGGATAGCCAATTGAACAGCACCACTGCGCTTGTGAAGAAAACACTTAAAACATTGGGTTACTTGGACATTCAACAGTGGTGTAACGAAAACCTGCCGGGAGTGGAGGTTCAGAGGAATTCCAGATTCGCAGTGAATGAATGGAACATTCTCTAGTGGAGATTCCAACGATTTCTGAAGGCTGGGTCGTGTGGAAGGAAAATCAAGAACTAATCAGGATTTAGTGGAAAGCCAATTGTATAGCATGGCTGCGAGTGTGAACATGCAGCTGAAAACCAGCATTGGGTTACTTGGACATTCATCAGTGGTGTAAGGAAAACCTGCATGGAGTGGAGAGTCAGTTGAATTCCACATTCGCAGTGAATGAATGGAACATTCTGTAGAGGAGATTCCAATGATTTCTGAAGCCTGTGTTGTGTGGACAGGAAAATGAAGAGCTGACCAGGCTTGAATCGATAGCCAAGTAAACAGCAGGGCTGCGAATATGAACAGGCCGCTGAAAACCAGCATTGGGTTACTTGGACATTCAACAGTGGTGTAATGAAAACCTGCGTGGAGTTGAGAGTCAGATGAATTCCAGATTCGCAGTGAATGAATGGAACATTCTGTAGTGGAGATAACAAAGATTTCTGAAGGCTGGTAGTGTGGTGGGACAATGAAGAGCTGAACAGGGTGGAGTGAATTGTCAATTAAACAGCACGGCTGCGAGTATGAACAGGCCTCTGAAAACCAGCATTGGCTTACTTGGACATTCACAAGTGGTGTAATGTTAACCAGGCGGGAGTGGAGAATCAGATAAACTCCAGACTCGCAGTGAATGAATGGAACATTCTGTAGTGGAGATTGCAATGATTTCTGAAATCTGGATTGTGGGGACACGAAAATGAAGAGCTGACCAGTGTTGAGTGGATAGCCTGTAAAAAGCCTCGGCTTCGAATGTGAACAGACCACTGAAAACCAGTATTGCATTACTTCGACTTTCAGCAGTGGTGTAACGAAAGCCTGCGTGGAGTGCAGATTCAGATGAATTCCAGATTCCCAGTGAATGAATGGAACATCCTGTAGTGGAGATTACAATGATTTCTGAAGGCTGGGTTGTGTGCACAGGAAAATGAGGAGCAAAACAGGTTGAGTGGATAGCCAATTGAACAGCACGACTGCGAACATGAACAGGCCTCTGAAAACCAGCATTGTTTTACTTGGACATTCACAAGTGGTGTAAGATAAATCTGCAGGTAGTGGAGATTCAGTTGAATTCCAGATTCGCAGTGAATGAATGGAACATTCTGTACTGGAGATTGCAATGATTTCTCAAGTCTGGATTGTTTGGACATGAAAATGAAGAGCTGACCACAGTTGTGTGGATACCCAGTAAAAAGCAGGGCTTAGAGTGTGAACAGACCGCTGAAAACCAGCATTGTGTTACTTGGACATTCATAAGTGGTGTAATGAAAGCCTACCTGGAGTGCAGATTCAGATGAATTCCAGATTGGCAGTGAATGAATGGAACATTCTGTACTGGCGATTCCAATGATTTCTGAAGTCTGATATTGTGGAAAAGAAAATGAAAGGCTGACCAGGTTTGAGTGGATAGACAATTGAACAGCACACTGCGAGTGTGAAAAGGCGGCTGAAAACCAGCATTGGATTACTTGGTCATTCACCAGTGCTGTAATGAAAACCTGCCTGGAGCGGAGAGTCAGATGAATTGCAGAATCGCAGTGAATGAATGGAACAGTCTGTAGTGGAGAGCCCAATGATTTCTGAAGGCTGGTTTGTGTGGAGAGGAAAATGAAGAGCTGACCAATATTGAGTGGATAGCCCATTGAACAGCACTTCTGCGAGTTGAACATGCCTCTGAAAACCAGTATTGAGTTACTTGGACATTCACCAGTGGCGTAACGAAAACCTGCCAGGAGTGGAGGTTCAGATGAATTCCAGATTCGCAGTGAATGAATGGAACATTCTCTAGTGGTGATTCCAATGATTTCTGAAGGCTGGGTTTTGTGGACACGAAAATGTAGAGCTGAACAGGGTGGAGTGGATAGCCAAATGAACAGCACGTCTCTTAGTATGAACAGGCCACTGAAAACCAGCATTGGCTTACTTGGACATTCACAAGTGGTGTAACGATAACCCGCCGGGAGTTGAGAGTCAGATGAATTTAAGATTCGCAGTGAATGAACGGAACATTCTGTGGAGGAGATACCAATTATTTCTGAAGGTTGGGTTATGAGGACAGGAAAATGTAGAGCTGAATAGGGTTGGGTGGATAGCAAATTGAACAGCACGGCTGAGTGTGTTAGCAGGCGGCTTAAAACCAGCATTGTCTTCCTTGGACATTTACCAGTGGTGTCACGAAAACCTTCCAGGAGTGGAGACTCTGATGAATTCCAGATTCGCGTGATTGAATGGAACATTCTGTAGTGGTGATTGCCAACATTTAGGAATCTGGATAGTCTGGACAGGATATTGAAGAGCTGACCGATATTGAGTGGATAGCCAATGAACAGCACGGTTTCGAGTGTGAACAGACCACTAAGAAGCAGCATTGCATTACTTGGACATTCATCAGTGGTGTAACGAAAGCCTTCCTGGAATGCAGATTCAGAGTATTTCCAGATTCACAGTGAATGAATGGAAATTTCTGTAGTAGAGATTCCAATGATTTCTGAACGCTGGGTTGTGTGGACAGGAAAATGAAGAGCTGACTAGGTTTGACTGGATTGCCAATTGAACAGCAAGGCTGTGAGTGTGAACAGCCGCTGAAAACCAGCATTGGATTACCTGGTCATTCACCAGTGTTGTTAGGAAAATCTGCCTGGTGTGGAGAGTCAGAGGAATTCCAGATTCGCAGGGAACGAATGGAACATTCTGAAGTGGAGATAAGAATGATTTCTGAAGGCTCGGTGTGTGGAAGGAAAATCAAGAGCTAACCAGCGTTCACTGGATAGCCAATTGAACAGCACGGCTGCGAGTGTTAACACGCAGCTGAAACCAGCCTTGGGTTGCTTGGACATTCACCAGTGGTGAAACGAAAACCTGCTGGGAGTGGAGAACAAGATGAATTCAAGATTCGCCTGAATGAATGAAACATTCTGTAGTGTAGATTGCAATGGTTTCTGAGGTTTGTATTGTCTGAACTGGAAAAAGAAGAACTCACCAGTGTTGAGTCGCTAGACCGTGAACAGCACGGGTTCGAGTGTGAATAGACCGCTGAAAACCATCATTGCGTTACTTGAACATTCAGCAGTGGTGCAATGAAAACCTGCCGGGAGTGGAGATTCAGATGAATTCCAGATTCGCAGTGAATGAATGGAACATTCTCTAGTGGTGATTCCAATGATTTCTGAAGGCTGGGTTTTGTGGACACGAAAATGTAGAGCTGAACAGGGTGGAATGGATAGCCAAATGAACAGCACGTCTCGTAGTAAGAACAGGCCACTGAAAACCAGCTTTGGCTTAATTGGACATTCACAAGTGGTGTAACGAAAACCTGACGGGAGTTGAGAATTAGATGAATTTCAGATTTGCCGTCAATGAATGGAACATTCTGTGGAGGAGATACCAATTGTTTCTGAAGTTTGGGTTATGTGGACAGGAAAATGGAGCTGAAGAGGGTTGAGTGGATAGCAAATTGAACAGCACGGCTGAGAGTATGAGCAGGCCACTTAAAACCAGCATTGGCTTACTTGGATATTTACCAGTGGTGTCACGAAAACCTGCCGGGAGTGGAGATTCAGATGAATTCCAGATTCGCTGTGAATGAATGGAACATTCTGTAGTGGAGATAACAATGATTTCTCCAGTCTCTGTGGTGTGGACAGGAAAATGTAGAGCTGGCCAGGGTTGAGTGGATAGCCAATTGAACAGCACCACTGCGCTTGTGAAGAAAACACTTAAAACATTGGGTTACTTGGACATTCAACAGTGGTGTAACGAAAACCTGCCGGGAGTGGAGGTTCAGAGGAATTCCAGATTCGCAGTGAATGAATGGAACATTCTCTAGTGGAGATTCCAACGATTTCTGAAGGCTGGGTCGTGTGGAAGGAAAATCAAGAACTAATCAGGATTTAGTGGAAAGCCAATTGTATAGCATGGCTGCGAGTGTGAACATGCAGCTGAAAACCAGCATTGGGTTACTTGGACATTCATCAGTGGTGTAAGGAAAACCTGCATGGAGTGGAGAGTCAGTTGAATTCCACATTCGCAGTGAATGAATGGAACATTCTGTAGAGGAGATTCCAATGATTTCTGAAGCCTGTGTTGTGTGGACAGGAAAATGAAGAGCTGACCAGGCTTGAATCGATAGCCAAGTAAACAGCAGGGCTGCGAATATGAACAGGCCGCTGAAAACCAGCATTGGGTTACTTGGACATTCAACAGTGGTGTAATGAAAACCTGCGTGGAGTTGAGAGTCAGATGAATTCCAGATTCGCAGTGAATGAATGGAACATTCTGTAGTGGAGATAACAAAGATTTCTGAAGGCTGGTAGTGTGGTGGGACAATGAAGAGCTGAACAGGGTGGAGTGAATTGTCAATTAAACAGCACGGCTGCGAGTATGAACAGGCCTCTGAAAACCAGCATTGGCTTACTTGGACATTCACAAGTGGTGTAATGTTAACCAGGCGGGAGTGGAGAATCAGATAAACTCCAGACTCGCAGTGAATGAATGGAACATTCTGTAGTGGAGATTGCAATGATTTCTGAAATCTGGATTGTGGGGACACGAAAATGAAGAGCTGACCAGTGTTGAGTGGATAGCCTGTAAAAAGCCTCGGCTTCGAATGTGAACAGACCACTGAAAACCAGTATTGCATTACTTCGACTTTCAGCAGTGGTGTAACGAAAGCCTGCGTGGAGTGCAGATTCAGATGAATTCCAGATTCCCAGTGAATGAATGGAACATCCTGTAGTGGAGATTACAATGATTTCTGAAGGCTGGGTTGTGTGCACAGGAAAATGAGGAGCAAAACAGGTTGAGTGGATAGCCAATTGAACAGCACGACTGCGAACATGAACAGGCCTCTGAAAACCAGCATTGTTTTACTTGGACATTCACAAGTGGTGTAAGATAAATCTGCAGGTAGTGGAGATTCAGTTGAATTCCAGATTCGCAGTGAATGAATGGAACATTCTGTACTGGAGATTGCAATGATTTCTCAAGTCTGGATTGTTTGGACATGAAAATGAAGAGCTGACCACAGTTGTGTGGATACCCAGTAAAAAGCAGGGCTTAGAGTGTGAACAGACCGCTGAAAACCAGCATTGTGTTACTTGGACATTCATAAGTGGTGTAATGAAAGCCTACCTGGAGTGCAGATTCAGATGAATTCCAGATTGGCAGTGAATGAATGGAACATTCTGTACTGGCGATTCCAATGATTTCTGAAGTCTGATATTGTGGAAAAGAAAATGAAAGGCTGACCAGGTTTGAGTGGATAGACAATTGAACAGCACACTGCGAGTGTGAAAAGGCGGCTGAAAACCAGCATTGGATTACTTGGTCATTCACCAGTGCTGTAATGAAAACCTGCCTGGAGCGGAGAGTCAGATGAATTGCAGAATCGCAGTGAATGAATGGAACAGTCTGTAGTGGAGAGCCCAATGATTTCTGAAGGCTGGTTTGTGTGGAGAGGAAAATGAAGAGCTGACCAATATTGAGTGGATAGCCCATTGAACAGCACTTCTGCGAGTTGAACATGCCTCTGAAAACCAGTATTGAGTTACTTGGACATTCACCAGTGGCGTAACGAAAACCTGCCAGGAGTGGAGGTTCAGATGAATTCCAGATTCGCAGTGAATGAATGGAACATTCTCTAGTGGTGATTCCAATGATTTCTGAAGGCTGGGTTTTGTGGACACGAAAATGTAGAGCTGAACAGGGTGGAGTGGATAGCCAAATGAACAGCACGTCTCTTAGTATGAACAGGCCACTGAAAACCAGCATTGGCTTACTTGGACATTCACAAGTGGTGTAACGATAACCCGCCGGGAGTTGAGAGTCAGATGAATTTAAGATTCGCAGTGAATGAACGGAACATTCTGTGGAGGAGATACCAATTATTTCTGAAGGTTGGGTTATGAGGACAGGAAAATGTAGAGCTGAATAGGGTTGGGTGGATAGCAAATTGAACAGCACGGCTGAGTGTGTTAGCAGGCGGCTTAAAACCAGCATTGTCTTCCTTGGACATTTACCAGTGGTGTCACGAAAACCTTCCAGGAGTGGAGACTCTGATGAATTCCAGATTCGCGTGATTGAATGGAACATTCTGTAGTGGTGATTGCCAACATTTAGGAATCTGGATAGTCTGGACAGGATATTGAAGAGCTGACCGATATTGAGTGGATAGCCAATGAACAGCACGGTTTCGAGTGTGAACAGACCACTAAGAAGCAGCATTGCATTACTTGGACATTCATCAGTGGTGTAACGAAAGCCTTCCTGGAATGCAGATTCAGAGTATTTCCAGATTCACAGTGAATGAATGGAAATTTCTGTAGTAGAGATTCCAATGATTTCTGAACGCTGGGTTGTGTGGACAGGAAAATGAAGAGCTGACTAGGTTTGACTGGATTGCCAATTGAACAGCAAGGCTGTGAGTGTGAACAGCCGCTGAAAACCAGCATTGGATTACCTGGTCATTCACCAGTGTTGTTAGGAAAATCTGCCTGGTGTGGAGAGTCAGAGGAATTCCAGATTCGCAGGGAACGAATGGAACATTCTGAAGTGGAGATAAGAATGATTTCTGAAGGCTCGGTGTGTGGAAGGAAAATCAAGAGCTAACCAGCGTTCACTGGATAGCCAATTGAACAGCACGGCTGCGAGTGTTAACACGCAGCTGAAACCAGCCTTGGGTTGCTTGGACATTCACCAGTGGTGAAACGAAAACCTGCTGGGAGTGGAGAACAAGATGAATTCAAGATTCGCCTGAATGAATGAAACATTCTGTAGTGTAGATTGCAATGGTTTCTGAGGTTTGTATTGTCTGAACTGGAAAAAGAAGAACTCACCAGTGTTGAGTCGCTAGACCGTGAACAGCACGGGTTCGAGTGTGAATAGACCGCTGAAAACCATCATTGCGTTACTTGAACATTCAGCAGTGGTGCAATGAAAACCTGCCGGGAGTGGAGATTCAGATGAATTCCAGATTCGCAGTGAATGAATGGAACATTCTCTAGTGGTGATTCCAATGATTTCTGAAGGCTGGGTTTTGTGGACACGAAAATGTAGAGCTGAACAGGGTGGAATGGATAGCCAAATGAACAGCACGTCTCGTAGTAAGAACAGGCCACTGAAAACCAGCTTTGGCTTAATTGGACATTCACAAGTGGTGTAACGAAAACCTGACGGGAGTTGAGAATTAGATGAATTTCAGATTTGCCGTCAATGAATGGAACATTCTGTGGAGGAGATACCAATTGTTTCTGAAGTTTGGGTTATGTGGACAGGAAAATGGAGCTGAAGAGGGTTGAGTGGATAGCAAATTGAACAGCACGGCTGAGAGTATGAGCAGGCCACTTAAAACCAGCATTGGCTTACTTGGATATTTACCAGTGGTGTCACGAAAACCTGCCGGGAGTGGAGATTCAGATGAATTCCAGATTCGCTGTGAATGAATGGAACATTCTGTAGTGGAGATAACAATGATTTCTCCAGTCTCTGTGGTGTGGACAGGAAAATGTAGAGCTGGCCAGGGTTGAGTGGATAGCCAATTGAACAGCACCACTGCGCTTGTGAAGAAAACACTTAAAACATTGGGTTACTTGGACATTCAACAGTGGTGTAACGAAAACCTGCCGGGAGTGGAGGTTCAGAGGAATTCCAGATTCGCAGTGAATGAATGGAACATTCTCTAGTGGAGATTCCAACGATTTCTGAAGGCTGGGTCGTGTGGAAGGAAAATCAAGAACTAATCAGGATTTAGTGGAAAGCCAATTGTATAGCATGGCTGCGAGTGTGAACATGCAGCTGAAAACCAGCATTGGGTTACTTGGACATTCATCAGTGGTGTAAGGAAAACCTGCATGGAGTGGAGAGTCAGTTGAATTCCACATTCGCAGTGAATGAATGGAACATTCTGTAGAGGAGATTCCAATGATTTCTGAAGCCTGTGTTGTGTGGACAGGAAAATGAAGAGCTGACCAGGCTTGAATCGATAGCCAAGTAAACAGCAGGGCTGCGAATATGAACAGGCCGCTGAAAACCAGCATTGGGTTACTTGGACATTCAACAGTGGTGTAATGAAAACCTGCGTGGAGTTGAGAGTCAGATGAATTCCAGATTCGCAGTGAATGAATGGAACATTCTGTAGTGGAGATAACAAAGATTTCTGAAGGCTGGTAGTGTGGTGGGACAATGAAGAGCTGAACAGGGTGGAGTGAATTGTCAATTAAACAGCACGGCTGCGAGTATGAACAGGCCTCTGAAAACCAGCATTGGCTTACTTGGACATTCACAAGTGGTGTAATGTTAACCAGGCGGGAGTGGAGAATCAGATAAACTCCAGACTCGCAGTGAATGAATGGAACATTCTGTAGTGGAGATTGCAATGATTTCTGAAATCTGGATTGTGGGGACACGAAAATGAAGAGCTGACCAGTGTTGAGTGGATAGCCTGTAAAAAGCCTCGGCTTCGAATGTGAACAGACCACTGAAAACCAGTATTGCATTACTTCGACTTTCAGCAGTGGTGTAACGAAAGCCTGCGTGGAGTGCAGATTCAGATGAATTCCAGATTCCCAGTGAATGAATGGAACATCCTGTAGTGGAGATTACAATGATTTCTGAAGGCTGGGTTGTGTGCACAGGAAAATGAGGAGCAAAACAGGTTGAGTGGATAGCCAATTGAACAGCACGACTGCGAACATGAACAGGCCTCTGAAAACCAGCATTGTTTTACTTGGACATTCACAAGTGGTGTAAGATAAATCTGCAGGTAGTGGAGATTCAGTTGAATTCCAGATTCGCAGTGAATGAATGGAACATTCTGTACTGGAGATTGCAATGATTTCTCAAGTCTGGATTGTTTGGACATGAAAATGAAGAGCTGACCACAGTTGTGTGGATACCCAGTAAAAAGCAGGGCTTAGAGTGTGAACAGACCGCTGAAAACCAGCATTGTGTTACTTGGACATTCATAAGTGGTGTAATGAAAGCCTACCTGGAGTGCAGATTCAGATGAATTCCAGATTGGCAGTGAATGAATGGAACATTCTGTACTGGCGATTCCAATGATTTCTGAAGTCTGATATTGTGGAAAAGAAAATGAAAGGCTGACCAGGTTTGAGTGGATAGACAATTGAACAGCACACTGCGAGTGTGAAAAGGCGGCTGAAAACCAGCATTGGATTACTTGGTCATTCACCAGTGCTGTAATGAAAACCTGCCTGGAGCGGAGAGTCAGATGAATTGCAGAATCGCAGTGAATGAATGGAACAGTCTGTAGTGGAGAGCCCAATGATTTCTGAAGGCTGGTTTGTGTGGAGAGGAAAATGAAGAGCTGACCAATATTGAGTGGATAGCCCATTGAACAGCACTTCTGCGAGTTGAACATGCCTCTGAAAACCAGTATTGAGTTACTTGGACATTCACCAGTGGCGTAACGAAAACCTGCCAGGAGTGGAGGTTCAGAGGAATTCCAGATTCGCAGTGAATGAATGGAACATTCTCTAGTGGTGATTCCAATGATTTCTGAAGGCTGGGTTTTGTGGACACGAAAATGTAGAGCTGAACAGGGTGGAGTGGATAGCCAAATGAACAGCACGTCTCTTAGTATGAACAGGCCACTGAAAACCAGCATTGGCTTACTTGGACATTCACAAGTGGTGTAACGATAACCCGCCGGGAGTTGAGAGTCAGATGAATTTAAGATTCGCAGTGAATGAACGGAACATTCTGTGGAGGAGATACCAATTATTTCTGAAGGTTGGGTTATGAGGACAGGAAAATGTAGAGCTGAATAGGGTTGGGTGGATAGCAAATTGAACAGCACGGCTGAGTGTGTTAGCAGGCGGCTTAAAACCAGCATTGTCTTCCTTGGACATTTACCAGTGGTGTCACGAAAACCTTCCAGGAGTGGAGACTCTGATGAATTCCAGATTCGCGTGATTGAATGGAACATTCTGTAGTGGTGATTGCCAACATTTAGGAATCTGGATAGTCTGGACAGGATATTGAAGAGCTGACCGATATTGAGTGGATAGCCAATGAACAGCACGGTTTCGAGTGTGAACAGACCACTAAGAAGCAGCATTGCATTACTTGGACATTCATCAGTGGTGTAACGAAAGCCTTCCTGGAATGCAGATTCAGAGTATTTCCAGATTCACAGTGAATGAATGGAAATTTCTGTAGTAGAGATTCCAATGATTTCTGAACGCTGGGTTGTGTGGACAGGAAAATGAAGAGCTGACTAGGTTTGACTGGATTGCCAATTGAACAGCAAGGCTGTGAGTGTGAACAGCCGCTGAAAACCAGCATTGGATTACCTGGTCATTCACCAGTGTTGTTAGGAAAATCTGCCTGGTGTGGAGAGTCAGAGGAATTCCAGATTCGCAGGGAACGAATGGAACATTCTGAAGTGGAGATAAGAATGATTTCTGAAGGCTCGGTGTGTGGAAGGAAAATCAAGAGCTAACCAGCGTTCACTGGATAGCCAATTGAACAGCACGGCTGCGAGTGTTAACACGCAGCTGAAACCAGCCTTGGGTTGCTTGGACATTCACCAGTGGTGAAACGAAAACCTGCTGGGAGTGGAGAACAAGATGAATTCAAGATTCGCCTGAATGAATGAAACATTCTGTAGTGTAGATTGCAATGGTTTCTGAGGTTTGTATTGTCTGAACTGGAAAAAGAAGAACTCACCAGTGTTGAGTCGCTAGACCGTGAACAGCACGGGTTCGAGTGTGAATAGACCGCTGAAAACCATCATTGCGTTACTTGAACATTCAGCAGTGGTGCAATGAAAACCTGCCGGGAGTGGAGATTCAGATGAATTCCAGATTCGCAGTGAATGAATGGAACATTCTCTAGTGGTGATTCCAATGATTTCTGAAGGCTGGGTTTTGTGGACACGAAAATGTAGAGCTGAACAGGGTGGAATGGATAGCCAAATGAACAGCACGTCTCGTAGTAAGAACAGGCCACTGAAAACCAGCTTTGGCTTAATTGGACATTCACAAGTGGTGTAACGAAAACCTGACGGGAGTTGAGAATTAGATGAATTTCAGATTTGCCGTCAATGAATGGAACATTCTGTGGAGGAGATACCAATTGTTTCTGAAGTTTGGGTTATGTGGACAGGAAAATGGAGCTGAAGAGGGTTGAGTGGATAGCAAATTGAACAGCACGGCTGAGAGTATGAGCAGGCCACTTAAAACCAGCATTGGCTTACTTGGATATTTACCAGTGGTGTCACGAAAACCTGCCGGGAGTGGAGATTCAGATGAATTCCAGATTCGCTGTGAATGAATGGAACATTCTGTAGTGGAGATAACAATGATTTCTCCAGTCTCTGTGGTGTGGACAGGAAAATGTAGAGCTGGCCAGGGTTGAGTGGATAGCCAATTGAACAGCACCACTGCGCTTGTGAAGAAAACACTTAAAACATTGGGTTACTTGGACATTCAACAGTGGTGTAACGAAAACCTGCCGGGAGTGGAGGTTCAGAGGAATTCCAGATTCGCAGTGAATGAATGGAACATTCTCTAGTGGAGATTCCAACGATTTCTGAAGGCTGGGTCGTGTGGAAGGAAAATCAAGAACTAATCAGGATTTAGTGGAAAGCCAATTGTATAGCATGGCTGCGAGTGTGAACATGCAGCTGAAAACCAGCATTGGGTTACTTGGACATTCATCAGTGGTGTAAGGAAAACATGCATGGAGTGGAGAGTCAGTTGAATTCCACATTCGCAGTGAATGAATGGAACATTCTGTAGAGGAGATTCCAATGATTTCTGAAGCCTGTGTTGTGTGGACAGGAAAATGAAGAGCTGACCAGGCTTGAATCGATAGCCAAGTAAACAGCAGGGCTGCGAATATGAACAGGCCGCTGAAAACCAGCATTGGGTTACTTGGACATTCAACAGTGGTGTAATGAAAACCTGCGTGGAGTTGAGAGTCAGATGAATTCCAGATTCGCAGTGAATGAATGGAACATTCTGTAGTGGAGATAACAAAGATTTCTGAAGGCTGGTAGTGTGGTGGGACAATGAAGAGCTGAACAGGGTGGAGTGAATTGTCAATTAAACAGCACGGCTGCGAGTATGAACAGGCCTCTAAAAACCAGCATTGGCTTACTTGGACATTCACAAGTGGTGTAATGTTAACCAGGCGGGAGTGGAGAATCAGATAAACTCCAGACTCGCAGTGAATGAATGGAACATTCTGTAGTGGAGATTGCAATGATTTCTGAAATCTGGATTGTGGGGACACGAAAATGAAGAGCTGACCAGTGTTGAGTGGATAGCCTGTAAAAAGCCTCGGCTTCGAATGTGAACAGACCACTGAAAACCAGTATTGCATTACGTCGACTTTCAGCAGTGGTGTAACGAAAGCCTGCGTGGAGTGCAGATTCAGATGAATTCCAGATTCCCAGTGAATGAATGGAACATCCTGTAGTGGAGATTACAATGATTTCTGAAGGCTGGGTTGTGTGCACAGGAAAATGAGGAGCAAAACAGGTTGAGTGGATAGCCAATTGAACAGCACGACTGCGAACATGAACAGGCCTCTGAAAACCAGCATTGTTTTACTTGGACATTCACAAGTGGTGTAAGATAAATCTGCAGGTAGTGGAGATTCAGTTGAATTCCAGATTCGCAGTGAATGAATGGAACATTCTGTACTGGAGATTGCAATGATTTCTCAAGTCTGGATTGTTTGGACATGAAAATGAAGAGCTGACCACAGTTGTGTGGATACCCAGTAAAAAGCAGGGCTTAGAGTGTGAACAGACCGCTGAAAACCAGCATTGTGTTACTTGGACATTCATAAGTGGTGTAATGAAAGCCTACCTGGAGTGCAGATTCAGATGAATTCCAGATTGGCAGTGAATGAATGGAACATTCTGTACTGGCGATTCTAATGATTTCTGAAGTCTGATATTGTGGAAAAGAAAATGAAAGGCTGACCAGGTTTGAGTGGATAGACAATTGAACAGCACACTGCGAGTGTGAAAAGGCGGCTGAAAACCAGCATTGGATTACTTGGTCATTCACCAGTGCTGTAATGAAAACCTGCCTGGAGCGGAGAGTCAGATGAATTGCAGAATCGCAGTGAATGAATGGAACAGTCTGTAGTGGAGAGCCCAATGATTTCTGAAGGCTGGTTTGTGTGGAGAGGAAAATGAAGAGCTGACCAATATTGAGTGGATAGCCCATTGAACAGCACTTCTGCGAGTTGAACATGCCTCTGAAAACCAGTATTGAGTTACTTGGACATTCACCAGTGGCGTAACGAAAACCTGCCAGGAGTGGAGGTTCAGATGAATTCCAAATTCGCAGTGAATGAATGGAACATTCTCTAGTGGTGATTCCAATGATTTCTGAAGGCTGGGTTTTGTGGACACGAAAATGTAGAGCTGAACAGGGTGGAGTGGATAGCCAAATGAACAGCACGTCTCTTAGTATGAACAGGCCACTGAAAACCAGCATTGGCTTACTTGGACATTCACAAGTGGTGTAACGATAACCCGCCGGGAGTTGAGAGTCAGATGAATTTAAGATTCGCAGTGAATGAACGGAACATTCTGTGGAGGAGATACCAATTATTTCTGAAGGTTGGGTTATGAGGACAGGAAAATGTAGAGCTGAATAGGGTTGGGTGGATAGCAAATTGAACAGCACGGCTGAGTGTGTTAGCAGGCGGCTTAAAACCAGCATTGTCTTCCTTGGACATTTACCAGTGGTGTCACGAAAACCTTCCAGGAGTGGAGACTCTGATGAATTCCAGATTCGCGTGATTGAATGGAACATTCTGTAGTGGTGATTGCCAACATTTAGGAATCTGGATAGTCTGGACAGGATATTGAAGAGCTGACCGATATTGAGTGGATAGCCAATGAACAGCACGGTTTCGAGTGTGAACAGACCACTAAGAAGCAGCATTGCATTACTTGGACATTCATCAGTGGTGTAACGAAAGCCTTCCTGGAATGCAGATTCAGAGTATTTCCAGATTCACAGTGAATGAATGGAAATTTCTGTAGTAGAGATTCCAATGATTTCTGAACGCTGGGTTGTGTGGACAGGAAAATGAAGAGCTGACTAGGTTTGACTGGATTGCCAATTGAACAGCAAGGCTGTGAGTGTGAACAGCCGCTGAAAACCAGCATTGGATTACCTGGTCATTCACCAGTGTTGTTAGGAAAATCTGCCTGGTGTGGAGAGTCAGAGGAATTCCAGATTCGCAGGGAACGAATGGAACATTCTGAAGTGGAGATAAGAATGATTTCTGAAGGCTCGGTGTGTGGAAGGAAAATCAAGAGCTAACCAGCGTTCACTGGATAGCCAATTGAACAGCACGGCTGCGAGTGTTAACACGCAGCTGAAACCAGCCTTGGGTTGCTTGGACATTCACCAGTGGTGAAACGAAAACCTGCTGGGAGTGGAGAACAAGATGAATTCAAGATTCGCCTGAATGAATGAAACATTCTGTAGTGTAGATTGCAATGGTTTCTGAGGTTTGTATTGTCTGAACTGGAAAAAGAAGAACTCACCAGTGTTGAGTCGCTAGACCGTGAACAGCACGGGTTCGAGTGTGAATAGACCGCTGAAAACCATCATTGCGTTACTTGAACATTCAGCAGTGGTGCAATGAAAACCTGCCGGGAGTGGAGATTCAGATGAATTCCAGATTCGCAGTGAATGAATGGAACATTCTCTAGTGGTGATTCCAATGATTTCTGAAGGCTGGGTTTTGTGGACACGAAAATGTAGAGCTGAACAGGGTGGAATGGATAGCCAAATGAACAGCACGTCTCGTAGTAAGAACAGGCCACTGAAAACCAGCTTTGGCTTAATTGGACATTCACAAGTGGTGTAACGAAAACCTGACGGGAGTTGAGAATTAGATGAATTTCAGATTTGCCGTCAATGAATGGAACATTCTGTGGAGGAGATACCAATTGTTTCTGAAGTTTGGGTTATGTGGACAGGAAAATGGAGCTGAAGAGGGTTGAGTGGATAGCAAATTGAACAGCACGGCTGAGAGTATGAGCAGGCCACTTAAAACCAGCATTGGCTTACTTGGATATTTACCAGTGGTGTCACGAAAACCTGCCGGGAGTGGAGATTCAGATGAATTCCAGATTCGCTGTGAATGAATGGAACATTCTGTAGTGGAGATAACAATGATTTCTCCAGTCTCTGTGGTGTGGACAGGAAAATGTAGAGCTGGCCAGGGTTGAGTGGATAGCCAATTGAACAGCACCACTGCGCTTGTGAAGAAAACACTTAAAACATTGGGTTACTTGGACATTCAACAGTGGTGCAACGAAAACCTGCCGGGAGTGGAGGTTCAGAGGAATTCCAGATTCGCAGTGAATGAATGGAACATTCTCTAGTGGAGATTCCAACGATTTCTGAAGGCTGGGTCGTGTGGAAGGAAAATCAAGAACTAATCAGGATTTAGTGGAAAGCCAATTGTATAGCATGGCTGCGAGTGTGAACATGCAGCTGAAAACCAGCATTGGGTTACTTGGACATTCATCAGTGGTGTAAGGAAAACCTGCATGAAGTGGAGAGTCAGTTGAATTCCACATTCGCAGTGAATGAATGGAACATTCTGTAGAGGAGATTCCAATGATTTCTGAAGCCTGTGTTGTGTGGACAGGAAAATGAAGAGCTGACCAGGCTTGAATCGATAGCCAAGTAAACAGCAGGGCTGCGAATATGAACAGGCCGCTGAAAACCGGCATTGGGTTACTTGGACATTCAACAGTGGTGTAATGAAAACCTGCGTGGAGGCGTGGAATTGAGAGTCAGATGAATTCCAGATTCGCAGTGAATGAATGGAACATTCTGTAGTGGAGATAACAAAGATTTCTGAAGGCTGGTAGTGTGGTGGGACAATGAAGAGCTGAACAGGGTGGAGTGAATTGTCAATTAAACAGCACGGCTGCGAGTATGAACAGGCCTCTGAAAACCAGCATTGGCTTACTTGGACATTCACAAGTGGTGTAATGTTAACCAGGCGGGAGTGGAGAATCAGATAAACTCCAGACTCGCAGTGAATGAATGGAACATTCTGTAGTGGAGATTGCAATGATTTCTGAAATCTGGATTGTGGGGACACGAAAATGAAGAGCTGACCAGTGTTGAGTGGATAGCCTGTAAAAAGCCTCGGCTTCGAATGTGAACAGACCACTGAAAACCAGTATTGCATTACTTCGACTTTCAGCAGTGGTGTAACGAAAGCCTGCGTGGAGTGCAGATTCAGATGAATTCCAGATTCCCAGTGAATGAATGGAACATCCTGTAGTGGAGATTACAATGATTTCTGAAGGCTGGGTTGTGTGCACAGGAAAATGAGGAGCAAAACAGGTTGAGTGGATAGCCAATTGAACAGCACGACTGCGAACATGAACAGGCCTCTGAAAACCAGCATTGTTTTACTTGGACATTCACAAGTGGTGTAAGATAAATCTGCAGGTAGTGGAGATTCAGTTGAATTCCAGATTCGCAGTGAATGAATGGAACATTCTGTACTGGAGATTGCAATGATTTCTCAAGTCTGGATTGTTTGGACATGAAAATGAAGAGCTGACCACAGTTGTGTGGATACCCAGTAAAAAGCAGGGCTTAGAGTGTGAACAGACCGCTGAAAACCAGCATTGTGTTACTTGGACATTCATAAGTGGTGTAATGAAAGCCTACCTGGAGTGCAGATTCAGATGAATTCCAGATTGGCAGTGAATGAATGGAACATTCTGTACTGGCGATTCCAATGATTTCTGAAGTCTGATATTGTGGAAAAGAAAATGAAAGGCTGACCAGGTTTGAGTGGATAGACAATTGAACAGCACACTGCGAGTGTGAAAAGGCGGCTGAAAACCAGCATTGGATTACTTGGTCATTCACCAGTGCTGTAATGAAAACCTGCCTGGAGCGGAGAGTCAGATGAATTGCAGAATCGCAGTGAATGAATGGAACAGTCTGTAGTGGAGAGCCCAATGATTTCTGAAGGCTGGTTTGTGTGGAGAGGAAAATGAAGAGCTGACCAATATTGAGTGGATAGCCCATTGAACAGCACTTCTGCGAGTTGAACATGCCTCTGAAAACCAGTATTGAGTTACTTGGACATTCACCAGTGGCGTAACGAAAACCTGCCAGGAGTGGAGGTTCAGAGGAATTCCAGATTCGCAGTGAATGAATGGAACATTCTCTAGTGGTGATTCCAATGATTTCTGAAGGCTGGGTTTTGTGGACACGAAAATGTAGAGCTGAACAGGGTGGAGTGGATAGCCAAATGAACAGCACGTCTCTTAGTATGAACAGGCCACTGAAAACCAGCATTGGCTTACTTGGACATTCACAAGTGGTGTAACGATAACCCGCCGGGAGTTGAGAGTCAGATGAATTTAAGATTCGCAGTGAATGAACGGAACATTCTGTGGAGGAGATACCAATTATTTCTGAAGGTTGGGTTATGAGGACAGGAAAATGTAGAGCTGAATAGGGTTGGGTGGATAGCAAATTGAACAGCACGGCTGAGTGTGTTAGCAGGCGGCTTAAAACCAGCATTGTCTTCCTTGGACATTTACCAGTGGTGTCACGAAAACCTTCCAGGAGTGGAGACTCTGATGAATTCCAGATTCGCGTGATTGAATGGAACATTCTGTAGTGGTGATTGCCAACATTTAGGAATCTGGATAGTCTGGACAGGATATTGAAGAGCTGACCGATATTGAGTGGATAGCCAATGAACAGCACGGTTTCGAGTGTGAACAGACCACTAAGAAGCAGCATTGCATTACTTGGACATTCATCAGTGGTGTAACGAAAGCCTTCCTGGAATGCAGATTCAGAGTATTTCCAGATTCACAGTGAATGAATGGAAATTTCTGTAGTAGAGATTCCAATGATTTCTGAACGCTGGGTTGTGTGGACAGGAAAATGAAGAGCTGACTAGGTTTGACTGGATTGCCAATTGAACAGCAAGGCTGTGAGTGTGAACAGCCGCTGAAAACCAGCATTGGATTACCTGGTCATTCACCAGTGTTGTTAGGAAAATCTGCCTGGTGTGGAGAGTCAGAGGAATTCCAGATTCGCAGGGAACGAATGGAACATTCTGAAGTGGAGATAAGAATGATTTCTGAAGGCTCGGTGTGTGGAAGGAAAATCAAGAGCTAACCAGCGTTCACTGGATAGCCAATTGAACAGCACGGCTGCGAGTGTTAACACGCAGCTGAAACCAGCCTTGGGTTGCTTGGACATTCACCAGTGGTGAAACGAAAACCTGCTGGGAGTGGAGAACAAGATGAATTCAAGATTCGCCTGAATGAATGAAACATTCTGTAGTGTAGATTGCAATGGTTTCTGAGGTTTGTATTGTCTGAACTGGAAAAAGAAGAACTCACCAGTGTTGAGTCGCTAGACCGTGAACAGCACGGGTTCGAGTGTGAATAGACCGCTGAAAACCATCATTGCGTTACTTGAACATTCAGCAGTGGTGCAATGAAAACCTGCCGGGAGTGGAGATTCAGATGAATTCCAGATTCGCAGTGAATGAATGGAACATTCTCTAGTGGTGATTCCAATGATTTCTGAAGGCTGGGTTTTGTGGACACGAAAATGTAGAGCTGAACAGGGTGGAATGGATAGCCAAATGAACAGCACGTCTCGTAGTAAGAACAGGCCACTGAAAACCAGCTTTGGCTTAATTGGACATTCACAAGTGGTGTAACGAAAACCTGACGGGAGTTGAGAATTAGATGAATTTCAGATTTGCCGTCAATGAATGGAACATTCTGTGGAGGAGATACCAATTGTTTCTGAAGTTTGGGTTATGTGGACAGGAAAATGGAGCTGAAGAGGGTTGAGTGGATAGCAAATTGAACAGCACGGCTGAGAGTATGAGCAGGCCACTTAAAACCAGCATTGGCTTACTTGGATATTTACCAGTGGTGTCACGAAAACCTGCCGGGAGTGGAGATTCAGATGAATTCCAGATTCGCTGTGAATGAATGGAACATTCTGTAGTGGAGATAACAATGATTTCTCCAGTCTCTGTGGTGTGGACAGGAAAATGTAGAGCTGGCCAGGGTTGAGTGGATAGCCAATTGAACAGCACCACTGCGCTTGTGAAGAAAACACTTAAAACATTGGGTTACTTGGACATTCAACAGTGGTGTAACGAAAACCTGCCGGGAGTGGAGGTTCAGAGGAATTCCAGATTCGCAGTGAATGAATGGAACATTCTCTAGTGGAGATTCCAACGATTTCTGAAGGCTGGGTCGTGTGGAAGGAAAATCAAGAACTAATCAGGATTTAGTGGAAAGCCAATTGTATAGCATGGCTGCGAGTGTGAACATGCAGCTGAAAACCAGCATTGGGTTACTTGGACATTCATCAGTGGTGTAAGGAAAACCTGCATGGAGTGGAGAGTCAGTTGAATTCCACATTCGCAGTGAATGAATGGAACATTCTGTAGAGGAGATTCCAATGATTTCTGAAGCCTGTGTTGTGTGGACAGGAAAATGAAGAGCTGACCAGGCTTGAATCGATAGCCAAGTAAACAGCAGGGCTGCGAATATGAACAGGCCGCTGAAAACCAGCATTGGGTTACTTGGACATTCAACAGTGGTGTAATGAAAACCTGCGTGGAGTTGAGAGTCAGATGAATTCCAGATTCGCAGTGAATGAATGGAACATTCTGTAGTGGAGATAACAAAGATTTCTGAAGGCTGGTAGTGTGGTGGGACAATGAAGAGCTGAACAGGGTGGAGTGAATTGTCAATTAAACAGCACGGCTGCGAGTATGAACAGGCCTCTGAAAACCAGCATTGGCTTACTTGGACATTCACAAGTGGTGTAATGTTAACCAGGCGGGAGTGGAGAATCAGATAAACTCCAGACTCGCAGTGAATGAATGGAACATTCTGTAGTGGAGATTGCAATGATTTCTGAAATCTGGATTGTGGGGACACGAAAATGAAGAGCTGACCAGTGTTGAGTGGATAGCCTGTAAAAAGCCTCGGCTTCGAATGTGAACAGACCACTGAAAACCAGTATTGCATTACGTCGACTTTCAGCAGTGGTGTAACGAAAGCCTGCGTGGAGTGCAGATTCAGATGAATTCCAGATTCCCAGTGAATGAATGGAACATCCTGTAGTGGAGATTACAATGATTTCTGAAGGCTGGGTTGTGTGCACAGGAAAATGAGGAGCAAAACAGGTTGAGTGGATAGCCAATTGAACAGCACGACTGCGAACATGAACAGGCCTCTGAAAACCAGCATTGTTTTACTTGGACATTCACAAGTGGTGTAAGATAAATCTGCAGGTAGTGGAGATTCAGTTGAATTCCAGATTCGCAGTGAATGAATGGAACATTCTGTACTGGAGATTGCAATGATTTCTCAAGTCTGGATTGTTTGGACATGAAAATGAAGAGCTGACCACAGTTGTGTGGATACCCAGTAAAAAGCAGGGCTTAGAGTGTGAACAGACCGCTGAAAACCAGCATTGTGTTACTTGGACATTCATAAGTGGTGTAATGAAAGCCTACCTGGAGTGCAGATTCAGATGAATTCCAGATTGGCAGTGAATGAATGGAACATTCTGTACTGGCGATTCTAATGATTTCTGAAGTCTGATATTGTGGAAAAGAAAATGAAAGGCTGACCAGGTTTGAGTGGATAGACAATTGAACAGCACACTGCGAGTGTGAAAAGGCGGCTGAAAACCAGCATTGGATTACTTGGTCATTCACCAGTGCTGTAATGAAAACCTGCCTGGAGCGGAGAGTCAGATGAATTGCAGAATCGCAGTGAATGAATGGAACAGTCTGTAGTGGAGAGCCCAATGATTTCTGAAGGCTGGTTTGTGTGGAGAGGAAAATGAAGAGCTGACCAATATTGAGTGGATAGCCCATTGAACAGCACTTCTGCGAGTTGAACATGCCTCTGAAAACCAGTATTGAGTTACTTGGACATTCACCAGTGGCGTAACGAAAACCTGCCAGGAGTGGAGGTTCAGATGAATTCCAGATTCGCAGTGAATGAATGGAACATTCTCTAGTGGTGATTCCAATGATTTCTGAAGGCTGGGTTTTGTGGACACGAAAATGTAGAGCTGAACAGGGTGGAGTGGATAGCCAAATGAACAGCACGTCTCTTAGTATGAACAGGCCACTGAAAACCAGCATTGGCTTACTTGGACATTCACAAGTGGTGTAACGATAACCCGCCGGGAGTTGAGAGTCAGATGAATTTAAGATTCGCAGTGAATGAACGGAACATTCTGTGGAGGAGATACCAATTATTTCTGAAGGTTGGGTTATGAGGACAGGAAAATGTAGAGCTGAATAGGGTTGGGTGGATAGCAAATTGAACAGCACGGCTGAGTGTGTTAGCAGGCGGCTTAAAACCAGCATTGTCTTCCTTGGACATTTACCAGTGGTGTCACGAAAACCTTCCAGGAGTGGAGACTCTGATGAATTCCAGATTCGCGTGATTGAATGGAACATTCTGTAGTGGTGATTGCCAACATTTAGGAATCTGGATAGTCTGGACAGGATATTGAAGAGCTGACCGATATTGAGTGGATAGCCAATGAACAGCACGGTTTCGAGTGTGAACAGACCACTAAGAAGCAGCATTGCATTACTTGGACATTCATCAGTGGTGTAACGAAAGCCTTCCTGGAATGCAGATTCAGAGTATTTCCAGATTCACAGTGAATGAATGGAAATTTCTGTAGTAGAGATTCCAATGATTTCTGAACGCTGGGTTGTGTGGACAGGAAAATGAAGAGCTGACTAGGTTTGACTGGATTGCCAATTGAACAGCAAGGCTGTGAGTGTGAACAGCCGCTGAAAACCAGCATTGGATTACCTGGTCATTCACCAGTGTTGTTAGGAAAATCTGCCTGGTGTGGAGAGTCAGAGGAATTCCAGATTCGCAGGGAACGAATGGAACATTCTGAAGTGGAGATAAGAATGATTTCTGAAGGCTCGGTGTGTGGAAGGAAAATCAAGAGCTAACCAGCGTTCACTGGATAGCCAATTGAACAGCACGGCTGCGAGTGTTAACACGCAGCTGAAACCAGCCTTGGGTTGCTTGGACATTCACCAGTGGTGAAACGAAAACCTGCTGGGAGTGGAGAACAAGATGAATTCAAGATTCGCCTGAATGAATGAAACATTCTGTAGTGTAGATTGCAATGGTTTCTGAGGTTTGTATTGTCTGAACTGGAAAAAGAAGAACTCACCAGTGTTGAGTCGCTAGACCGTGAACAGCACGGGTTCGAGTGTGAATAGACCGCTGAAAACCATCATTGCGTTACTTGAACATTCAGCAGTGGTGCAATGAAAACCTGCCGGGAGTGGAGATTCAGATGAATTCCAGATTCGCAGTGAATGAATGGAACATTCTCTAGTGGTGATTCCAATGATTTCTGAAGGCTGGGTTTTGTGGACACGAAAATGTAGAGCTGAACAGGGTGGAATGGATAGCCAAATGAACAGCACGTCTCGTAGTAAGAACAGGCCACTGAAAACCAGCTTTGGCTTAATTGGACATTCACAAGTGGTGTAACGAAAACCTGACGGGAGTTGAGAATTAGATGAATTTCAGATTTGCCGTCAATGAATGGAACATTCTGTGGAGGAGATACCAATTGTTTCTGAAGTTTGGGTTATGTGGACAGGAAAATGGAGCTGAAGAGGGTTGAGTGGATAGCAAATTGAACAGCACGGCTGAGAGTATGAGCAGGCCACTTAAAACCAGCATTGGCTTACTTGGATATTTACCAGTGGTGTCACGAAAACCTGCCGGGAGTGGAGATTCAGATGAATTCCAGATTCGCTGTGAATGAATGGAACATTCTGTAGTGGAGATAACAATGATTTCTCCAGTCTCTGTGGTGTGGACAGGAAAATGTAGAGCTGGCCAGGGTTGAGTGGATAGCCAATTGAACAGCACCACTGCGCTTGTGAAGAAAACACTTAAAACATTGGGTTACTTGGACATTCAACAGTGGTGCAACGAAAACCTGCCGGGAGTGGAGGTTCAGAGGAATTCCAGATTCGCAGTGAATGAATGGAACATTCTCTAGTGGAGATTCCAACGATTTCTGAAGGCTGGGTCGTGTGGAAGGAAAATCAAGAACTAATCAGGATTTAGTGGAAAGCCAATTGTATAGCATGGCTGCGAGTGTGAACATGCAGCTGAAAACCAGCATTGGGTTACTTGGACATTCATCAGTGGTGTAAGGAAAACCTGCATGAAGTGGAGAGTCAGTTGAATTCCACATTCGCAGTGAATGAATGGAACATTCTGTAGAGGAGATTCCAATGATTTCTGAAGCCTGTGTTGTGTGGACAGGAAAATGAAGAGCTGACCAGGCTTGAATCGATAGCCAAGTAAACAGCAGGGCTGCGAATATGAACAGGCCGCTGAAAACCGGCATTGGGTTACTTGGACATTCAACAGTGGTGTAATGAAAACCTGCGTGGAGGCGTGGAATTGAGAGTCAGATGAATTCCAGATTCGCAGTGAATGAATGGAACATTCTGTAGTGGAGATAACAAAGATTTCTGAAGGCTGGTAGTGTGGTGGGACAATGAAGAGCTGAACAGGGTGGAGTGAATTGTCAATTAAACAGCACGGCTGCGAGTATGAACAGGCCTCTGAAAACCAGCATTGGCTTACTTGGACATTCACAAGTGGTGTAATGTTAACCAGGCGGGAGTGGAGAATCAGATAAACTCCAGACTCGCAGTGAATGAATGGAACATTCTGTAGTGGAGATTGCAATGATTTCTGAAATCTGGATTGTGGGGACACGAAAATGAAGAGCTGACCAGTGTTGAGTGGATAGCCTGTAAAAAGCCTCGGCTTCGAATGTGAACAGACCACTGAAAACCAGTATTGCATTACTTCGACTTTCAGCAGTGGTGTAACGAAAGCCTGCGTGGAGTGCAGATTCAGATGAATTCCAGATTCCCAGTGAATGAATGGAACATCCTGTAGTGGAGATTACAATGATTTCTGAAGGCTGGGTTGTGTGCACAGGAAAATGAGGAGCAAAACAGGTTGAGTGGATAGCCAATTGAACAGCACGACTGCGAACATGAACAGGCCTCTGAAAACCAGCATTGTTTTACTTGGACATTCACAAGTGGTGTAAGATAAATCTGCAGGTAGTGGAGATTCAGTTGAATTCCAGATTCGCAGTGAATGAATGGAACATTCTGTACTGGAGATTGCAATGATTTCTCAAGTCTGGATTGTTTGGACATGAAAATGAAGAGCTGACCACAGTTGTGTGGATACCCAGTAAAAAGCAGGGCTTAGAGTGTGAACAGACCGCTGAAAACCAGCATTGTGTTACTTGGACATTCATAAGTGGTGTAATGAAAGCCTACCTGGAGTGCAGATTCAGATGAATTCCAGATTGGCAGTGAATGAATGGAACATTCTGTACTGGCGATTCCAATGATTTCTGAAGTCTGATATTGTGGAAAAGAAAATGAAAGGCTGACCAGGTTTGAGTGGATAGACAATTGAACAGCACACTGCGAGTGTGAAAAGGCGGCTGAAAACCAGCATTGGATTACTTGGTCATTCACCAGTGCTGTAATGAAAACCTGCCTGGAGCGGAGAGTCAGATGAATTGCAGAATCGCAGTGAATGAATGGAACAGTCTGTAGTGGAGAGCCCAATGATTTCTGAAGGCTGGTTTGTGTGGAGAGGAAAATGAAGAGCTGACCAATATTGAGTGGATAGCCCATTGAACAGCACTTCTGCGAGTTGAACATGCCTCTGAAAACCAGTATTGAGTTACTTGGACATTCACCAGTGGCGTAACGAAAACCTGCCAGGAGTGGAGGTTCAGATGAATTCCAGATTCGCAGTGAATGAATGGAACATTCTCTAGTGGTGATTCCAATGATTTCTGAAGGCTGGGTTTTGTGGACACGAAAATGTAGAGCTGAACAGGGTGGAGTGGATAGCCAAATGAACAGCACGTCTCTTAGTATGAACAGGCCACTGAAAACCAGCATTGGCTTACTTGGACATTCACAAGTGGTGTAACGATAACCCGCCGGGAGTTGAGAGTCAGATGAATTTAAGATTCGCAGTGAATGAACGGAACATTCTGTGGAGGAGATACCAATTATTTCTGAAGGTTGGGTTATGAGGACAGGAAAATGTAGAGCTGAATAGGGTTGGGTGGATAGCAAATTGAACAGCACGGCTGAGTGTGTTAGCAGGCGGCTTAAAACCAGCATTGTCTTCCTTGGACATTTACCAGTGGTGTCACGAAAACCTTCCAGGAGTGGAGACTCTGATGAATTCCAGATTCGCGTGATTGAATGGAACATTCTGTAGTGGTGATTGCCAACATTTAGGAATCTGGATAGTCTGGACAGGATATTGAAGAGCTGACCGATATTGAGTGGATAGCCAATGAACAGCACGGTTTCGAGTGTGAACAGACCACTAAGAAGCAGCATTGCATTACTTGGACATTCATCAGTGGTGTAACGAAAGCCTTCCTGGAATGCAGATTCAGAGTATTTCCAGATTCACAGTGAATGAATGGAAATTTCTGTAGTAGAGATTCCAATGATTTCTGAACGCTGGGTTGTGTGGACAGGAAAATGAAGAGCTGACTAGGTTTGACTGGATTGCCAATTGAACAGCAAGGCTGTGAGTGTGAACAGCCGCTGAAAACCAGCATTGGATTACCTGGTCATTCACCAGTGTTGTTAGGAAAATCTGCCTGGTGTGGAGAGTCAGAGGAATTCCAGATTCGCAGGGAACGAATGGAACATTCTGAAGTGGAGATAAGAATGATTTCTGAAGGCTCGGTGTGTGGAAGGAAAATCAAGAGCTAACCAGCGTTCACTGGATAGCCAATTGAACAGCACGGCTGCGAGTGTTAACACGCAGCTGAAACCAGCCTTGGGTTGCTTGGACATTCACCAGTGGTGAAACGAAAACCTGCTGGGAGTGGAGAACAAGATGAATTCAAGATTCGCCTGAATGAATGAAACATTCTGTAGTGTAGATTGCAATGGTTTCTGAGGTTTGTATTGTCTGAACTGGAAAAAGAAGAACTCACCAGTGTTGAGTCGCTAGACCGTGAACAGCACGGGTTCGAGTGTGAATAGACCGCTGAAAACCATCATTGCGTTACTTGAACATTCAGCAGTGGTGCAATGAAAACCTGCCGGGAGTGGAGATTCAGATGAATTCCAGATTCGCAGTGAATGAATGGAACATTCTCTAGTGGTGATTCCAATGATTTCTGAAGGCTGGGTTTTGTGGACACGAAAATGTAGAGCTGAACAGGGTGGAATGGATAGCCAAATGAACAGCACGTCTCGTAGTAAGAACAGGCCACTGAAAACCAGCTTTGGCTTAATTGGACATTCACAAGTGGTGTAACGAAAACCTGACGGGAGTTGAGAATTAGATGAATTTCAGATTTGCCGTCAATGAATGGAACATTCTGTGGAGGAGATACCAATTGTTTCTGAAGTTTGGGTTATGTGGACAGGAAAATGGAGCTGAAGAGGGTTGAGTGGATAGCAAATTGAACAGCACGGCTGAGAGTATGAGCAGGCCACTTAAAACCAGCATTGGCTTACTTGGATATTTACCAGTGGTGTCACGAAAACCTGCCGGGAGTGGAGATTCAGATGAATTCCAGATTCGCTGTGAATGAATGGAACATTCTGTAGTGGAGATAACAATGATTTCTCCAGTCTCTGTGGTGTGGACAGGAAAATGTAGAGCTGGCCAGGGTTGAGTGGATAGCCAATTGAACAGCACCACTGCGCTTGTGAAGAAAACACTTAAAACATTGGGTTACTTGGACATTCAACAGTGGTGTAACGAAAACCTGCCGGGAGTGGAGGTTCAGAGGAATTCCAGATTCGCAGTGAATGAATGGAACATTCTCTAGTGGAGATTCCAACGATTTCTGAAGGCTGGGTCGTGTGGAAGGAAAATCAAGAACTAATCAGGATTTAGTGGAAAGCCAATTGTATAGCATGGCTGCGAGTGTGAACATGCAGCTGAAAACCAGCATTGGGTTACTTGGACATTCATCAGTGGTGTAAGGAAAACCTGCATGGAGTGGAGAGTCAGTTGAATTCCACATTCGCAGTGAATGAATGGAACATTCTGTAGAGGAGATTCCAATGATTTCTGAAGCCTGTGTTGTGTGGACAGGAAAATGAAGAGCTGACCAGGCTTGAATCGATAGCCAAGTAAACAGCAGGGCTGCGAATATGAACAGGCCGCTGAAAACCAGCATTGGGTTACTTGGACATTCAACAGTGGTGTAATGAAAACCTGCGTGGAGTTGAGAGTCAGATGAATTCCAGATTCGCAGTGAATGAATGGAACATTCTGTAGTGGAGATAACAAAGATTTCTGAAGGCTGGTAGTGTGGTGGGACAATGAAGAGCTGAACAGGGTGGAGTGAATTGTCAATTAAACAGCACGGCTGCGAGTATGAACAGGCCTCTGAAAACCAGCATTGGCTTACTTGGACATTCACAAGTGGTGTAATGTTAACCAGGCGGGAGTGGAGAATCAGATAAACTCCAGACTCGCAGTGAATGAATGGAACATTCTGTAGTGGAGATTGCAATGATTTCTGAAATCTGGATTGTGGGGACACGAAAATGAAGAGCTGACCAGTGTTGAGTGGATAGCCTGTAAAAAGCCTCGGCTTCGAATGTGAACAGACCACTGAAAACCAGTATTGCATTACGTCGACTTTCAGCAGTGGTGTAACGAAAGCCTGCGTGGAGTGCAGATTCAGATGAATTCCAGATTCCCAGTGAATGAATGGAACATCCTGTAGTGGAGATTACAATGATTTCTGAAGGCTGGGTTGTGTGCACAGGAAAATGAGGAGCAAAACAGGTTGAGTGGATAGCCAATTGAACAGCACGACTGCGAACATGAACAGGCCTCTGAAAACCAGCATTGCTTTACTTGGACATTCACAAGTGGTGTAAGATAAATCTGCAGGTAGTGGAGATTCAGTTGAATTCCAGATTCGCAGTGAATGAATGGAACATTCTGTACTGGAGATTGCAATGATTTCTCAAGTCTGGATTGTTTGGACATGAAAATGAAGAGCTGACCACAGTTGTGTGGATACCCAGTAAAAAGCAGGGCTTAGAGTGTGAACAGACCGCTGAAAACCAGCATTGTGTTACTTGGACATTCATAAGTGGTGTAATGAAAGCCTACCTGGAGTGCAGATTCAGATGAATTCCAGATTGGCAGTGAATGAATGGAACATTCTGTACTGGCGATTCCAATGATTTCTGAAGTCTGATATTGTGGAAAAGAAAATGAAAGGCTGACCAGGTTTGAGTGGATAGACAATTGAACAGCACACTGCGAGTGTGAAAAGGCGGCTGAAAACCAGCATTGGATTACTCGGTCATTCACCAGTGCTGTAATGAAAACCTGCCTGGAGCGGAGAGTCAGATGAATTGCAGAATCGCAGTGAATGAATGGAACAGTCTGTAGTGGAGAGCCCAATGATTTCTGAAGGCTGGTTTGTGTGGAGAGGAAAATGAAGAGCTGACCAATATTGAGTGGATAGCCCATTGAACAGCACTTCTGCGAGTTGAACATGCCTCTGAAAACCAGTATTGAGTTACTTGGACATTCACCAGTGGCGTAACGAAAAACTGCCAGGAGTGGAGGTTCAGAGGAATTCCAGATTCGCAGTGAATGAATGGAACATTCTCTAGTGGTGATTCCAATGATTTCTGAAGGCTGGGTTTTGTGGACACGAAAATGTAGAGCTGAACAGGGTGGAGTGGATAGCCAAATGAACAGCACGTCTCTTAGTATGAACAGGCCACTGAAAACCAGCATTGGCTTACTTGGACATTCACAAGTGGTGTAACGATAACCCGCCGGGAGTTGAGAGTCAGATGAATTTAAGATTCGCAGTGAATGAACGGAACATTCTGTGGAGGAGATACCAATTATTTCTGAAGGTTGGGTTATGAGGACAGGAAAATGTAGAGCTGAATAGGGTTGGGTGGATAGCAAATTGAACAGCACGGCTGAGTGTGTTAGCAGGCGGCTTAAAACCAGCATTGTCTTCCTTGGACATTTACCAGTGGTGTCACGAAAACCTTCCAGGAGTGGAGACTCTGATGAATTCCAGATTCGCGTGATTGAATGGAACATTCTGTAGTGGTGATTGCCAACATTTAGGAATCTGGATAGTCTGGACAGGATATTGAAGAGCTGACCGATATTGAGTGGATAGCCAATGAACAGCACGGTTTCGAGTGTGAACAGACCACTAAGAAGCAGCATTGCATTACTTGGACATTCATCAGTGGTGTAACGAAAGCCTTCCTGGAATACAGATTCAGAGTATTTCCAGATTCACAGTGAATGAATGGAAATTTCTGTAGTAGAGATTCCAATGATTTCTGAACGCTGGGTTGTGTGGACAGGAAAATGAAGAGCTGACTAGGTTTGACTGGATTGCCAATTGAACAGCAAGGCTGTGAGTGTGAACAGCCGCTGAAAACCAGCATTGGATTACCTGGTCATTCACCAGTGTTGTTAGGAAAATCTGCCTGGTGTGGAGAGTCAGAGGAATTCCAGATTCGCAGGGAACGAATGGAACATTCTGAAGTGGAGATAAGAATGATTTCTGAAGGCTCGGTGTGTGGAAGGAAAATCAAGAGCTAACCAGCGTTCACTGGATAGCCAATTGAACAGCACGGCTGCGAGTGTTAACACGCAGCTGAAACCAGCCTTGGGTTGCTTGGACATTCACCAGTGGTGAAACGAAAACCTGCTGGGAGTGGAGAACAAGATGAATTCAAGATTCGCCTGAATGAATGAAACATTCTGTAGTGTAGATTGCAATGGTTTCTGAGGTTTGTATTGTCTGAACTGGAAAAAGAAGAACTCACCAGTGTTGAGTCGCTAGACCGTGAACAGCACGGGTTCGAGTGTGAATAGACCGCTGAAAACCATCATTGCGTTACTTGAACATTCAGCAGTGGTGCAATGAAAACCTGCCGGGAGTGGAGATTCAGATGAATTCCAGATTCGCAGTGAATGAATGGAACATTCTCTAGTGGTGATTCCAATGATTTCTGAAGGCTGGGTTTTGTGGACACGAAAATGTAGAGCTGAACAGGGTGGAATGGATAGCCAAATGAACAGCACGTCTCGTAGTAAGAACAGGCCACTGAAAACCAGCTTTGGTTTAATTGGACATTCACAAGTGGTGTAACGAAAACCTGACGGGAGTTGAGAATTAGATGAATTTCAGATTTGCCGTCAATGAATGGAACATTCTGTGGAGGAGATACCAATTGTTTCTGAAGTTTGGGTTATGTGGACAGGAAAATGGAGCTGAAGAGGGTTGAGTGGATAGCAAATTGAACAGCACGGCTGAGAGTATGAGCAGGCCACTTAAAACCAGCATTGGCTTACTTGGATATTTACCAGTGGTGTCACGAAAACCTGCCGGGAGTGGAGATTCAGATGAATTCCAGATTCGCTGTGAATGAATGGAACATTCTCTAGTGGAGATAACAATGATTTCTCCAGTCTCTGTGGTGTGGACAGGAAAATGTAGAGCTGGCCAGGGTTGAGTGGATAGCCAATTGAACAGCACCACTGCGCTTGTGAAGAAAACACTTAAAACATTGGGTTACTTGGACATTCAACAGTGGTGTAACGAAAACCTGCCTGGAGTGGAGGGTCAGAGGAATTCCAGATTCGCAGTGAATGAATGGAACATTCTCTAGTGGAGATTCCAACGATTTCTGAAGGCTGGGTCGTGTGGAAGGAAAATCAAGAACTAATCAGGATTTAGTGGAAAGCCAATTGTATAGCATGGCTGCGAGTGTGAACATGCAGCTGAAAACCAGCATTGGGTTACTTGGACATTCATCAGTGGTGTAAGGAAAACCTGCATGGAGTGGAGAGTCAGTTGAATTCCACATTCGCAGTGAATGAATGGAACATTCTGTAGAGGAGATTCCAATGATTTCTGAAGCCTGTGTTGTGTGGACAGGAAAATGAAGAGCTGACCAGGCTTGAATCGATAGCCAAGTAAACAGCAGGGCTGCGAATATGAACAGGCCGCTGAAAACCAGCATTGGGTTACTTGGACATTCAACAGTGGTGTAATGAAAACCTGCGTGGAGTTGAGAGTCAGATGAATTCCAGATTCGCAGTGAATGAATGGAACATTCTGTAGTGGAGATAACAAAGATTTCTGAAGGCTGGTAGTGTGGTGGGACAATGAAGAGCTGAACAGGGTGGAGTGAATTGTCAATTAAACAGCACGGCTGCGAGTATGAACAGGCCTCTGCAAACCAGCATTGGCTTACTTGGACATTCACAAGTGGTGTAATGTTAACCAGGCGGGAGTGGAGAATCAGATAAACTCCAGACTCGCAGTGAATGAATGGAACATTCTGTAGTGGAGATTGCAATGATTTCTGAAATCTGGATTGTGGGGACACGAAAATGAAGAGCTGACCAGTGTTGAGTGGATAGCCTGTAAAAAGCCTCGGCTTCGAATGTGAACAGACCACTGAAAACCAGTATTGCATTACGTCGACTTTCAGCAGTGGTGTAACGAAAGCCTGCGTGGAGTGCAGATTCAGATGAATTCCAGATTCCCAGTGAATGAATGGAACATCCTGTAGTGGAGATTACAATGATTTCTGAAGGCTGGGTTGTGTGCACAGGAAAATGAGGAGCAAAACAGGTTGAGTGGATAGCCAATTGAACAGCACGACTGCGAACATGAACAGGCCTCTGAAAACCAGCATTGTTTTACTTGGACATTCACAAGTGGTGTAAGATAAATCTGCAGGTAGTGGAGATTCAGTTGAATTCCAGATTCGCAGTGAATGAATGGAACATTCTGTACTGGAGATTGCAATGATTTCTCAAGTCTGGATTGTTTGGACATGAAAATGAAGAGCTGACCACAGTTGTGTGGATACCCAGTAAAAAGCAGGGCTTAGAGTGTGAACAGACCGCTGAAAACCAGCATTGTGTTACTTGGACATTCATAAGTGGTGTAATGAAAGCCTACCTGGAGTGCAGATTCAGATGAATTCCAGATTGGCAGTGAATGAATGGAACATTCTGTACTGGCGATTCCAATGATTTCTGAAGTCTGATATTGTGGAAAAGAAAATGAAAGGCTGACCAGGTTTGAGTGGATAGACAATTGAACAGCACACTGCGAGTGTGAAAAGGCGGCTGAAAACCAGCATTGGATTACTTGGTCATTCACCAGTGCTGTAATGAAAACCTGCCTGGAGCGGAGAGTCAGATGAATTGCAGAATCGCAGTGAATGAATGGAACAGTCTGTAGTGGAGAGCCCAATGATTTCTGAAGGCTGGTTTGTGTGGAGAGGAAAATGAAGAGCTGACCAATATTGAGTGGATAGCCCATTGAACAGCACTTCTGCGAGTTGAACATGCCTCTGAAAACCAGTATTGAGTTACTTGGACATTCACCAGTGGCGTAACGAAAACCTGCCAGGAGTGGAGGTTCAGATGAATTCCAGATTCGCAGTGAATGAATGGAACATTCTCTAGTGGTGATTCCAATGATTTCTGAAGGCTGGGTTTTGTGGACACGAAAATGTAGAGCTGAACAGGGTGGAGTGGATAGCCAAATGAACAGCACGTCTCTTAGTATGAACAGGCCACTGAAAACCAGCATTGGCTTACTTGGACATTCACAAGTGGTGTAACGATAACCCGCCGGGAGTTGAGAGTCAGATGAATTTAAGATTCGCAGTGAATGAACGGAACATTCTGTGGAGGAGATACCAATTATTTCTGAAGGTTGGGTTATGAGGACAGGAAAATGTAGAGCTGAATAGGGTTGGGTGGATAGCAAATTGAACAGCACGGCTGAGTGTGTTAGCAGGCCGCTTAAAACCAGCATTGTCTTCCTTGGACATTTACCAGTGGTGTCACGAAAACCTTCCAGGAGTGGAGACTCTGATGAATTCCAGATTCGCGTGATTGAATGGAACATTCTGTAGTGGTGATTGCCAACATTTAGGAATCTGGATAGTCTGGACAGGATATTGAAGAGCTGACCGATATTGAGTGGATAGCCAATGAACAGCACGGTTTCGAGTGTGAACAGACCACTAAGAAGCAGCATTGCATTACTTGGACATTCATCAGTGGTGTAACGAAAGCCTTCCTGGAATGCAGATTCAGGGTATTTCCAGATTCACAGTGAATGAATGGAAATTTCTGTAGTAGAGATTCCAATGATTTCTGAACGCTGGGTTGTGTGGACAGGAAAATGAAGAGCTGACTAGGTTTGACTGGATTGCCAATTGAACAGCAAGGCTGTGAGTGTGAACAGCCGCTGAAAACCAGCATTGGATTACCTGGTCATTCACCAGTGTTGTTAGGAAAATCTGCCTGGTGTGGAGAGTCAGAGGAATTCCAGATTCGCAGGGAACGAATGGAACATTCTGAAGTGGAGATAAGAATGATTTCTGAAGGCTCGGTGTGTGGAAGGAAAATCAAGAGCTAACCAGCGTTCACTGGATAGCCAATTGAACAGCACGGCTGCGAGTGTTAACACGCAGCTGAAACCAGCCTTGGGTTGCTTGGACATTCACCAGTGGTGAAACGAAAACCTGCTGGGAGTGGAGAACAAGATGAATTCAAGATTCGCCTGAATGAATGAAACATTCTGTAGTGTAGATTGCAATGGTTTCTGAGGTTTGTATTGTCTGAACTGGAAAAAGAAGAACTCACCAGTGTTGAGTCGCTAGACCGTGAACAGCACGGGTTCGAGTGTGAATAGACCGCTGAAAACCATCATTGCGTTACTTGAACATTCAGCAGTGGTGCAATGAAAACCTGCCGGGAGTGGAGATTCAGATGAATTCCAGATTCGCAGTGAATGAATGGAACATTCTCTAGTGGTGATTCCAATGATTTCTGAAGGCTGGGTTTTGTGGACACGAAAATGTAGAGCTGAACAGGGTGGAATGGAGAGCCAAATGAACAGCACGTCTCGTAGTAAGAACAGGCCACTGAAAACCAGCTTTGGCTTAATTGGACATTCACAACTGGTGTAACGAAAACCTGACGGGAGTTGAGAATTAGATGAATTTCAGATTTGCCGTCAATGAATGGAACATTCTGTGGAGGAGATACCAATTGTTTCTGAAGTTTGGGTTATGTGGACAGGAAAATGGAGCTGAAGAGGGTTGAGTGGATAGCAAATTGAACAGCACGGCTGAGAGTATGAGCAGGCCACTTAAAACCAGCATTGGCTTACTTGGATATTTACCAGTGGTGTCACGAAAACCTGCCGGGAGTGGAGATTCAGATGAATTCCAGATTCGCTGTGAATGAATGGAACATTCTGTAGTGGAGATAACAATGATTTCTCCAGTCTCTGTGGTGTGGACAGGAAAATGTAGAGCTGGCCAGGGTTGAGTGGATAGCCAATTGAACAGCACCACTGCGCTTGTGAAGAAAACACTTAAAACATTGGGTTACTTGGACATTCAACAGTGGTGTAACGAAAACCTGCCGGGAGTGGAGGTTCAGAGGAATTCCAGATTCGCAGTGAATGAATGGAACATTCTCTAGTGGAGATTCCAACGATTTCTGAAGGCTGGGTCGTGTGGAAGGAAAATCAAGAACTAATCAGGATTTAGTGGAAAGCCAATTGTATAGCATGGCTGCGAGTGTGAACATGCAGCTGAAAACCAGCATTGGGTTACTTGGACATTCATCAGTGGTGTAAGGAAAACCTGCATGGAGTGGAGAGTCAGTTGAATTCCACATTCGCAGTGAATGAATGGAACATTCTGTAGAGGAGATTCCAATGATTTCTGAAGCCTGTGTTGTGTGGACAGGAAAATGAAGAGCTGACCAGGCTTGAATCGATAGCCAAGTAAACAGCAGGGCTGCGAATATGAACAGGCCGCTGAAAACCAGCATTGGGTTACTTGGACATTCAACAGTGGTGTAATGAAAACCTGCGTGGAGTTGAGAGTCAGATGAATTCCAGATTCGCAGTGAATGAATGGAACATTCTGTAGTGGAGATAACAAAGATTTCTGAAGGCTGGTAGTGTGGTGGGACAATGAAGAGCTGAACAGGGTGGAGTGAATTGTCAATTAAACAGCACGGCTGCGAGTATGAACAGGCCTCTAAAAACCAGCATTGGCTTACTTGGACATTCACAAGTGGTGTAATGTTAACCAGGCGGGAGTGGAGAATCAGATAAACTCCAGACTCGCAGTGAATGAATGGAACATTCTGTAGTGGAGATTGCAATGATTTCTGAAATCTGGATTGTGGGGACACGAAAATGAAGAGCTGACCAGTGTTGAGTGGATAGCCTGTAAAAAGCCTCGGCTTCGAATGTGAACAGACCACTGAAAACCAGTATTGCATTACGTCGACTTTCAGCAGTGGTGTAACGAAAGCCTGCGTGGAGTGCAGATTCAGATGAATTCCAGATTCCCAGTGAATGAATGGAACATCCTGTAGTGGAGATTACAATGATTTCTGAAGGCTGGGTTGTGTGCACAGGAAAATGAGGAGCAAAACAGGTTGAGTGGATAGCCAATTGAACAGCACGACTGCGAACATGAACAGGCCTCTGAAAACCAGCATTGTTTTACTTGGACATTCACAAGTGGTGTAAGATAAATCTGCAGGTAGTGGAGATTCAGTTGAATTCCAGATTCGCAGTGAATGAATGGAACATTCTGTACTGGAGATTGCAATGATTTCTCAAGTCTGGATTGTTTGGACATGAAAATGAAGAGCTGACCACAGTTGTGTGGATACCCAGTAAAAAGCAGGGCTTAGAGTGTGAACAGACCGCTGAAAACCAGCATTGTGTTACTTGGACATTCATAAGTGGTGTAATGAAAGCCTACCTGGAGTGCAGATTCAGATGAATTCCAGATTGGCAGTGAATGAATGGAACATTCTGTACTGGCGATTCCAATGATTTCTGAAGTCTGATATTGTGGAAAAGAAAATGAAAGGCTGACCAGGTTTGAGTGGATAGACAATTGAACAGCACACTGCGAGTGTGAAAAGGCGGCTGAAAACCAGCATTGGATTACTTGGTCATTCACCAGTGCTGTAATGAAAACCTGCCTGGAGCGGAGAGTCAGATGAATTGCAGAATCGCAGTGAATGAATGGAACAGTCTGTAGTGGAGAGCCCAATGATTTCTGAAGGCTGGTTTGTGTGGAGAGGAAAATGAAGAGCTGACCAATATTGAGTGGATAGCCCATTGAACAGCACTTCTGCGAGTTGAACATGCCTCTGAAAACCAGTATTGAGTTACTTGGACATTCACCAGTGGCGTAACGAAAACCTGCCAGGAGTGGAGGTTCAGAGGAATTCCAGATTCGCAGTGAATGAATGGAACATTCTCTAATGGTGATTCCAATGATTTCTGAAGGCTGGGTTTTGTGGACACGAAAATGTAGAGCTGAACAGGGTGGAGTGGATAGCCAAATGAACAGCACGTCTCTTAGTATGAACAGGCCACTGAAAACCAGCATTGGCTTACTTGGACATTCACAAGTGGTGTAACGATAACCCGCCGGGAGTTGAGAGTCAGATGAATTTAAGATTCGCAGTGAATGAACGGAACATTCTGTGGAGGAGATACCAATTATTTCTGAAGGTTGGGTTATGAGGACAGGAAAATGTAGAGCTGAATAGGGTTGGGTGGATAGCAAATTGAACAGCACGGCTGAGTGTGTTAGCAGGCGGCTTAAAACCAGCATTGTCTTCCTTGGACATTTACCAGTGGTGTCACGAAAACCTTCCAGGAGTGGAGACTCTGATGAATTCCAGATTCGCGTGATTGAATGGAACATTCTGTAGTGGTGATTGCCAACATTTAGGAATCTGGATAGTCTGGACAGGATATTGAAGAGCTGACCGATATTGAGTGGATAGCCAATGAACAGCACGGTTTCGAGTGTGAACAGACCACTAAGAAGCAGCATTGCATTACTTGGACATTCATCAGTGGTGTAACGAAAGCCTTCCTGGAATACAGATTCAGAGTATTTCCAGATTCACAGTGAATGAATGGAAATTTCTGTAGTAGAGATTCCAATGATTTCTGAACGCTGGGTTGTGTGGACAGGAAAATGAAGAGCTGACTAGGTTTGACTGGATTGCCAATTGAACAGCAAGGCTGTGAGTGTGAACAGCCGCTGAAAACCAGCATTGGATTACCTGGTCATTCACCAGTGTTGTTAGGAAAATCTGCCTGGTGTGGAGAGTCAGAGGAATTCCAGATTCGCAGGGAACGAATGGAACATTCTGAAGTGGAGATAAGAATGATTTCTGAAGGCTCGGTGTGTGGAAGGAAAATCAAGAGCTAACCAGCGTTCACTGGATAGCCAATTGAACAGCACGGCTGCGAGTGTTAACACGCAGCTGAAACCAGCCTTGGGTTGCTTGGACATTCACCAGTGGTGAAACGAAAACCTGCTGGGAGTGGAGAACAAGATGAATTCAAGATTCGCCTGAATGAATGAAACATTCTGTAGTGTAGATTGCAATGGTTTCTGAGGTTTGTATTGTCTGAACTGGAAAAAGAAGAACTCACCAGTGTTGAGTCGCTAGACCGTGAACAGCACGGGTTCGAGTGTGAATAGACCGCTGAAAACCATCATTGCGTTACTTGAACATTCAGCAGTGGTGCAATGAAAACCTGCCGGGAGTGGAGATTCAGATGAATTCCAGATTCGCAGTGAATGAATGGAACATTCTCTAGTGGTGATTCCAATGATTTCTGAAGGCTGGGTTTTGTGGACACGAAAATGTAGAGCTGAACAGGGTGGAATGGATAGCCAAATGAACAGCACGTCTCGTAGTAAGAACAGGCCACTGAAAACCAGCTTTGGCTTAATTGGACATTCACAAGTGGTGTAACGAAAACCTGACGGGAGTTGAGAATTAGATGAATTTCAGATTTGCCGTCAATGAATGGAACATTCTGTGGAGGAGATACCAATTGTTTCTGAAGTTTGGGTTATGTGGACAGGAAAATGGAGCTGAAGAGGGTTGAGTGGATAGCAAATTGAACAGCACGGCTGAGAGTATGAGCAGGCCACTTAAAACCAGCATTGGCTTACTTGGATATTTACCAGTGGTGTCACGAAAACCTGCCGGGAGTGGAGATTCAGATGAATTCCAGATTCGCTGTGAATGAATGGAACATTCTCTAGTGGAGATAACAATGATTTCTCCAGTCTCTGTGGTGTGGACAGGAAAATGTAGAGCTGGCCAGGGTTGAGTGGATAGCCAATTGAACAGCACCACTGCGCTTGTGAAGAAAACACTTAAAACATTGGGTTACTTGGACATTCAACAGTGGTGTAACGAAAACCTGCCGGGAGTGGAGGGTCAGAGGAATTCCAGATTCGCAGTGAATGAATGGAACATTCTCTAGTGGAGATTCCAACGATTTCTGAAGGCTGGGTCGTGTGGAAGGAAAATCAAGAACTAATCAGGATTTAGTGGAAAGCCAATTGTATAGCATGGCTGCGAGTGTGAACATGCAGCTGAAAACCAGCATTGGGTTACTTGGACATTCATCAGTGGTGTAAGGAAAACCTGCATGGAGTGGAGAGTCAGTTGAATTCCACATTCGCAGTGAATGAATGGAACATTCTGTAGAGGAGATTCCAATGATTTCTGAAGCCTGTGTTGTGTGGACAGGAAAATGAAGAGCTGACCAGGCTTGAATCGATAGCCAAGTAAACAGCAGGGCTGCGAATATGAACAGGCCGCTGAAAACCAGCATTGGGTTACTTGGACATTCAACAGTGGTGTAATGAAAACCTGCGTGGAGTTGAGAGTCAGATGAATTCCAGATTCGCAGTGAATGAATGGAACATTCTGTAGTGGAGATAACAAAGATTTCTGAAGGCTGGTAGTGTGGTGGGACAATGAAGAGCTGAACAGGGTGGAGTGAATTGTCAATTAAACAGCACGGCTGCGAGTATGAACAGGCCTCTGAAAACCAGCATTGGCTTACTTGGACATTCACAAGTGGTGTAATGTTAACCAGGCGGGAGTGGAGAATCAGATAAACTCCAGACTCGCAGTGAATGAATGGAACATTCTGTAGTGGAGATTGCAATGATTTCTGAAATCTGGATTGTGGGGACACGAAAATGAAGAGCTGACCAGTGTTGAGTGGATAGCCTGTAAAAAGCCTCGGCTTCGAATGTGAACAGACCACTGAAAACCAGTATTGCATTACGTCGACTTTCAGCAGTGGTGTAACGAAAGCCTGCGTGGAGTGCAGATTCAGATGAATTCCAGATTCCCAGTGAATGAATGGAACATCCTGTAGTGGAGATTACAATGATTTCTGAAGGCTGGGTTGTGTGCACAGGAAAATGAGGAGCAAAACAGGTTGAGTGGATAGCCAATTGAACAGCACGACTGCGAACATGAACAGGCCTCTGAAAACCAGCATTGTTTTACTTGGACATTCACAAGTGGTGTAAGATAAATCTGCAGGTAGTGGAGATTCAGTTGAATTCCAGATTCGCAGTGAATGAATGGAACATTCTGTACTGGAGATTGCAATGATTTCTCAAGTCTGGATTGTTTGGACATGAAAATGAAGAGCTGACCACAGTTGTGTGGATACCCAGTAAAAAGCAGGGCTTAGAGTGTGAACAGACCGCTGAAAACCAGCATTGTGTTACTTGGACATTCATAAGTGGTGTAATGAAAGCCTACCTGGAGTGCAGATTCAGATGAATTCCAGATTGGCAGTGAATGAATGGAACATTCTGTACTGGCGATTCCAATGATTTCTGAAGTCTGATATTGTGGAAAAGAAAATGAAAGGCTGACCAGGTTTGAGTGGATAGACAATTGAACAGCACACTGCGAGTGTGAAAAGGCGGCTGAAAACCAGCATTGGATTACTTGGTCATTCACCAGTGCTGTAATGAAAACCTGCCTGGAGCGGAGAGTCGGATGAATTGCAGAATCGCAGTGAATGAATGGAACAGTCTGTAGTGGAGAGCCCAATGATTTCTGAAGGCTGGTTTGTGTGGAGAGGAAAATGAAGAGCTGACCAATATTGAGTGGATAGCCCATTGAACAGCACTTCTGCGAGTTGAACATGCCTCTGAAAACCAGTATTGAGTTACTTGGACATTCACCAGTGGCGTAACGAAAACCTGCCAGGAGTGGAGGTTCAGATGAATTCCAGATTCGCAGTGAATGAATGGAACATTCTCTAGTGGTGATTCCAATGATTTCTGAAGGCTGGGTTTTGTGGACACGAAAATGTAGAGCTGAACAGGGTGGAGTGGATAGCCAAATGAACAGCACGTCTCTTAGTATGAACAGGCCACTGAAAACCAGCATTGGCTTACTTGGACATTCACAAGTGGTGTAACGATAACCCGCCGGGAGTTGAGAGTCAGATGAATTTAAGATTCGCAGTGAATGAACGGAACATTCTGTGGAGGAGATACCAATTATTTCTGAAGGTTGGGTTATGAGGACAGGAAAATGTAGAGCTGAATAGGGTTGGGTGGATAGCAAATTGAACAGCACGGCTGAGTGTGTTAGCAGGCGGCTTAAAACCAGCATTGTCTTCCTTGGACATTTACCAGTGGTGTCACGAAAACCTTCCAGGAGTGGAGACTCTGATGAATTCCAGATTCGCGTGATTGAATGGAACATTCTGTAGTGGTGATTGCCAACATTTAGGAATCTGGATAGTCTGGACAGGATATTGAAGAGCTGACCGATATTGAGTGGATAGCCAATGAACAGCACGGTTTCGAGTGTGAACAGACCACTAAGAAGCAGCATTGCATTACTTGGACATTCATCAGTGGTGTAACGAAAGCCTTCCTGGAATGCAGATTCAGAGTATTTCCAGATTCACAGTGAATGAATGGAAATTTCTGTAGTAGAGATTCCAATGATTTCTGAACGCTGGGTTGTGTGGACAGGAAAATGAAGAGCTGACTAGGTTTGACTGGATTGCCAATTGAACAGCAAGGCTGTGAGTGTGAACAGCCGCTGAAAACCAGCATTGGATTACCTGGTCATTCACCAGTGTTGTTAGGAAAATCTGCCTGGTGTGGAGAGTCAGAGGAATTCCAGATTCGCAGGGAACGAATGGAACATTCTGAAGTGGAGATAAGAATGATTTCTGAAGGCTCGGTGTGTGGAAGGAAAATCAAGAGCTAACCAGCGTTCACTGGATAGCCAATTGAACAGCACGGCTGCGAGTGTTAACACGCAGCTGAAACCAGCCTTGGGTTGCTTGGACATTCACCAGTGGTGAAACGAAAACCTGCTGGGAGTGGAGAACAAGATGAATTCAAGATTCGCGTGAATGAATGAAACATTCTGTAGTGTAGATTGCAATGGTTTCTGAGGTTTGTATTGTCTGAACTGGAAAAAGAAGAACTCACCAGTGTTGAGTCGCTAGACCGTGAACAGCACGGGTTCGAGTGTGAATAGACCGCTGAAAACCATCATTGCGTTACTTGAACATTCAGCAGTGGTGCAATGAAAACCTGCCGGGAGTGGAGATTCAGATGAATTCCAGATTCGCAGTGAATGAATGGAACATTCTCTAGTGGTGATTCCAATGATTTCTGAAGGCTGGGTTTTGTGGACACGAAAATGTAGAGCTGAACAGGGTGGAATGGATAGCCAAATGAACAGCACGTCTCGTAGTAAGAACAGGCCACTGAAAACCAGCTTTGGCTTAATTGGACATTCACAAGTGGTGTAACGAAAACCTGACGGGAGTTGAGAATTAGATGAATTTCAGATTTGCCGTCAATGAATGGAACATTCTGTGGAGGAGATACCAATTGTTTCTGAAGTTTGGGTTATGTGGACAGGAAAATGGAGCTGAAGAGGGTTGAGTGGATAGCAAATTGAACAGCACGGCTGAGAGTATGAGCAGGCCACTTAAAACCAGCATTGGCTTACTTGGATATTTACCAGTGGTGTCACGAAAACCTGCCGGGAGTGGAGATTCAGATGAATTCCAGATTCGCTGTGAATGAATGGAACATTCTGTAGTGGAGATAACAATGATTTCTCCAGTCTCTGTGGTGTGGACAGGAAAATGTAGAGCTGGCCAGGGTTGAGTGGATAGCCAATTGAACAGCACCACTGCGCTTGTGAAGAAAACACTTAAAACATTGGGTTACTTGGACATTCAACAGTGGTGTAACGAAAACCTGCCGGGAGTGGAGGTTCAGAGGAATTCCAGATTCGCAGTGAATGAATGGAACATTCTCTAGTGGAGATTCCAACGATTTCTGAAGGCTGGGTCGTGTGGAAGGAAAATCAAGAACTAATCAGGATTTAGTGGAAAGCCAATTGTATAGCATGGCTGCGAGTGTGAACATGCAGCTGAAAACCAGCATTGGGTTACTTGGACATTCATCAGTGGTGTAAGGAAAACCTGCATGGAGTGGAGAGTCAGTTGAATTCCACATTCGCAGTGAATGAATGGAACATTCTGTAGAGGAGATTCCAATGATTTCTGAAGCCTGTGTTGTGTGGACAGGAAAATGAAGAGCTGACCAGGCTTGAATCGATAGCCAAGTAAACAGCAGGGCTGCGAATATGAACAGGCCGCTGAAAACCAGCATTGGGTTACTTGGACATTCAACAGTGGTGTAATGAAAACCTGCGTGGAGTTGAGAGTCAGATGAATTCCAGATTCGCAGTGAATGAATGGAACATTCTGTAGTGGAGATAACAAAGATTTCTGAAGGCTGGTAGTGTGGTGGGACAATGAAGAGCTGAACAGGGTGGAGTGAATTGTCAATTAAACAGCACGGCTGCGAGTATGAACAGGCCTCTGAAAACCAGCATTGGCTTACTTGGACATTCACAAGTGGTGTAATGTTAACCAGGCGGGAGTGGAGAATCAGATAAACTCCAGACTCGCAGTGAATGAATGGAACATTCTGTAGTGGAGATTGCAATGATTTCTGAAATCTGGATTGTGGGGACACGAAAATGAAGAGCTGACCAGTGTTGAGTGGATAGCCTGTAAAAAGCCTCGGCTTCGAATGTGAACAGACCACTGAAAACCAGTATTGCATTACGTCGACTTTCAGCAGTGGTGTAACGAAAGCCTGCGTGGAGTGCAGATTCAGATGAATTCCAGATTCCCAGTGAATGAATGGAACATCCTGTAGTGGAGATTACAATGATTTCTGAAGGCTGGGTTGTGTGCACAGGAAAATGAGGAGCAAAACAGGTTGAGTGGATAGCCAATTGAACAGCACGACTGCGAACATGAACAGGCCTCTGAAAACCAGCATTGTTTTACTTGGACATTCACAAGTGGTGTAAGATAAATCTGCAGGTAGTGGAGATTCAGTTGAATTCCAGATTCGCAGTGAATGAATGGAACATTCTGTACTGGAGATTGCAATGATTTCTCAAGTCTGGATTGTTTGGACATGAAAATGAAGAGCTGACCACAGTTGTGTGGATACCCAGTAAAAAGCAGGGCTTAGAGTGTGAACAGACCGCTGAAAACCAGCATTGTGTTACTTGGACATTCATAAGTGGTGTAATGAAAGCCTACCTGGAGTGCAGATTCAGATGAATTCCAGATTGGCAGTGAATGAATGGAACATTCTGTACTGGCGATTCCAATGATTTCTGAAGTCTGATATTGTGGAAAAGAAAATGAAAGGCTGACCAGGTTTGAGTGGATAGACAATTGAACAGCACACTGCGAGTGTGAAAAGGCGGCTGAAAACCAGCATTGGATTACTTGGTCATTCACCAGTGCTGTAATGAAAACCTGCCTGGAGCGGAGAGTCGGATGAATTGCAGAATCGCAGTGAATGAATGGAACAGTCTGTAGTGGAGAGCCCAATGATTTCTGAAGGCTGGTTTGTGTGGAGAGGAAAATGAAGAGCTGACCAATATTGAGTGGATAGCCCATTGAACAGCACTTCTGCGAGTTGAACATGCCTCTGAAAACCAGGATTGAGTTACTTGGACATTCACCAGTGGCGTAACGAAAACCTGCCAGGAGTGGAGGATCAGAGGAATTCCAGATTCTCAGTGAATGAATGGAACATTCTCTAGTGGTGATTCCAATGATTTCTGAAGGCTGGGTTTTGTGGACACGAAAATGTAGAGCTGAACAGGGTGGAGTGGATAGCCAAATGAACAGCACGTCTCTTAGTATGAACAGGCCACTGAAAACCAGCATTGGCTTACTTGGACATTCACAAGTGGTGTAACGATAACCCGCCGGGAGTTGAGAGTCAGATGAATTTAAGATTCGCAGTGAATGAACGGAACATTCTGTGGAGGAGATACCAATTATTTCTGAAGGTTGGGTTATGAGGACAGGAAAATGTAGAGCTGAATAGGGTTGGGTGGATAGCAAATTGAACAGCACGGCTGAGTGTGTTAGCAGGCGGCTTAAAACCAGCATTGTCTTCCTTGGACATTTACCAGTGGTGTCACGAAAACCTTCCAGGAGTGGAGACTCTGATGAATTCCAGATTCGCGTGATTGAATGGAACATTCTGTAGTGGTGATTGCCAACATTTAGGAATCTGGATAGTCTGGACAGGATATTGAAGAGCTGACCGATATTGAGTGGATAGCCAATGAACAGCACGGTTTCGAGTGTGAACAGACCACTAAGAAGCAGCATTGCATTACTTGGACATTCATCAGTGGTGTAACGAAAGCCTTCCTGGAATGCAGATTCAGAGTATTTCCAGATTCACAGTGAATGAATGGAAATTTCTGTAGTAGAGATTCCAATGATTTCTGAACGCTGGGTTGTGTGGACAGGAAAATGAAGAGCTGACTAGGTTTGACTGGATTGCCAATTGAACAGCAAGGCTGTGAGTGTGAACAGCCGCTGAAAACCAGCATTGGATTACCTGGTCATTCACCAGTGTTGTTAGGAAAATCTGCCTGGTGTGGAGAGTCAGAGGAATTCCAGATTCGCAGGGAACGAATGGAACATTCTGAAGTGGAGATAAGAATGATTTCTGAAGGCTCGGTGTGTGGAAGGAAAATCAAGAGCTAACCAGCGTTCACTGGATAGCCAATTGAACAGCACGGCTGCGAGTGTTAACACGCAGCTGAAACCAGCCTTGGGTTGCTTGGACATTCACCAGTGGTGAAACGAAAACCTGCTGGGAGTGGAGAACAAGATGAATTCAAGATTCGCCTGAATGAATGAAACATTCTGTAGTGTAGATTGCAATGGTTTCTGAGGTTTGTATTGTCTGAACTGGAAAAAGAAGAACTCACCAGTGTTGAGTCGCTAGACCGTGAACAGCACGGGTTCGAGTGTGAATATACCGCTGAAAACCATCATTGCGTTACTTGAACATTCAGCAGTGGTGCAATGAAAACCTGCCGGGAGTGGAGATTTTAGATGAATTCCAGATTCGCAGTGAATGAATGGAACATTCTCTAGTGGTGATTCCAATGATTTCTGAAGGCTGGGTTTTGTGGACACGAAAATGTAGAGCTGAACAGGGTGGAATGGATAGCCAAATGAACAGCACGTCTCGTAGTAAGAACAGGCCACTGAAAACCAGCTTTGGCTTAATTGGACATTCACAAGTGGTGTAACGAAAACCTGACGGGAGTTGAGAATTAGATGAATTTCAGATTTGCCGTCAATGAATGGAACATTCTGTGGAGGAGATACCAATTGTTTCTGAAGTTTGGGTTATGTGGACAGGAAAATGGAGCTGAAGAGGGTTGAGTGGATAGCAAATTGAACAGCACGGCTGAGAGTATGAGCAGGCCACTTAAAACCAGCATTGGCTTACTTGGATATTTACCAGTGGTGTCACGAAAACCTGCCGGGAGTGGAGATTCAGATGAATTCCAGATTCGCTGTGAATGAATGGAACATTCTGTAGTGGAGAGAACAATGATTTCTCCAGTCTCTGTGGTGTGGACAGGAAAATGTAGAGCTGGCCAGGGTTGAGTGGATAGCCAATTGAACAGCACCACTGCGCTTGTGAAGAAAACACTTAAAACATTGGGTTACTTGGACATTCAACAGTGGTGTAACGAAAACCTGCCGGGAGTGGAGGTTCAGAGGAATTCCAGATTCGCAGTGAATGAATGGAACATTCTCTAGTGGAGATTCCAACGATTTCTGAAGGCTGGGTCGTGTGGAAGGAAAATCAAGAACTAATCAGGATTTAGTGGAAAGCCAATTGTATAGCATGGCTGCGAGTGTGAACATGCAGCTGAAAACCAGCATTGGGTTACTTGGACATTCATCAGTGGTGTAAGGAAAACCTGCATGGAGTGGAGAGTCAGTTGAATTCCACATTCGCAGTGAATGAATGGAACATTCTGTAGAGGAGATTCCAATGATTTCTGAAGCCTGTGTTGTGTGGACAGGAAAATGAAGAGCTGACCAGGCTTGAATCGATAGCCAAGTAAACAGCAGGGCTGCGAATATGAACAGGCCGCTGAAAACCAGCATTGGGTTACTTGGACATTCAACAGTGGTGTAATGAAAACCTGCGTGGAGTTGAGAGTCAGATGAATTCCAGATTCGCAGTGAATGAATGGAACATTCTGTAGTGGAGATAACAAAGATTTCTGAAGGCTGGTAGTGTGGTGGGACAATGAAGAGCTGAACAGGGTGGAGTGAATTGTCAATTAAACAGCACGGCTGCGAGTATGAACAGGCCTCTGAAAACCAGCATTGGCTTACTTGGACATTCACAAGTGGTGTAATGTTAACCAGGCGGGAGTGGAGAATCAGATAAACTCCAGACTCGCAGTGAATGAATGGAACATTCTGTAGTGGAGATTGCAATGATTTCTGAAATCTGGATTGTGGGGACACGAAAATGAAGAGCTGACCAGTGTTGAGTGGATAGCCTGTAAAAAGCCTCGGCTTCGAATGTGAACAGACCACTGAAAACCAGTATTGCATTACTTCGACTTTCAGCAGTGGTGTAACGAAAGCCTGCGTGGAGTGCAGATTCAGATGAATTCCAGATTCCCAGTGAATGAATGGAACATCCTGTAGTGGAGATTACAATGATTTCTGAAGGCTGGGTTGTGTGCACAGGAAAATGAGGAGCAAAACAGGTTGAGTGGATAGCCAATTGAACAGCACGACTGCGAACATGAACAGGCCTCTGAAAACCAGCATTGTTTTACTTGGACATTCACAAGTGGTGTAAGATAAATCTGCAGGTAGTGGAGATTCAGTTGAATTCCAGATTCGCAGTGAATGAATGGAACATTCTGTACTGGAGATTGCGATGATTTCTCAAGTCTGGATTGTTTGGACATGAAAATGAAGAGCTGACCACAGTTGTGTGGATACCCAGTAAAAAGCAGGGCTTAGAGTGTGAACAGACCGCTGAAAACCAGCATTGTGTTACTTGGACATTCATAAGTGGTGTAATGAAAGCCTACCTGGAGTGCAGATTCAGATGAATTCCAGATTGGCAGTGAATGAATGGAACATTCTGTACTGGCGATTCCAATGATTTCTGAAGTCTGATATTGTGGAAAAGAAAATGAAAGGCTGACCAGGTTTGAGTGGATAGACAATTGAACAGCACACTGCGAGTGTGAAAAGGCGGCTGAAAACCAGCATTGGATTACTTGGTCATTCACCAGTGCTGTAATGAAAACCTGCCTGGAGCGGAGAGTCGGATGAATTGCAGAATCGCAGTGAATGAATGGAACAGTCTGTAGTGGAGAGCCCAATGATTTCTGAAGGCTGGTTTGTGTGGAGAGGAAAATGAAGAGCTGACCAATATTGAGTGGATAGCCCATTGAACAGCACTTCTGCGAGTTGAACATGCCTCTGAAAACCAGGATTGAGTTACTTGGACATTCACCAGTGGCGTAACGAAAACCTGCCAGGAGTGGAGGATCAGAGGAATTCCAGATTCTCAGTGAATGAATGGAACATTCTCTAGTGGTGATTCCAATGATTTCTGAAGGCTGGGTTTTGTGGACACGAAAATGTAGAGCTGAACAGGGTGGAGTGGATAGCCAAATGAACAGCACGTCTCTTAGTATGAACAGGCCACTGAAAACCAGCATTGGCTTACTTGGACATTCACAAGTGGTGTAACGATAACCCGCCGGGAGTTGAGAGTCAGATGAATTTAAGATTCGCAGTGAATGAACGGAACATTCTGTGGAGGAGATACCAATTATTTCTGAAGGTTGGGTTATGAGGACAGGAAAATGTAGAGCTGAATAGGGTTGGGTGGATAGCAAATTGAACAGCACGGCTGAGTGTGTTAGCAGGCGGCTTAAAACCAGCATTGTCTTCCTTGGACATTTACCAGTGGTGTCACGAAAACCTTCCAGGAGTGGAGACTCTGATGAATTCCAGATTCGCGTGATTGAATGGAACATTCTGTAGTGGTGATTGCCAACATTTAGGAATCTGGATAGTCTGGACAGGATATTGAAGAGCTGACCGATATTGAGTGGATAGCCAATGAACAGCACGGTTTCGAGTGTGAACAGACCACTAAGAAGCAGCATTGCATTACTTGGACATTCATCAGTGGTGTAACGAAAGCCTTCCTGGAATGCAGATTCAGAGTATTTCCAGATTCACAGTGAATGAATGGAAATTTCTGTAGTAGAGATTCCAATGATTTCTGAACGCTGGGTTGTGTGGACAGGAAAATGAAGAGCTGACTAGGTTTGACTGGATTGCCAATTGAACAGCAAGGCTGTGAGTGTGAACAGCCGCTGAAAACCAGCATTGGATTACCTGGTCATTCACCAGTGTTGTTAGGAAAATCTGCCTGGTGTGGAGAGTCAGAGGAATTCCAGATTCGCAGGGAACGAATGGAACATTCTGAAGTGGAGATAAGAATGATTTCTGAAGGCTCGGTGTGTGGAAGGAAAATCAAGAGCTAACCAGCGTTCACTGGATAGCCAATTGAACAGCACGGCTGCGAGTGTTAACACGCAGCTGAAACCAGCCTTGGGTTGCTTGGACATTCACCAGTGGTGAAACGAAAACCTGCTGGGAGTGGAGAACAAGATGAATTCAAGATTCGCCTGAATGAATGAAACATTCTGTAGTGTAGATTGCAATGGTTTCTGAGGTTTGTATTGTCTGAACTGGAAAAAGAAGAACTCACCAGTGTTGAGTCGCTAGACCGTGAACAGCACGGGTTCGAGTGTGAATAGACCGCTGAAAACCATCATTGCGTTACTTGAACATTCAGCAGTGGTGCAATGAAAACCTGCCGGGAGTGGAGATTCAGATGAATTCCAGATTCGCAGTGAATGAATGGAACATTCTCTAGTGGTGATTCCAATGATTTCTGAAGGCTGGGTTTTGTGGACACGAAAATGTAGAGCTGAACAGGGTGGAATGGATAGCCAAATGAACAGCACGTCTCGTAGTAAGAACAGGCCACTGAAAACCAGCTTTGGCTTAATTGGACATTCACAAGTGGTGTAACGAAAACCTGACGGGAGTTGAGAATTAGATGAATTTCAGATTTGCCGTCAATGAATGGAACATTCTGTGGAGGAGATACCAATTGTTTCTGAAGTTTGGGTTATGTGGACAGGAAAATGGAGCTGAAGAGGGTTGAGTGGATAGCAAATTGAACAGCACGGCTGAGAGTATGAGCAGGCCACTTAAAACCAGCATTGGCTTACTTGGATATTTACCAGTGGTGTCACGAAAACCTGCCGGGAGTGGAGATTCAGATGAATTCCAGATTCGCTGTGAATGAATGGAACATTCTGTAGTGGAGATAACAATGATTTCTCCAGTCTCTGTGGTGTGGACAGGAAAATGTAGAGCTGGCCAGGGTTGAGTGGATAGCCAATTGAACAGCACCACTGCGCTTGTGAAGAAAACACTTAAAACATTGGGTTACTTGGACATTCAACAGTGGTGTAACGAAAACCTGCCGGGAGTGGAGGTTCAGAGGAATTCCAGATTCGCAGTGAATGAATGGAACATTCTCTAGTGGAGATTCCAACGATTTCTGAAGGCTGGGTCGTGTGGAAGGAAAATCAAGAACTAATCAGGATTTAGTGGAAAGCCAATTGTATAGCATGGCTGCGAGTGTGAACATGCAGCTGAAAACCAGCATTGGGTTACTTGGACATTCATCAGTGGTGTAAGGAAAACCTGCATGGAGTGGAGAGTCAGTTGAATTCCACATTCGCAGTGAATGAATGGAACATTCTGTAGAGGAGATTCCAATGATTTCTGAAGCCTGTGTTGTGTGGACAGGAAAATGAAGAGCTGACCAGGCTTGAATCGATAGCCAAGTAAACAGCAGGGCTGCGAATATGAACAGGCCGCTGAAAACCAGCATTGGGTTACTTGGACATTCAACAGTGGTGTAATGAAAACCTGCGTGGAGTTGAGAGTCAGATGAATTCCAGATTCGCAGTGAATGAATGGAACATTCTGTAGTGGAGATAACAAAGATTTCTGAAGGCTGGTAGTGTGGTGGGACAATGAAGAGCTGAACAGGGTGGAGTGAATTGTCAATTAAACAGCACGGCTGCGAGTATGAACAGGCCTCTGAAAACCAGCATTGGCTTACTTGGACATTCACAAGTGGTGTAATGTTAACCAGGCGGGAGTGGAGAATCAGATAAACTCCAGACTCGCAGTGAATGAATGGAACATTCTGTAGTGGAGATTGCAATGATTTCTGAAATCTGGATTGTGGGGACACGAAAATGAAGAGCTGACCAGTGTTGAGTGGATAGCCTGTAAAAAGCCTCGGCTTCGAATGTGAACAGACCACTGAAAACCAGTATTGCATTACTTCGACTTTCAGCAGTGGTGTAACGAAAGCCTGCGTGGAGTGCAGATTCAGATGAATTCCAGATTCCCAGTGAATGAATGGAACATCCTGTAGTGGAGATTACAATGATTTCTGAAGGCTGGGTTGTGTGCACAGGAAAATGAGGAGCAAAACAGGTTGAGTGGATAGCCAATTGAACAGCACGACTGCGAACATGAACAGGCCTCTGAAAACCAGCATTGTTTTACTTGGACATTCACAAGTGGTGTAAGATAAATCTGCAGGTAGTGGAGATTCAGTTGAATTCCAGATTCGCAGTGAATGAATGGAACATTCTGTACTGGAGATTGCAATGATTTCTCAAGTCTGGATTGTTTGGACATGAAAATGAAGAGCTGACCACAGTTGTGTGGATACCCAGTAAAAAGCAGGGCTTAGAGTGTGAACAGACCGCTGAAAACCAGCATTGTGTTACTTGGACATTCATAAGTGGTGTAATGAAAGCCTACCTGGAGTGCAGATTCAGATGAATTCCAGATTGGCAGTGAATGAATGGAACATTCTGTACTGGCGATTCCAATGATTTCTGAAGTCTGATATTGTGGAAAAGAAAATGAAAGGCTGACCAGGTTTGAGTGGATAGACAATTGAACAGCACACTGCGAGTGTGAAAAGGCGGCTGAAAACCAGCATTGGATTACTTGGTCATTCACCAGTGCTGTAATGAAAACCTGCCTGGAGCGGAGAGTCGGATGAATTGCAGAATCGCAGTGAATGAATGGAACAGTCTGTAGTGGAGAGCCCAATGATTTCTGAAGGCTGGTTTGTGTGGAGAGGAAAATGAAGAGCTGACCAATATTGAGTGGATAGCCCATTGAACAGCACTTCTGCGAGTTGAACATGCCTCTGAAAACCAGGATTGAGTTACTTGGACATTCACCAGTGGCGTAACGAAAACCTGCCAGGAGTGGAGGATCAGAGGAATTCCAGATTCTCAGTGAATGAATGGAACATTCTCTAGTGGTGATTCCAATGATTTCTGAAGGCTGGGTTTTGTGGACACGAAAATGTAGAGCTGAACAGGGTGGAGTGGATAGCCAAATGAACAGCACGTCTCTTAGTATGAACAGGCCACTGAAAACCAGCATTGGCTTACTTGGACATTCACAAGTGGTGTAACGATAACCCGCCGGGAGTTGAGAGTCAGATGAATTTAAGATTCGCAGTGAATGAACGGAACATTCTGTGGAGGAGATACCAATTATTTCTGAAGGTTGGGTTATGAGGACAGGAAAATGTAGAGCTGAATAGGGTTGGGTGGATAGCAAATTGAACAGCACGGCTGAGTGTGTTAGCAGGCGGCTTAAAACCAGCATTGTCTTCCTTGGACATTTACCAGTGGTGTCACGAAAACCTTCCAGGAGTGGAGACTCTGATGAATTCCAGATTCGCGTGATTGAATGGAACATTCTGTAGTGGTGATTGCCAACATTTAGGAATCTGGATAGTCTGGACAGGATATTGAAGAGCTGACCGATATTGAGTGGATAGCCAATGAACAGCACGGTTTCGAGTGTGAACAGACCACTAAGAAGCAGCATTGCATTACTTGGACATTCATCAGTGGTGTAACGAAAGCCTTCCTGGAATGCAGATTCAGAGTATTTCCAGATTCACAGTGAATGAATGGAAATTTCTGTAGTAGAGATTCCAATGATTTCTGAACGCTGGGTTGTGTGGACAGGAAAATGAAGAGCTGACTAGGTTTGACTGGATTGCCAATTGAACAGCAAGGCTGTGAGTGTGAACAGCCGCTGAAAACCAGCATTGGATTACCTGGTCATTCACCAGTGTTGTTAGGAAAATCTGCCTGGTGTGGAGAGTCAGAGGAATTCCAGATTCGCAGGGAACGAATGGAACATTCTGAAGTGGAGATAAGAATGATTTCTGAAGGCTCGGTGTGTGGAAGGAAAATCAAGAGCTAACCAGCGTTCACTGGATAGCCAATTGAACAGCACGGCTGCGAGTGTTAACACGCAGCTGAAACCAGCCTTGGGTTGCTTGGACATTCACCAGTGGTGAAACGAAAACCTGCTGGGAGTGGAGAACAAGATGAATTCAAGATTCGCCTGAATGAATGAAACATTCTGTAGTGTAGATTGCAATGGTTTCTGAGGTTTGTATTGTCTGAACTGGAAAAAGAAGAACTCACCAGTGTTGAGTCGCTAGACCGTGAACAGCACGGGTTCGAGTGTGAATAGACCGCTGAAAACCATCATTGCGTTACTTGAACATTCAGCAGTGGTGCAATGAAAACCTGCCGGGAGTGGAGATTTTAGATGAATTCCAGATTCGCAGTGAATGAATGGAACATTCTCTAGTGGTGATTCCAATGATTTCTGAAGGCTGGGTTTTGTGGACACGAAAATGTAGAGCTGAACAGGGTGGAATGGATAGCCAAATGAACAGCACGTCTCGTAGTAAGAACAGGCCACTGAAAACCAGCTTTGGCTTAATTGGACATTCACAAGTGGTGTAACGAAAACCTGACGGGAGTTGAGAATTAGATGAATTTCAGATTTGCCGTCAATGAATGGAACATTCTGTGGAGGAGATACCAATTGTTTCTGAAGTTTGGGTTATGTGGACAGGAAAATGGAGCTGAAGAGGGTTGAGTGGATAGCAAATTGAACAGCACGGCTGAGAGTATGAGCAGGCCACTTAAAACCAGCATTGGCTTACTTGGATATTTACCAGTGGTGTCACGAAAACCTGCCGGGAGTGGAGATTCAGATGAATTCCAGATTCGCTGTGAATGAATGGAACATTCTGTAGTGGAGATAACAATGATTTCTCCAGTCTCTGTGGTGTGGACAGGAAAATGTAGAGCTGGCCAGGGTTGAGTGGATAGCCAATTGAACAGCACCACTGCGCTTGTGAAGAAAACACTTAAAACATTGGGTTACTTGGACATTCAACAGTGGTGTAACGAAAACCTGCCGGGAGTGGAGGTTCAGAGGAATTCCAGATTCGCAGTGAATGAATGGAACATTCTCTAGTGGAGATTCCAACGATTTCTGAAGGCTGGGTCGTGTGGAAGGAAAATCAAGAACTAATCAGGATTTAGTGGAAAGCCAATTGTATAGCATGGCTGCGAGTGTGAACATGCAGCTGAAAACCAGCATTGGGTTACTTGGACATTCATCAGTGGTGTAAGGAAAACCTGCATGGAGTGGAGAGTCAGTTGAATTCCACATTCGCAGTGAATGAATGGAACATTCTGTAGAGGAGATTCCAATGATTTCTGAAGCCTGTGTTGTGTGGACAGGAAAATGAAGAGCTGACCAGGCTTGAATCGATAGCCAAGTAAACAGCAGGGCTGCGAATATGAACAGGCCGCTGAAAACCAGCATTGGGTTACTTGGACATTCAACAGTGGTGTAATGAAAACCTGCGTGGAGTTGAGAGTCAGATGAATTCCAGATTCGCAGTGAATGAATGGAACATTCTGTAGTGGAGATAACAAAGATTTCTGAAGGCTGGTAGTGTGGTGGGACAATGAAGAGCTGAACAGGGTGGAGTGAATTGTCAATTAAACAGCACGGCTGCGAGTATGAACAGGCCTCTGAAAACCAGCATTGGCTTACTTGGACATTCACAAGTGGTGTAATGTTAACCAGGCGGGAGTGGAGAATCAGATAAACTCCAGACTCGCAGTGAATGAATGGAACATTCTGTAGTGGAGATTGCAATGATTTCTGAAATCTGGATTGTGGGGACACGAAAATGAAGAGCTGACCAGTGTTGAGTGGATAGCCTGTAAAAAGCCTCGGCTTCGAATGTGAACAGACCACTGAAAACCAGTATTGCATTACTTCGACTTTCAGCAGTGGTGTAACGAAAGCCTGCGTGGAGTGCAGATTCAGATGAATTCCAGATTCCCAGTGAATGAATGGAACATCCTGTAGTGGAGATTACAATGATTTCTGAAGGCTGGGTTGTGTGCACAGGAAAATGAGGAGCAAAACAGGTTGAGTGGATAGCCAATTGAACAGCACGACTACGAACATGAACAGGCCTCTGAAAACCAGCATTGTTTTACTTGGACATTCACAAGTGGTGTAAGATAAATCTGCAGGTAGTGGAGATTCAGTTGAATTCCAGATTCGCAGTGAATGAATGGAACATTCTGTACTGGAGATTGCAATGATTTCTCAAGTCTGGATTGTTTGGACATGAAAATGAAGAGCTGACCACAGTTGTGTGGATACCCAGTAAAAAGCAGGGCTTAGAGTGTGAACAGACCGCTGAAAACCAGCATTGTGTTACTTGGACATTCATAAGTGGTGTAATGAAAGCCTACCTGGAGTGCAGATTCAGATGAATTCCAGATTGGCAGTGAATGAATGGAACATTCTGTACTGGCGATTCCAATGATTTCTGAAGTCTGATATTGTGGAAAAGAAAATGAAAGGCTGACCAGGTTTGAGTGGATAGACAATTGAACAGCACACTGCGAGTGTGAAAAGGCGGCTGAAAACCAGCATTGGATTACTTGGTCATTCACCAGTGCTGTAATGAAAACCTGCCTGGAGCAGAGAGTCGGATTAATTGCAGAATCGCAGTGAATGAATGGAACAGTCTGTAGTGGAGAGCCCAATGATTTCTGAAGGCTGGTTTGTGTGGAGAGGAAAATGAAGAGCTGACCAATATTGAGTGGATAGCCCATTGAACAGCACTTCTGCGAGTTGAACATGCCTCTGAAAACCAGGATTGAGTTACTTGGACATTCACCAGTGGCGTAACGAAAACCTGCCAGGAGTGGAGGATCAGATGAATTCCAGATTCGCAGTGAATGAATGGAACATTCTCTAGTGGTGATTCCAATGATTTCTGAAGGCTGGGTTTTGTGGACACGAAAATGTAGAGCTGAACAGGGTGGAGTGGATAGCCAAATGAACAGCACGTCTCTTAGTATGAACAGGCCACTGAAAACCAGCATTGGCTTACTTGGACATTCACAAGTGGTGTAACGATAACCCGCCGGGAGTTGAGAGTCAGATGAATTTAAGATTCGCAGTGAATGAACGGAACATTCTGTGGAGGAGATACCAATTATTTCTGAAGGTTGGGTTATGAGGACAGGAAAATGTAGAGCTGAATAGGGTTGGGTGGATAGCAAATTGAACAGCACGGCTGAGTGTGTTAGCAGGCGGCTTAAAACCAGCATTGTCTTCCTTGGACATTTACCAGTGGTGTCACGAAAACCTTCCAGGAGTGGAGACTCTGATGAATTCCAGATTCGCGTGATTGAATGGAACATTCTGTAGTGGTGATTGCCAACATTTAGGAATCTGGATAGTCTGGACAGGATATTGAAGAGCTGACCGATATTGAGTGGATAGCCAATGAACAGCACGGTTTCGAGTGTGAACAGACCACTAAGAAGCAGCATTGCATTACTTGGACATTCATCAGTGGTGTAACGAAAGCCTTCCTGGAATGCAGATTCAGAGTATTTCCAGATTCACAGTGAATGAATGGAAATTTCTGTAGTAGAGATTCCAATGATTTCTGAACGCTGGGTTGTGTGGACAGGAAAATGAAGAGCTGACTAGGTTTGACTGGATTGCCAATTGAACAGCAAGGCTGTGAGTGTGAACAGCCGCTGAAAACCAGCATTGGATTACCTGGTCATTCACCAGTGTTGTTAGGAAAATCTGCCTGGTGTGGAGAGTCAGAGGAATTCCAGATTCGCAGGGAACGAATGGAACATTCTGAAGTGGAGATAAGAATGATTTCTGAAGGCTCGGTGTGTGGAAGGAAAATCAAGAGCTAACCAGCGTTCACTGGATAGCCAATTGAACAGCACGGCTGCGAGTGTTAACACGCAGCTGAAACCAGCCTTGGGTTGCTTGGACATTCACCAGTGGTGAAACGAAAACCTGCTGGGAGTGGAGAACAAGATGAATTCAAGATTCGCCTGAATGAATGAAACATTCTGTAGTGTAGATTGCAATGGTTTCTGAGGTTTGTATTGTCTGAACTGGAAAAAGAAGAACTCACCAGTGTTGAGTCGCTAGACCGTGAACAGCACGGGTTCGAGTGTGAATAGACCGCTGAAAACCATCATTGCGTTACTTGAACATTCAGCAGTGGTGCAATGAAAACCTGCCGGGAGTGGAGATTCAGATGAATTCCAGATTCGCAGTGAATGAATGGAACATTCTCTAGTGGTGATTCCAATGATTTCTGAAGGCTGGGTTTTGTGGACACGAAAATGTAGAGCTGAACAGGGTGGAATGGAGAGCCAAATGAACAGCACGTCTCGTAGTAAGAACAGGCCACTGAAAACCAGCTTTGGCTTAATTGGACATTCACAAGTGGTGTAACGAAAACCTGACGGGAGTTGAGAATTAGATGAATTTCAGATTTGCCGTCAATGAATGGAACATTCTGTGGAGGAGATACCAATTGTTTCTGAAGTTTGGGTTATGTGGACAGGAAAATGGAGCTGAAGAGGGTTGAGTGGATAGCAAATTGAACAGCACGGCTGAGAGTATGAGCAGGCCACTTAAAACCAGCATTGGCTTACTTGGATATTTACCAGTGGTGTCACGAAAACCTGCCGGGAGTGGAGATTCAGATGAATTCCAGATTCGCTGTGAATGAATGGAACATTCTGTAGTGGAGATAACAATGATTTCTCCAGTCTCTGTGGTGTGGACAGGAAAATGTAGAGCTGGCCAGGGTTGAGTGGATAGCCAATTGAACAGCACCACTGCGCTTGTGAAGAAAACACTTAAAACATTGGGTTACTTGGACATTCAACAGTGGTGTAACGAAAACCTGCCGGGAGTGGAGGTTCAGAGGAATTCCAGATTCGCAGTGAATGAATGGAACATTCTCTAGTGGAGATTCCAACGATTTCTGAAGGCTGGGTCGTGTGGAAGGAAAATCAAGAACTAATCAGGATTTAGTGGAAAGCCAATTGTATAGCATGGCTGCGAGTGTGAACATGCAGCTGAAAACCAGCATTGGGTTACTTGGACATTCATCAGTGGTGTAAGGAAAACCTGCATGGAGTGGAGAGTCAGTTGAATTCCACATTCGCAGTGAATGAATGGAACATTCTGTAGAGGAGATTCCAATGATTTCTGAAGCCTGTGTTGTGTGGACAGGAAAATGAAGAGCTGACCAGGCTTGAATCGATAGCCAAGTAAACAGCAGGGCTGCGAATATGAACAGGCCGCTGAAAACCAGCATTGGGTTACTTGGACATTCAACAGTGGTGTAATGAAAACCTGCGTGGAGTTGAGAGTCAGATGAATTCCAGATTCGCAGTGAATGAATGGAACATTCTGTAGTGGAGATAACAAAGATTTCTGAAGGCTGGTAGTGTGGTGGGACAATGAAGAGCTGAACAGGGTGGAGTGAATTGTCAATTAAACAGCACGGCTGCGAGTATGAACAGGCCTCTGAAAACCAGCATTGGCTTACTTGGACATTCACAAGTGGTGTAATGTTAACCAGGCGGGAGTGGAGAATCAGATAAACTCCAGACTCGCAGTGAATGAATGGAACATTCTGTAGTGGAGATTGCAATGATTTCTGAAATCTGGATTGTGGGGACACGAAAATGAAGAGCTGACCAGTGTTGAGTGGATAGCCTGTAAAAAGCCTCGGCTTCGAATGTGAACAGACCACTGAAAACCAGTATTGCATTACTTCGACTTTCAGCAGTGGTGTAACGAAAGCCTGCGTGGAGTGCAGATTCAGATGAATTCCAGATTCCCAGTGAATGAATGGAACATCCTGTAGTGGAGATTACAATGATTTCTGAAGGCTGGGTTGTGTGCACAGGAAAATGAGGAGCAAAACAGGTTGAGTGGATAGCCAATTGAACAGCACGACTGCGAACATGAACAGGCCTCTGAAAACCAGCATTGTTTTACTTGGACATTCACAAGTGGTGTAAGATAAATCTGCAGGTAGTGGAGATTCAGTTGAATTCCAGATTCGCAGTGAATGAATGGAACATTCTGTACTGGAGATTGCAATGATTTCTCAAGTCTGGATTGTTTGGACATGAAAATGAAGAGCTGACCACAGTTGTGTGGATACCCAGTAAAAAGCAGGGCTTAGAGTGTGAACAGACCGCTGAAAACCAGCATTGTGTTACTTGGACATTCATAAGTGGTGTAATGAAAGCCTACCTGGAGTGCAGATTCAGATGAATTCCAGATTGGCAGTGAATGAATGGAACATTCTGTACTGGCGATTCCAATGATTTCTGAAGTCTGATATTGTGGAAAAGAAAATGAAAGGCTGACCAGGTTTGAGTGGATAGACAATTGAACAGCACACTGCGAGTGTGAAAAGGCGGCTGAAAACCAGCATTGGATTACTTGGTCATTCACCAGTGCTGTAATGAAAACCTGCCTGGAGCGGAGAGTCAGATGAATTGCAGAATCGCAGTGAATGAATGGAACAGTCTGTAGTGGAGAGCCCAATGATTTCTGAAGGCTGGTTTGTGTGGAGAGGAAAATGAAGAGCTGACCAATATTGAGTGGATAGCCCATTGAACAGCACTTCTGCGAGTTGAACATGCCTCTGAAAACCAGTATTGAGTTTCTTGGACATTCACCAGTGGCGTAACGAAAACCTGCCAGGAGTGGAGGTTCAGATGAATTCCAGATTCGCAGTGAATGAATGGAACATTCTCTAGTGGTGATTCCAATGATTTCTGAAGGCTGGGTTTTGTGGACACGAAAATGTAGAGCTGAACAGGGTGGAGTGGATAGCCAAATGAACAGCACGTCTCTTAGTATGAACAGGCCACTGAAAACCAGCATTGGCTTACTTGGACATTCACAAGTGGTGTAACGATAACCCGCCGGGAGTTGAGAGTCAGATGAATTTAAGATTCGCAGTGAATGAACGGAACATTCTGTGGAGGAGATACCAATTATTTCTGAAGGTTGGGTTATGAGGACAGGAAAATGTAGAGCTGAATAGGGTTGGGTGGATAGCAAATTGAACAGCACGGCTGAGTGTGTTAGCAGGCGGCTTAAAACCAGCATTGTCTTCCTTGGACATTTACCAGTGGTGTCACGAAAACCTTCCAGGAGTGGAGACTCTGATGAATTCCAGATTCGCGTGATTGAATGGAACATTCTGTAGTGGTGATTGCCAACATTTAGGAATCTGGATAGTCTGGACAGGATATTGAAGAGCTGACCGATATTGAGTGGATAGCCAATGAACAGCACGGTTTCGAGTGTGAACAGACCACTAAGAAGCAGCATTGCATTACTTGGACATTCATCAGTGGTGTAACGAAAGCCTTCCTGGAATGCAGATTCAGAGTATTTCCAGATTCACAGTGAATGAATGGAAATTTCTGTAGTAGAGATTCCAATGATTTCTGAACGCTGGGTTGTGTGGACAGGAAAATGAAGAGCTGACTAGGTTTGACTGGATTGCCAATTGAACAGCAAGGCTGTGAGTGTGAACAGCCGCTGAAAACCAGCATTGGATTACCTGGTCATTCACCAGTGTTGTTAGGAAAATCTGCCTGGTGTGGAGAGTCAGAGGAATTCCAGATTCGCAGGGAACGAATGGAACATTCTGAAGTGGAGATAAGAATGATTTCTGAAGGCTCGGTGTGTGGAAGGAAAATCAAGAGCTAACCAGCGTTCACTGGATAGCCAATTGGACAGCACGGCTGCGAGTGTTAACACGCAGCTGAAACCAGCCTTGGGTTGCTTGGACATTCACCAGTGGTGAAACGAAAACCTGCTGGGAGTGGAGAACAAGATGAATTCAAGATTCGCCTGAATGAATGAAACATTCTGTAGTGTAGATTGCAATGGTTTCTGAGGTTTGTATTGTCTGAACTGGAAAAAGAAGAACTCACCAGTGTTGAGTCGCTAGACCGTGAACAGCACGGGTTCGAGTGTGAATAGACCGCTGAAAACCATCATTGCGTTACTTGAACATTCAGCAGTGGTGCAATGAAAACCTGCCGGGAGTGGAGATTCAGATGAATTCCAGATTCGCAGTGAATGAATGGAACATTCTCTAGTGGTGATTCCAATGATTTCTGAAGGCTGGGTTTTGTGGACACGAAAATGTAGAGCTGAACAGGGTGGAATGGATAGCCAAATGAACAGCACGTCTCGTAGTAAGAACAGGCCACTGAAAACCAGCTTTGGCTTAATTGGACATTCACAAGTGGTGTAACGAAAACCTGACGGGAGTTGAGAATTAGATGAATTTCAGATTTGCCGTCAATGAATGGAACATTCTGTGGAGGAGATACCAATTGTTTCTGAAGTTTGGGTTATGTGGACAGGAAAATGGAGCTGAAGAGGGTTGAGTGGATAGCAAATTGAACAGCACGGCTGAGAGTATGAGCAGGCCACTTAAAACCAGCATTGGCTTACTTGGATATTTACCAGTGGTGTCACGAAAACCTGCCGGGAGTGGAGATTCAGATGAATTCCAGATTCGCTGTGAATGAATGGAACATTCTGTAGTGGAGATAACAATGATTTCTCCAGTCTCTGTGGTGTGGACAGGAAAATGTAGAGCTGGCCAGGGTTGAGTGGATAGCCAATTGAACAGCACCACTGCGCTTGTGAAGAAAACACTTAAAACATTGGGTTACTTGGACATTCAACAGTGGTGTAACGAAAACCTGCCGGGAGTGGAGGTTCAGAGGAATTCCAGATTCGCAGTGAATGAATGGAACATTCTCTAGTGGAGATTCCAACGATTTCTGAAGGCTGGGTCGTGTGGAAGGAAAATCAAGAACTAATCAGGATTTAGTGGAAAGCCAATTGTATAGCATGGCTGCGAGTGTGAACATGCAGCTGAAAACCAGCATTGGGTTACTTGGACATTCATCAGTGGTGTAAGGAAAACCTGCATGGAGTGGAGAGTCAGTTGAATTCCACATTCGCAGTGAATGAATGGAACATTCTGTAGAGGAGATTCCAATGATTTCTGAAGCCTGTGTTGTGTGGACAGGAAAATGAAGAGCTGACCAGGCTTGAATCGATAGCCAAGTAAACAGCAGGGCTGCGAATATGAACAGGCCGCTGAAAACCAGCATTGGGTTACTTGGACATTCAACAGTGGTGTAATGAAAACCTGCGTGGAGTTGAGAGTCAGATGAATTCCAGATTCGCAGTGAATGAATGGAACATTCTGTAGTGGAGATAACAAAGATTTCTGAAGGCTGGTAGTGTGGTGGGACAATGAAGAGCTGAACAGGGTGGAGTGAATTGTCAATTAAACAGCACGGCTGCGAGTATGAACAGGCCTCTGAAAACCAGCATTGGCTTACTTGGACATTCACAAGTGGTGTAATGTTAACCAGGCGGGAGTGGAGAATCAGATAAACTCCAGACTCGCAGTGAATGAATGGAACATTCTGTAGTGGAGATTGCAATGATTTCTGAAATCTGGATTGTGGGGACACGAAAATGAAGAGCTGACCAGTGTTGAGTGGATAGCCTGTAAAAAGCCTCGGCTTCGAATGTGAACAGACCACTGAAAACCAGTATTGCATTACGTCGACTTTCAGCAGTGGTGTAACGAAAGCCTGCGTGGAGTGCAGATTCAGATGAATTCCAGATTCCCAGTGAATGAATGGAACATCCTGTAGTGGAGATTACAATGATTTCTGAAGGCTGGGTTGTGTGCACAGGAAAATGAGGAGCAAAACAGGTTGAGTGGATAGCCAATTGAACAGCACGACTGCGAACATGAACAGGCCTCTGAAAACCAGCATTGTTTTACTTGGACATTCACAAGTGGTGTAAGATAAATCTGCAGGTAGTGGAGATTCAGTTGAATTCCAGATTCGCAGTGAATGAATGGAACATTCTGTACTGGAGATTGCAATGATTTCTCAAGTCTGGATTGTTTGGACATGAAAATGAAGAGCTGACCACAGTTGTGTGGATACCCAGTAAAAAGCAGGGCTTAGAGTGTGAACAGACCGCTGAAAACCAGCATTGTGTTACTTGGACATTCATAAGTGGTGTAATGAAAGCCTACCTGGAGTGCAGATTCAGATGAATTCCAGATTGGCAGTGAATGAATGGAACATTCTGTACTGGCGATTCCAATGATTTCTGAAGTCTGATATTGTGGAAAAGAAAATGAAAGGCTGACCAGGTTTGAGTGGATAGACAATTGAACAGCACACTGCGAGTGTGAAAAGGCGGCTGAAAACCAGCATTGGATTACTTGGTCATTCACCAGTGCTGTAATGAAAACCTGCCTGGAGCGGAGAGTCAGATGAATTGCAGAATCGCAGTGAATGAATGGAACAGTCTGTAGTGGAGAGCCCAATGATTTCTGAAGGCTGGTTTGTGTGGAGAGGAAAATGAAGAGCTGACCAATATTGAGTGGATAGCCCATTGAACAGCACTTCTGCGAGTTGAACATGCCTCTGAAAACCAGTATTGAGTTACTTGGACATTCACCAGTGGCGTAACGAAAACCTGCCAGGAGTGGAGGTTCAGAGGAATTCCAGATTCGCAGTGAATGAATGGAACATTCTCTAGTGGTGATTCCAATGATTTCTGAAGGCTGGGTTTTGTGGACACGAAAATGTAGAGCTGAACAGGGTGGAGTGGATAGCCAAATGAACAGCACGTCTCTTAGTATGAACAGGCCACTGAAAACCAGCATTGGCTTACTTGGACATTCACAAGTGGTGTAACGATAACCCGCCGGGAGTTGAGAGTCAGATGAATTTAAGATTCGCAGTGAATGAACGGAACATTCTGTGGAGGAGATACCAATTATTTCTGAAGGTTGGGTTATGAGGACAGGAAAATGTAGAGCTGAATAGGGTTGGGTGGATAGCAAATTGAACAGCACGGCTGAGTGTGTTAGCAGGCGGCTTAAAACCAGCATTGTCTTCCTTGGACATTTACCAGTGGTGTCACGAAAACCTTCCAGGAGTGGAGACTCTGATGAATTCCAGATTCGCGTGATTGAATGGAACATTCTGTAGTGGTGATTGCCAACATTTAGGAATCTGGATAGTCTGGACAGGATATTGAAGAGCTGACCGATATTGAGTGGATAGCCAATGAACAGCACGGTTTCGAGTGTGAACAGACCACTAAGAAGCAGCATTGCATTACTTGGACATTCATCAGTGGTGTAACGAAAGCCTTCCTGGAATGCAGATTCAGAGTATTTCCAGATTCACAGTGAATGAATGGAAATTTCTGTAGTAGAGATTCCAATGATTTCTGAACGCTGGGTTGTGTGGACAGGAAAATGAAGAGCTGACTAGGTTTGACTGGATTGCCAATTGAACAGCAAGGCTGTGAGTGTGAACAGCCGCTGAAAACCAGCATTGGATTACCTGGTCATTCACCAGTGTTGTTAGGAAAATCTGCCTGGTGTGGAGAGTCAGAGGAATTCCAGATTCGCAGGGAACGAATGGAACATTCTGAAGTGGAGATAAGAATGATTTCTGAAGGCTCGGTGTGTGGAAGGAAAATCAAGAGCTAACCAGCGTTCACTGGATAGCCAATTGGACAGCACGGCTGCGAGTGTTAACACGCAGCTGAAACCAGCCTTGGGTTGCTTGGACATTCACCAGTGGTGAAACGAAAACCTGCTGGGAGTGGAGAACAAGATGAATTCAAGATTCGCCTGAATGAATGAAACATTCTGTAGTGTAGATTGCAATGGTTTCTGAGGTTTGTATTGTCTGAACTGGAAAAAGAAGAACTCACCAGTGTTGAGTCGCTAGACCGTGAACAGCACGGGTTCGAGTGTGAATAGACCGCTGAAAACCATCATTGCGTAACTTGAACATTCAGCAGTGGTGCAATGAAAACCTGCCGGGAGTGGAGATTCAGATGAATTCCAGATTCGCAGTGAATGAATGGAACATTCTCTAGTGGTGATTCCAATGATTTCTGAAGGCTGGGTTTTGTGGACACGAAAATGTAGAGCTGAACAGGGTGGAATGGATAGCCAAATGAACAGCACGTCTCGTAGTAAGAACAGGCCACTGAAAACCAGCTTTGGCTTAATTGGACATTCACAAGTGGTGTAACGAAAACCTGACGGGAGTTGAGAATTAGATGAATTTCAGATTTGCCGTCAATGAATGGAACATTCTGTGGAGGAGATACCAATTGTTTCTGAAGTTTGGGTTATGTGGACAGGAAAATGGAGCTGAAGAGGGTTGAGTGGATAGCAAATTGAACAGCACGGCTGAGAGTATGAGCAGGCCACTTAAAACCAGCATTGGCTTACTTGGATATTTACCAGTGGTGTCACGAAAACCTGCCGGGAGTGGAGATTCAGATGAATTCCAGATTCGCTGTGAATGAATGGAACATTCTGTAGTGGAGATAACAATGATTTCTCCAGTCTCTGTGGTGTGGACAGGAAAATGTAGAGCTGGCCAGGGTTGAGTGGATAGCCAATTGAACAGCACCACTGCGCTTGTGAAGAAAACACTTAAAACATTGGGTTACTTGGACATTCAACAGTGGTGTAACGAAAACCTGCCGGGAGTGGAGGTTCAGAGGAATTCCAGATTCGCAGTGAATGAATGGAACATTCTCTAGTGGAGATTCCAACGATTTCTGAAGGCTGGGTCGTGTGGAAGGAAAATCAAGAACTAATCAGGATTTAGTGGAAAGCCAATTGTATAGCATGGCTGCGAGTGTGAACATGCAGCTGAAAACCAGCATTGGGTTACTTGGACATTCATCAGTGGTGTAAGGAAAACCTGCATGGAGTGGAGAGTCAGTTGAATTCCACATTCGCAGTGAATGAATGGAACATTCTGTAGAGGAGATTCCAATGATTTCTGAAGCCTGTGTTGTGTGGACAGGAAAATGAAGAGCTGACCAGGCTTGAATCGATAGCCAAGTAAACAGCAGGGCTGCGAATATGAACAGGCCGCTGAAAACCAGCATTGGGTTACTTGGACATTCAACAGTGGTGTAATGAAAACCTGCGTGGAGTTGAGAGTCAGATGAATTCCAGATTCGCAGTGAATGAATGGAACATTCTGTAGTGGAGATAACAAAGATTTCTGAAGGCTGGTAGTGTGGTGGGACAATGAAGAGCTGAACAGGGTGGAGTGAATTGTCAATTAAACAGCACGGCTGCGAGTATGAACAGGCCTCTGAAAACCAGCATTGGCTTACTTGGACATTCACAAGTGGTGTAATGTTAACCAGGCGGGAGTGGAGAATCAGATAAACTCCAGACTCGCAGTGAATGAATGGAACATTCTGTAGTGGAGATTGCAATGATTTCTGAAATCTGGATTGTGGGGACACGAAAATGAAGAGCTGACCAGTGTTGAGTGGATAGCCTGTAAAAAGCCTCGGCTTCGAATGTGAACAGACCACTGAAAACCAGTATTGCATTACTTCGACTTTCAGCAGTGGTGTAACGAAAGCCTGCGTGGAGTGCAGATTCAGATGAATTCCAGATTCCCAGTGAATGAATGGAACATCCTGTAGTGGAGATTACAATGATTTCTGAAGGCTGGGTTGTGTGCACAGGAAAATGAGGAGCAAAACAGGTTGAGTGGATAGCCAATTGAACAGCACGACTGCGAACATGAACAGGCCTCTGAAAACCAGCATTGTTTTACTTGGACATTCACAAGTGGTGTAAGATAAATCTGCAGGTAGTGGAGATTCAGTTGAATTCCAGATTCGCAGTGAATGAATGGAACATTCTGTACTGGAGATTGCAATGATTTCTCAAGTCTGGATTGTTTGGACATGAAAATGAAGAGCTGACCACAGTTGTGTGGATACCCAGTAAAAAGCAGGGCTTAGAGTGTGAACAGACCGCTGAAAACCAGCATTGTGTTACTTGGACATTCATAAGTGGTGTAATGAAAGCCTACCTGGAGTGCAGATTCAGATGAATTCCAGATTGGCAGTGAATGAATGGAACATTCTGTACTGGCGATTCCAATGATTTCTGAAGTCTGATATTGTGGAAAAGAAAATGAAAGGCTGACCAGGTTTGAGTGGATAGACAATTGAACAGCACACTGCGAGTGTGAAAAGGCGGCTGAAAACCAGCATTGGATTACTTGGTCATTCACCAGTGCTGTAATGAAAACCTGCCTGGAGCGGAGAGTCAGATGAATTGCAGAATCGCAGTGAATGAATGGAACAGTCTGTAGTGGAGAGCCCAATGATTTCTGAAGGCTGGTTTGTGTGGAGAGGAAAATGAAGAGCTGACCAATATTGAGTGGATAGCCCATTGAACAGCACTTCTGCGAGTTGAACATGCCTCTGAAAACCAGGATTGAGTTACTTGGACATTCACCAGTGGCGTAACGAAAACCTGCCAGGAGTGGAGGTTCAGATGAATTCCAGATTCGCAGTGAATGAATGGAACATTCTCTAGTGGTGATTCCAATGATTTCTGAAGGCTGGGTTTTGTGGACACGAAAATGTAGAGCTGAACAGGGTGGAGTGGATAGCCAAATGAACAGCACGTCTCTTAGTATGAACAGGCCACTGAAAACCAGCATTGGCTTACTTGGACATTCACAAGTGGTGTAACGATAACCCGCCGGGAGTTGAGAGTCAGATGAATTTAAGATTCGCAGTGAATGAACGGAACATTCTGTGGAGGAGATACCAATTATTTCTGAAGGTTGGGTTATGAGGACAGGAAAATGTAGAGCTGAATAGGGTTGGGTGGATAGCAAATTGAACAGCACGGCTGAGTGTGTTAGCAGGCGGCTTAAAACCAGCATTGTCTTCCTTGGACATTTACCAGTGGTGTCACGAAAACCTTCCAGGAGTGGAGACTCTGATGAATTCCAGATTCGCGTGATTGAATGGAACATTCTGTAGTGGTGATTGCCAACATTTAGGAATCTGGATAGTCTGGACAGGATATTGAAGAGCTGACCGATATTGAGTGGATAGCCAATGAACAGCACGGTTTCGAGTGTGAACAGACCACTAAGAAGCAGCATTGCATTACTTGGACATTCATCAGTGGTGTAACGAAAGCCTTCCTGGAATGCAGATTCAGAGTATTTCCAGATTCACAGTGAATGAATGGAAATTTCTGTAGTAGAGATTCCAATGATTTCTGAACGCTGGTTTGTGTGGACAGGAAAATGAAGAGCTGACTAGGTTTGACTGGATTGCCAATTGAACAGCAAGGCTGTGAGTGTGAACAGCCGCTGAAAACCAGCATTGGATTACCTGGTCATTCACCAGTGTTGTTAGGAAAATCTGCCTGGTGTGGAGAGTCAGAGGAATTCCAGATTCGCAGGGAACGAATGGAACATTCTGAAGTGGAGATAAGAATGATTTCTGAAGGCTCGGTGTGTGGAAGGAAAATCAAGAGCTAACCAGCGTTCACTGGATAGCCAATTGGACAGCACGGCTGCGAGTGTTAACACGCAGCTGAAACCAGCCTTGGGTTGCTTGGACATTCACCAGTGGTGAAACGAAAACCTGCTGGGAGTGGAGAACAAGATGAATTCAAGATTCGCCTGAATGAATGAAACATTCTGTAGTGTAGATTGCAATGGTTTCTGAGGTTTGTATTGTCTGAACTGGAAAAAGAAGAACTCACCAGTGTTGAGTCGCTAGACCGTGAACAGCACGGGTTCGAGTGTGAATAGACCGCTGAAAACCATCATTGCGTTACTTGAACATTCAGCAGTGGTGCAATGAAAACCTGCCGGGAGTGGAGATTCAGATGAATTCCAGATTCGCAGTGAATGAATGGAACATTCTCTAGTGGTGATTCCAATGATTTCTGAAGGCTGGGTTTTGTGGACACGAAAATGTAGAGCTGAACAGGGTGGAATGGATAGCCAAATGAACAGCACGTCTCGTAGTAAGAACAGGCCACTGAAAACCAGCTTTGGCTTAATTGGACATTCACAAGTGGTGTAACGAAAACCTGACGGGAGTTGAGAATTAGATGAATTTCAGATTTGCCGTCAATGAATGGAACATTCTGTGGAGGAGATACCAATTGTTTCTGAAGTTTGGGTTATGTGGACAGGAAAATGGAGCTGAAGAGGGTTGAGTGGATAGCAAATTGAACAGCACGGCTGAGAGTATGAGCAGGCCACTTAAAACCAGCATTGGCTTACTTGGATATTTACCAGTGGTGTCACGAAAACCTGCCGGGAGTGGAGATTCAGATGAATTCCAGATTCGCTGTGAATGAATGGAACATTCTGTAGTGGAGATAACAATGATTTCTCCAGTCTCTGTGGTGTGGACAGGAAAATGTAGAGCTGGCCAGGGTTGAGTGGATAGCCAATTGAACAGCACCACTGCGCTTGTGAAGAAAACACTTAAAACATTGGGTTACTTGGACATTCAACAGTGGTGTAACGAAAACCTGCCGGGAGTGGAGGTTCAGAGGAATTCCAGATTCGCAGTGAATGAATGGAACATTCTCTAGTGGAGATTCCAACGATTTCTGAAGGCTGGGTCGTGTGGAAGGAAAATCAAGAACTAATCAGGATTTAGTGGAAAGCCAATTGTATAGCATGGCTGCGAGTGTGAACATGCAGCTGAAAACCAGCATTGGGTTACTTGGACATTCATCAGTGGTGTAAGGAAAACCTGCATGGAGTGGAGAGTCAGTTGAATTCCACATTCGCAGTGAATGAATGGAACATTCTGTAGAGGAGATTCCAATGATTTCTGAAGCCTGTGTTGTGTGGACAGGAAAATGAAGAGCTGACCAGGCTTGAATCGATAGCCAAGTAAACAGCAGGGCTGCGAATATGAACAGGCCGCTGAAAACCGGCATTGGGTTACTTGGACATTCAACAGTGGTGTAATGAAAACCTGCGTGGAGTTGAGAGTCAGATGAATTCCAGATTCGCAGTGAATGAATGGAACATTCTGTAGTGGAGATAACAAAGATTTCTGAAGGCTGGTAGTGTGGTGGGACAATGAAGAGCTGAACAGGGTGGAGTGAATTGTCAATTAAACAGCACGGCTGCGAGTATGAACAGGCCTCTGAAAACCAGCATTGGCTTACTTGGACATTCACAAGTGGTGTAATGTTAACCAGGCGGGAGTGGAGAATCAGATAAACTCCAGACTCGCAGTGAATGAATGGAACATTCTGTAGTGGAGATTGCAATGATTTCTGAAATCTGGATTGTGGGGACACGAAAATGAAGAGCTGACCAGTGTTGAGTGGATAGCCTGTAAAAAGCCTCGGCTTCGAATGTGAACAGACCACTGAAAACCAGTATTGCATTACTTCGACTTTCAGCAGTGGTGTAACGAAAGCCTGCGTGGAGTGCAGATTCAGATGAATTCCAGATTCCCAGTGAATGAATGGAACATCCTGTAGTGGAGATTACAATGATTTCTGAAGGCTGGGTTGTGTGCACAGGAAAATGAGGAGCAAAACAGGTTGAGTGGATAGCCAATTGAACAGCACGACTGCGAACATGAACAGGCCTCTGAAAACCAGCATTGTTTTACTTGGACATTCACAAGTGGTGTAAGATAAATCTGCAGGTAGTGGAGATTCAGTTGAATTCCAGATTCGCAGTGAATGAATGGAACATTCTGTACTGGAGATTGCAATGATTTCTCAAGTCTGGATTGTTTGGACATGAAAATGAAGAGCTGACCACAGTTGTGTGGATACCCAGTAAAAAGCAGGGCTTAGAGTGTGAACAGACCGCTGAAAACCAGCATTGTGTTACTTGGACATTCATAAGTGGTGTAATGAAAGCCTACCTGGAGTGCAGATTCAGATGAATTCCAGATTGGCAGTGAATGAATGGAACATTCTGTACTGGCGATTCCAATGATTTCTGAAGTCTGATATTGTGGAAAAGAAAATGAAAGGCTGACCAGGTTTGAGTGGATAGACAATTGAACAGCACACTGCGAGTGTGAAAAGGCGGCTGAAAACCAGCATTGGATTACTTGGTCATTCACCAGTGCTGTAATGAAAACCTGCCTGGAGCGGAGAGTCAGATGAATTGCAGAATCGCAGTGAATGAATGGAACAGTCTGTAGTGGAGAGCCCAATGATTTCTGAAGGCTGGTTTGTGTGGAGAGGAAAATGAAGAGCTGACCAATATTGAGTGGATAGCCCATTGAACAGCACTTCTGCGAGTTGAACATGCCTCTGAAAACCAGTATTGAGTTACTTGGACATTCACCAGTGGCGTAACGAAAACCTGCCAGGAGTGGAGGTTCAGAGGAATTCCAGATTCGCAGTGAATGAATGGAACATTCTCTAGTGGTGATTCCAATGATTTCTGAAGGCTGGGTTTTGTGGACACGAAAATGTAGAGCTGAACAGGGTGGAGTGGATAGCCAAATGAACAGCACGTCTCTTAGTATGAACAGGCCACTGAAAACCAGCATTGGCTTACTTGGACATTCACAAGTGGTGTAACGATAACCCGCCGGGAGTTGAGAGTCAGATGAATTTAAGATTCGCAGTGAATGAACGGAATATTCTGTGGAGGAGATACCAATTATTTCTGAAGGTTGGGTTATGAGGACAGGAAAATGTAGAGCTGAATAGGGTTGGGTGGATAGCAAATTGAACAGCACGGCTGAGTGTGTTAGCAGGCGGCTTAAAACCAGCATTGTCTTCCTTGGACATTTACCAGTGGTGTCACGAAAACCTTCCAGGAGTGGAGACTCTGATGAATTCCAGATTCGCGTGATTGAATGGAACATTCTGTAGTGGTGATTGCCAACATTTAGGAATCTGGATAGTCTGGACAGGATATTGAAGAGCTGACCGATATTGAGTGGATAGCCAATGAACAGCACGGTTTCGAGTGTGAACAGACCACTAAGAAGCAGCATTGCATTACTTGGACATTCATCAGTGGTGTAACGAAAGCCTTCCTGGAATGCAGATTCAGAGTATTTCCAGATTCACAGTGAATGAATGGAAATTTCTGTAGTAGAGATTCCAATGATTTCTGAACGCTGGGTTGTGTGGACAGGAAAATGAAGAGCTGACTAGGTTTGACTGGATTGCCAATTGAACAGCAAGGCTGTGAGTGTGAACAGCCGCTGAAAACCAGCATTGGATTACCTGGTCATTCACCAGTGTTGTTAGGAAAATCTGCCTGGTGTGGAGAGTCAGAGGAATTCCAGATTCGCAGGGAACGAATGGAACATTCTGAAGTGGAGATAAGAATGATTTCTGAAGGCTCGGTGTGTGGAAGGAAAATCAAGAGCTAACCAGCGTTCACTGGATAGCCAATTGAACAGCACGGCTGCGAGTGTTAACACGCAGCTGAAACCAGCCTTGGGTTGCTTGGACATTCACCAGTGGTGAAACGAAAACCTGCTGGGAGTGGAGAACAAGATGAATTCAAGATTCGCGTGAATGAATGAAACATTCTGTAGTGTAGATTGCAATGGTTTCTGAGGTTTGTATTGTCTGAACTGGAAAAAGAAGAACTCACCAGTGTTGAGTCGCTAGACCGTGAACAGCACGGGTTCGAGTGTGAATAGACCGCTGAAAACCATCATTGCGTTACTTGAACATTCAGCAGTGGTGCAATGAAAACCTGCCGGGAGTGGAGATTCAGATGAATTCCAGATTCGCAGTGAATGAATGGAACATTCTCTAGTGGTGATTCCAATGATTTCTGAAGGCTGGGTTTTGTGGACACGAAAATGTAGAGCTGAACAGGGTGGAATGGATAGCCAAATGAACAGCACGTCTCGTAGTAAGAACAGGCCACTGAAAACCAGCTTTGGCTTAATTGGACATTCACAAGTGGTGTAACGAAAACCTGACGGGAGTTGAGAATTAGATGAATTTCAGATTTGCCGTCAATGAATGGAACATTCTGTGGAGGAGATACCAATTGTTTCTGAAGTTTGGGTTATGTGGACAGGAAAATGGAGCTGAAGAGGGTTGAGTGGATAGCAAATTGAACAGCACGGCTGAGAGTATGAGCAGGCCACTTAAAACCAGCATTGGCTTACTTGGATATTTACCAGTGGTGTCACGAAAACCTGCCGGGAGTGGAGATTCAGATGAATTCCAGATTCGCTGTGAATGAATGGAACATTCTGTAGTGGAGATAACAATGATTTCTCCAGTCTCTGTGGTGTGGACAGGAAAATGTAGAGCTGGCCAGGGTTGAGTGGATAGCCAATTGAACAGCACCACTGCGCTTGTGAAGAAAACACTTAAAACATTGGGTTACTTGGACATTCAACAGTGGTGCAACGAAAACCTGCCGGGAGTGGAGGTTCAGAGGAATTCCAGATTCGCAGTGAATGAATGGAACATTCTCTAGTGGAGATTCCAACGATTTCTGAAGGCTGGGTCGTGTGGAAGGAAAATCAAGAACTAATCAGGATTTAGTGGAAAGCCAATTGTATAGCATGGCTGCGAGTGGGAACATGCAGCTGAAAACCAGCATTGGGTTACTTGGACATTCATCAGTGGTGTAAGGAAAACCTGCATGGAGTGGAGAGTCAGTTGAATTCCACATTCGCAGTGAATGAATGGAACATTCTGTAGAGGAGATTCCAATGATTTCTGAAGCCTGTGTTGTGTGGACAGGAAAATGAAGAGCTGACCAGGCTTGAATCGATAGCCAAGTAAACAGCAGGGCTGCGAATATGAACAGGCCGCTGAAAACCAGCATTGGGTTACTTGGACATTCAACAGTGGTGTAATGAAAACCTGCGTGGAGTTGAGAGTCAGATGAATTCCAGATTCGCAGTGAATGAATGGAACATTCTGTAGTGGAGATAACAAAGATTTCTGAAGGCTGGTAGTGTGGTGGGACAATGAAGAGCTGAACAGGGTGGAGTGAATTGTCAATTAAACAGCACGGCTGCGAGTATGAACAGGCCTCTGAAAACCAGCATTGGCTTACTTGGACATTCACAAGTGGTGTAATGTTAACCAGGCGGGAGTGGAGAATCAGATAAACTCCAGACTCGCAGTGAATGAATGGAACATTCTGTAGTGGAGATTGCAATGATTTCTGAAATCTGGATTGTGGGGACACGAAAATGAAGAGCTGACCAGTGTTGAGTGGATAGCCTGTAAAAAGCCTCGGCTTCGAATGTGAACAGACCACTGAAAACCAGTATTGCATTACTTCGACTTTCAGCAGTGGTGTAACGAAAGCCTGCGTGGAGTGCAGATTCAGATGAATTCCAGATTCCCAGTGAATGAATGGAACATCCTGTAGTGGAGATTACAATGATTTCTGAAGGCTGGGTTGTGTGCACAGGAAAATGAGGAGCAAAACAGGTTGAGTGGTTAGCCAATTGAACAGCACGACTGCGAACATGAACAGGCCTCTGAAAACCAGCATTGTTTTACTTGGACATTCACAAGTGGTGTAAGATAAATCTGCAGGTAGTGGAGATTCAGTTGAATTCCAGATTCGCAGTGAATGAATGGAACATTCTGTACTGGAGATTGCAATGATTTCTCAAGTCTGGATTGTTTGGACATGAAAATGAAGAGCTGACCACAGTTGTGTGGATACCCAGTAAAAAGCAGGGCTTAGAGTGTGAACAGACCGCTGAAAACCAGCATTGTGTTACTTGGACATTCATAAGTGGTGTAATGAAAGCCTACCTGGAGTGCAGATTCAGATGAATTCCAGATTGGCAGTGAATGAATGGAACATTCTGTACTGGCGATTCCAATGATTTCTGAAGTCTGATATTGTGGAAAAGAAAATGAAAGGCTGACCAGGTTTGAGTGGATAGACAATTGAACAGCACACTGCGAGTGTGAAAAGGCGGCTGAAAACCAGCATTGGATTACTTGGTCATTCACCAGTGCTGTAATGAAAACCTGCCTGGAGCGGAGAGTCAGATGAATTGCAGAATCGCAGTGAATGAATGGAACAGTCTGTAGTGGAGAGCCCAATGATTTCTGAAGGCTGGTTTGTGTGGAGAGGAAAATGAAGAGCTGACCAATATTGAGTGGATAGCCCATTGAACAGCACTTCTGCGAGTTGAACATGCCTCTGAAAACCAGTATTGAGTTACTTGGACATTCACCAGTGGCGTAACGAAAACCTGCCAGGAGTGGAGGTTCAGAGGAATTCCAGATTCGCAGTGAATGAATGGAACATTCTCTAGTGGTGATTCCAATGATTTCTGAAGGCTGGGTTTTGTGGACACGAAAATGTAGAGCTGAACAGGGTGGAGTGGATAGCCAAATGAACAGCACGTCTCTTAGTATGAACAGGCCACTGAAAACCAGCATTGGCTTACTTGGACATTCACAAGTGGTGTAACGATAACCCGCCGGGAGTTGAGAGTCAGATGAATTTAAGATTCGCAGTGAATGAACGGAACATTCTGTGGAGGAGATACCAATTATTTCTGAAGGTTGGGTTATGAGGACAGGAAAATGTAGAGCTGAATAGGGTTGGGTGGATAGCAAATTGAACAGCACGGCTGAGTGTGTTAGCAGGCGGCTTAAAACCAGCATTGTCTTCCTTGGACATTTACCAGTGGTGTCACGAAAACCTTCCAGGAGTGGAGACTCTGATGAATTCCAGATTCGCGTGATTGAATGGAACATTCTGTAGTGGTGATTGCCAACATTTAGGTATCTGGATAGTCTGGACAGGATATTGAAGAGCTGACCGATATTGAGTGGATAGCCAATGAACAGCACGGTTTCGAGTGTGAACAGACCACTAAGAAGCAGCATTGCATTACTTGGACATTCATCAGTGGTGTAACGAAAGCCTTCCTGGAATGCAGATTCAGAGTATTTCCAGATTCACAGTGAATGAATGGAAATTTCTGTAGTAGAGATTCCAATGATTTCTGAACGCTGGGTTGTGTGGACAGGAAAATGAAGAGCTGACTAGGTTTGACTGGATTGCCAATTGAACAGCAAGGCTGTGAGTGTGAACAGCCGCTGAAAACCAGCATTGGATTACCTGGTCATTCACCAGTGTTGTTAGGAAAATCTGCCTGGTGTGGAGAGTCAGAGGAATTCCAGATTCGCAGGGAACGAATGGAACATTCTGAAGTGGAGATAAGAATGATTTCTGAAGGCTCGGTGTGTGGAAGGAAAATCAAGAGCTAACCAGCGTTCACTGGATAGCCAATTGAACAGCACGGCTGCGAGTGTTAACACGCAGCTGAAACCAGCCTTGGGTTGCTTGGACATTCACCAGTGGTGAAACGAAAACCTGCTGGGAGTGGAGAACAAGATGAATTCAAGATTCGCCTGAATGAATGAAACATTCTGTAGTGTAGATTGCAATGGTTTCTGAGGTTTGTATTGTCTGAACTGGAAAAAGAAGAACTCACCAGTGTTGAGTCGCTAGACCGTGAACAGCACGGGTTCGAGTGTGAATAGACCGCTGAAAACCATCATTGCGTTACTTGAACATTCAGCAGTGGTGCAATGAAAACCTGCCGGGAGTGGAGATTCAGATGAATTCCAGATTCGCAGTGAATGAATGGAACATTCTCTAGTGGTGATTCCAATGATTTCTGAAGGCTGGGTTTTGTGGACACGAAAATGTAGAGCTGAACAGGGTGGAATGGATAGCCAAATGAACAGCACGTCTCGTAGTAAGAACAGGCCACTGAAAACCAGCTTTGGCTTAATTGGACATTCACAAGTGGTGTAACGAAAACCTGACGGGAGTTGAGAATTAGATGAATTTCAGATTTGCCGTCAATGAATGGAACATTCTGTGGAGGAGATACCAATTGTTTCTGAAGTTTGGGTTATGTGGACAGGAAAATGGAGCTGAAGAGGGTTGAGTGGATAGCAAATTGAACAGCACGGCTGAGAGTATGAGCAGGCCACTTAAAACCAGCATTGGCTTACTTGGATATTTACCAGTGGTGTCACGAAAACCTGCCGGGAGTGGAGATTCAGATGAATTCCAGATTCGCTGTGAATGAATGGAACATTCTGTAGTGGAGATAACAATGATTTCTCCAGTCTCTGTGGTGTGGACAGGAAAATGTAGAGCTGGCCAGGGTTGAGTGGATAGCCAATTGAACAGCACCACTGCGCTTGTGAAGAAAACACTTAAAACATTGGGTTACTTGGACATTCAACAGTGGTGTAACATGAAAATGAAGAGCTGACCACAGTTGTGTGGATACCCAGTAAAAAGCAGGGCTTAGAGTGTGAACAGACCGCTGAAAACCAGCATTGTGTTACTTGGACATTCATAAGTGGTGTAATGAAAGCCTACCTGGAGTGCAGATTCAGATGAATTCCAGATTGGCAGTGAATGAATGGAACATTCTGTACTGGCGATTCCAATGATTTCTGAAGTCTGATATTGTGGAAAAGAAAATGAAAGGCTGACCAGGTTTGAGTGGATAGACAATTGAACAGCACACTGCGAGTGTGAAAAGGCGGCTGAAAACCAGCATTGGATTACTTGGTCATTCACCAGTGCTGTAATGAAAACCTGCCTGGAGCGGAGAGTCAGATGAATTGCAGAATCGCAGTGAATGAATGGAACAGTCTGTAGTGGAGAGCCCAATGATTTCTGAAGGCTGGTTTGTGTGGAGAGGAAAATGAAGAGCTGACCAATATTGAGTGGATAGCCCATTGAACAGCACTTCTGCGAGTTGAACATGCCTCTGAAAACCAGTATTGAGTTACTTGGACATTCACCAGTGGCGTAACGAAAACCTGCCAGGAGTGGAGGTTCAGAGGAATTCCAGATTCGCAGTGAATGAATGGAACATTCTCTAGTGGTGATTCCAATGATTTCTGAAGGCTGGGTTTTGTGGACACGAAAATGTAGAGCTGAACAGGGTGGAGTGGATAGCCAAATGAACAGCACGTCTCTTAGTATGAACAGGCCACTGAAAACCAGCATTGGCTTACTTGGACATTCACAAGTGGTGTAACGATAACCCGCCGGGAGTTGAGAGTCAGATGAATTTAAGATTCGCAGTGAATGAACGGAACATTCTGTGGAGGAGATACCAATTATTTCTGAAGGTTGGGTTATGAGGACAGGAAAATGTAGAGCTGAATAGGGTTGGGTGGATAGCAAATTGAACAGCACGGCTGAGTGTGTTAGCAGGCGGCTTAAAACCAGCATTGTCTTCCTTGGACATTTACCAGTGGTGTCACGAAAACCTTCCAGGAGTGGAGACTCTGATGAATTCCAGATTCGCGTGATTGAATGGAACATTCTGTAGTGGTGATTGCCAACATTTAGGAATCTGGATAGTCTGGACAGGATATTGAAGAGCTGACCGATATTGAGTGGATAGCCAATGAACAGCACGGTTTCGAGTGTGAACAGACCACTAAGAAGCAGCATTGCATTACTTGGACATTCATCAGTGGTGTAACGAAAGCCTTCCTGGAATGCAGATTCAGAGTATTTCCAGATTCACAGTGAATGAATGGAAATTTCTGTAGTAGAGATTCCAATGATTTCTGAACGCTGGGTTGTGTGGACAGGAAAATGAAGAAGAGCTGACTAGGTTTGACTGGATTGCCAATTGAACAGCAAGGCTGTGAGTGTGAACAGCCGCTGAAAACCAGCATTGGATTACCTGGTCATTCACCAGTGTTGTTAGGAAAATCTGCCTGGTGTGGAGAGTCAGAGGAATTCCAGATTCGCAGGGAACGAATGGAACATTCTGAAGTGGAGATAAGAATGATTTCTGAAGGCTCGGTGTGTGGAAGGAAAATCAAGAGCTAACCAGCGTTCACTGGATAGCCAATTGAACAGCACGGCTGCGAGTGTTAACACGCAGCTGAAACCAGCCTTGGGTTGCTTGGACATTCACCAGTGGTGAAACGAAAACCTGCTGGGAGTGGAGAACAAGATGAATTCAAGATTCGCCTGAATGAATGAAACATTCTGTAGTGTAGATTGCAATGGTTTCTGAGGTTTGTATTGTCTGAACTGGAAAAAGAAGAACTCACCAGTGTTGAGTCGCTAGACCGTGAACAGCACGGGTTCGAGTGTGAATAGACCGCTGAAAACCATCATTGCGTTACTTGAACATTCAGCAGTGGTGCAATGAAAACCTGCCGGGAGTGGAGATTCAGATGAATTCCAGATTCGCAGTGAATGAATGGAACATTCTCTAGTGGTGATTCCAATGATTTCTGAAGGCTGGGTTTTGTGGACACGAAAATGTAGAGCTGAACAGGGTGGAATGGATAGCCAAATGAACAGCACGTCTCGTAGTAAGAACAGGCCACTGAAAACCAGCTTTGGCTTAATTGGACATTCACAAGTGGTGTAACGAAAACCTGACGGGAGTTGAGAATTAGATGAATTTCAGATTTGCCGTCAATGAATGGAACATTCTGTGGAGGAGATACCAATTGTTTCTGAAGTTTGGGTTATGTGGACAGGAAAATGGAGCTGAAGAGGGTTGAGTGGATAGCAAATTGAACAGCACGGCTGAGAGTATGAGCAGGCCAACTTAAAACCAGCATTGGCTTACTTGGATATTTACCAGTGGTGTCACGAAAACCTGCCGGGAGTGGAGATTCAGATGAATTCCAGATTCGCTGTGAATGAATGGAACATTCTGTAGTGGAGATAACAATGATTTCTCCAGTCTCTGTGGTGTGGACAGGAAAATGTAGAGCTGGCCAGGGTTGAGTGGATAGCCAATTGAACAGCACCACTGCGCTTGTGAAGAAAACACTTAAAACATTGGGTTACTTGGACATTCAACAGTGGTGTAACGAAAACCTGCCGGGAGTGGAGGTTCAGAGGAATTCCAGATTCGCAGTGAATGAATGGAACATTCTCTAGTGGAGATTCCAACGATTTCTGAAGGCTGGGTCGTGTGGAAGGAAAATCAAGAACTAATCAGGATTTAGTGGAAAGCCAATTGTATAGCATGGCTGCGAGTGTGAACATGCAGCTGAAAACCAGCATTGGGTTACTTGGACATTCATCAGTGGTGTAAGGAAAACCTGCATGGAGTGGAGAGTCAGTTGAATTCCACATTCGCAGTGAATGAATGGAACATTCTGTAGAGGAGATTCCAATGATTTCTGAAGCCTGTGTTGTGTGGACAGGAAAATGAAGAGCTGACCAGGCTTGAATCGATAGCCAAGTAAACAGCAGGGCTGCGAATATGAACAGGCCGCTGAAAACCAGCATTGGGTTACTTGGACATTCAACAGTGGTGTAATGAAAACCTGCGTGGAGTTGAGAGTCAGATGAATTCCAGATTCGCAGTGAATGAATGGAACATTCTGTAGTGGAGATAACAAAGATTTCTGAAGGCTGGTAGTGTGGTGGGACAATGAAGAGCTGAACAGGGTGGAGTGAATTGTCAATTAAACAGCACGGCTGCGAGTATGAACAGGCCTCTGAAAACCAGCATTGGCTTACTTGGACATTCACAAGTGGTGTAATGTTAACCAGGCGGGAGTGGAGAATCAGATAAACTCCAGACTCGCAGTGAATGAATGGAACATTCTGTAGTGGAGATTGCAATGATTTCTGAAATCTGGATTGTGGGGACACGAAAATGAAGAGCTGACCAGTGTTGAGTGGATAGCCTGTAAAAAGCCTCGGCTTCGAATGTGAACAGACCACTGAAAACCAGTATTGCATTACTTCGACTTTCAGCAGTGGTGTAACGAAAGCCTGCGTGGAGTGCAGATTCAGATGAATTCCAGATTCCCAGTGAATGAATGGAACATCCTGTAGTGGAGATTACAATGATTTCTGAAGGCTGGGTTGTGTGCACAGGAAAATGAGGAGCAAAACAGGTTGAGTGGATAGCCAATTGAACAGCACGACTGCGAACATGAACAGGCCTCTGAAAACCAGCATTGTTTTACTTGGACATTCACAAGTGGTGTAAGATAAATCTGCAGGTAGTGGAGATTCAGTTGAATTCCAGATTCGCAGTGAATGAATGGAACATTCTGTACTGGAGATTGCAATGATTTCTCAAGTCTGGATTGTTTGGACATGAAAATGAAGAGCTGACCACAGTTGTGTGGATACCCAGTAAAAAGCAGGGCTTAGAGTGTGAACAGACCGCTGAAAACCAGCATTGTGTTACTTGGACATTCATAAGTGGTGTAATGAAAGCCTACCTGGAGTGCAGATTCAGATGAATTCCAGATTGGCAGTGAATGAATGGAACATTCTGTACTGGCGATTCCAATGATTTCTGAAGTCTGATATTGTGGAAAAGAAAATGAAAGGCTGACCAGGTTTGAGTGGATAGACAATTGAACAGCACACTGCGAGTGTGAAAAGGCGGCTGAAAACCAGCATTGGATTACTTGGTCATTCACCAGTGCTGTAATGAAAACCTGCCTGGAGCGGAGAGTCAGATGAATTGCAGAATCGCAGTGAATGAATGGAACAGTCTGTAGTGGAGAGCCCAATGATTTCTGAAGGCTGGTTTGTGTGGAGAGGAAAATGAAGAGCTGACCAATATTGAGTGGATAGCCCATTGAACAGCACTTCTGCGAGTTGAACATGCCTCTGAAAACCAGGATTGAGTTACTTGGACATTCACCAGTGGCGTAACGAAAACCTGCCAGGAGTGGAGGTTCAGAGGAATTCCAGATTCGCAGTGAATGAATGGAACATTCTCTAGTGGTGATTCCAATGATTTCTGAAGGCTGGGTTTTGTGGACACGAGAATGTAGAGCTGAACAGGGTGGAGTGGATAGCCAATGAACAGCACGTCTCTTAGTATGAACAGGCCACTGAAAACCAGCATTGGCTTACTTGGACATTCACAAGTGGTGTAACGATAACCCGCCGGGAGTTGAGAGTCAGATGAATTTAAGATTCGCAGTGAATGAACGGAACATTCTGTGGAGGAGATACCAATTATTTCTGAAGGTTGGGTTATGAGGACAGGAAAATGTAGAGCTGAATAGGGTTGGGTGGATAGCAAATTGAACAGCACGGCTGAGTGTGTTAGCAGGCGGCTTAAAACCAGCATTGTCTTCCTTGGACATTTACCAGTGGTGTCACGAAAACCTTCCAGGAGTGGAGACTCTGATGAATTCCAGATTCGCGTGATTGAATGGAACATTCTGTAGTGGTGATTGCCAACATTTAGGAATCTGGATAGTCTGGACAGGATATTGAAGAGCTGACCGATATTGAGTGGATAGCCAATGAACAGCACGGTTTCGAGTGTGAACAGACCACTAAGAAGCAGCATTGCATTACTTGGACATTCATCAGTGGTGTAACGAAAGCCTTCCTGGAATGCAGATTCAGAGTATTTCCAGATTCACAGTGAATGAATGGAAATTTCTGTAGTAGAGATTCCAATGATTTCTGAACCCTGGGTTGTGTGGACAGGAAAATGAAGAGCTGACTAGGTTTGACTGGATTGCCAATTGAACAGCAAGGCTGTGAGTGTGAACAGCCGCTGAAAACCAGCATTGGATTACCTGGTCATTCACCAGTGTTGTTAGGAAAATCTGCCTGGTGTGGAGAGTCAGAGGAATTCCAGATTCGCAGGGAACGAATGGAACATTCTGAAGTGGAGATAAGAATGATTTCTGAAGGCTCGGTGTGTGGAAGGAAAATCAAGAGCTAACCAGCGTTCACTGGATAGCCAATTGAACAGCACGGCTGCGAGTGTTAACACGCAGCTGAAACCAGCCTTGGGTTGCTTGGACATTCACCAGTGGTGAAACGAAAACCTGCTGGGAGTGGAGAACAAGATGAATTCAAGATTCGCCTGAATGAATGAAACATTCTGTAGTGTAGATTGCAATGGTTTCTGAGGTTTGTATTGTCTGAACTGGAAAAAGAAGAACTCACCAGTGTTGAGTCGCTAGGACGTGAACAGCACGGGTTCGAGTGTGAATAGACCGCTGAAAACCATCATTGCGTTACTTGAACATTCAGCAGTGGTGCAATGAAAACCTGCCGGGAGTGGAGATTCAGATGAATTCCAGATTCGCAGTGAATGAATGGAACATTCTCTAGTGGTGATTCCAATGATTTCTGAAGGCTGGGTTATGTGGACACGAAAATGTAGAGCTGAACAGGGTGGAATGGATAGCCAAATGAACAGCACGTCTCGTAGTAAGAACAGGCCACTGAAAACCAGCTTTGGCTTAATTGGACATTCACAAGTGGTGTAACGAAAACCTGACGGGAGTTGAGAATTAGATGAATTTCAGATTTGCCGTCAATGAATGGAACATTCTGTGGAGGAGATACCAATTGTTTCTGAAGTTTGGGTTATGTGGACAGGAAAATGGAGCTGAAGAGGGTTGAGTGGATAGCAAATTGAACAGCACGGCTGAGAGTATGAGCAGGCCAACTTAAAACCAGCATTGGCTTACTTGGATATTTACCAGTGGTGTCACGAAAACCTGCCGGGAGTGGAGATTCAGATGAATTCCAGATTCGCTGTGAATGAATGGAACATTCTGTAGTGGAGATAACAATGATTTCTCCAGTCTCTGTGGTGTGGACAGGAAAATGTAGAGCTGGCCAGGGTTGAGTGGATAGCCAATTGAACAGCACCACTGCGCTTGTGAAGAAAACACTTAAAACATTGGGTTACTTGGACATTCAACAGTGGTGTAACGAAAACCTGCCGGGAGTGGAGGTTCAGAGGAATTCCAGATTCGCAGTGAATGAATGGAACATTCTCTAGTGGAGATTCCAACGATTTCTGAAGGCTGGGTCGTGTGGAAGGAAAATCAAGAACTAATCAGGATTTAGTGGAAAGCCAATTGTATAGCATGGCTGCGAGTGTGAACATGCAGCTGAAAACCAGCATTGGGTTACTTGGACATTCATCAGTGGTGTAAGGAAAACCTGCATGGAGTGGAGAGTCAGTTGAATTCCACATTCGCAGTGAATGAATGGAACATTCTGTAGAGGAGATTCCAATGATTTCTGAAGCCTGTGTTGTGTGGACAGGAAAATGAAGAGCTGACCAGGCTTGAATCGATAGCCAAGTAAACAGCAGGGCTGCGAATATGAACAGGCCGCTGAAAACCAGCATTGGGTTACTTGGACATTCAACAGTGGTGTAATGAAAACCTGCGTGGAGTTGAGAGTCAGATGAATTCCAGATTCGCAGTGAATGAATGCAACATTCTGTAGTGGAGATAACAAAGATTTCTGAAGGCTGGTAGTGCGGTGGGACAATGAAGAGCTGAACAGGGTGGAGTGAATTGTCAATTAAACAGCACGGCTGCGAGTATGAACAGGCCTCTGAAAACCAGCATTGGCTTACTTGGACATTCACAAGTGGTGTAATGTTAACCAGGCGGGAGTGGAGAATCAGATAAACTCCAGACTCGCAGTGAATGAATGGAACATTCTGTAGTGGAGATTGCAATGATTTCTGAAATCTGGATTGTGGGGACACGAAAATGAAGAGCTGACCAGTGTTGAGTGGATAGCCTGTAAAAAGCCTCGGCTTCGAATGTGAACAGACCACTGAAAACCAGTATTGCATTACTTCGACTTTCAGCAGTGGTGTAACGAAAGCCTGCGTGGAGTGCAGATTCAGATGAATTCCAGATTCCCAGTGAATGAATGGAACATCCTGTAGTGGAGATTACAATGATTTCTGAAGGCTGGGTTGTGTGCACAGGAAAATGAGGAGCAAAACAGGTTGAGTGGATAGCCAATTGAACAGCACGACTGCGAACATGAACAGGCCTCTGAAAACCAGCATTGTTTTACTTGGACATTCACAAGTGGTGTAAGATAAATCTGCAGGTAGTGGAGATTCAGTTGAATTCCAGATTCGCAGTGAATGAATGGAACATTCTGTACTGGAGATTGCAATGATTTCTCAAGTCTGGATTGTTTGGACATGAAAATGAAGAGCTGACCACAGTTGTGTGGATACCCAGTAAAAAGCAGGGCTTAGAGTGTGAACAGACCGCTGAAAACCAGCATTGTGTTACTTGGACATTCATAAGTGGTGTAATGAAAGCCTACCTGGAGTGCAGATTCAGATGAATTCCAGATTGGCAGTGAATGAATGGAACATTCTGTACTGGCGATTCCAATGATTTCTGAAGTCTGATATTGTGGAAAAGAAAATGAAAGGCTGACCAGGTTTGAGTGGATAGACAATTGAACAGCACACTGCGAGTGTGAAAAGGCGGCTGAAAACCAGCATTGGATTACTTGGTCATTCACCAGTGCTGTAATGAAAACCTGCCTGGAGCGGAGAGTCAGATGAATTGCAGAATCGCAGTGAATGAATGGAACAGTCTGTAGTGGAGAGCCCAATGATTTCTGAAGGCTGGTTTGTGTGGAGAGGAAAATGAAGAGCTGACCAATATTGAGTGGATAGCCCATTGAACAGCACTTCTGCGAGTTGAACATGCCTCTGAAAACCAGGATTGAGTTACTTGGACATTCACCAGTGGCGTAACGAAAACCTGCCAGGAGTGGAGGTTCAGATGAATTCCAGATTCGCAGTGAATGAATGGAACATTCTCTAGTGGTGATTCCAATGATTTCTGAAGGCTGGGTTTTGTGGACACGAAAATGTAGAGCTGAACAGGGTGGAGTGGATAGCCAAATGAACAGCACGTCTCTTAGTATGAACAGGCCACTGAAAACCAGCATTGGCTTACTTGGACATTCACAAGTGGTGTAACGATAACCCGCCGGGAGTTGAGAGTCAGATGAATTTAAGATTCGCAGTGAATGAACGGAACATTCTGTGGAGGAGATACCAATTATTTCTGAAGGTTGGGTTATGAGGACAGGAAAATGTAGAGCTGAATAGGGTTGGGTGGATAGCAAATTGAACAGCACGGCTGAGTGTGTTAGCAGGCGGCTTAAAACCAGCATTGTCTTCCTTGGACATTTACCAGTGGTGTCACGAAAACCTTCCAGGAGTGGAGACTCTGATGAATTCCAGATTCGCGTGATTGAATGGAACATTCTGTAGTGGTGATTGCCAACATTTAGGAATCTGGATAGTCTGGACAGGATATTGAAGAGCTGACCGATATTGAGTGGATAGCCAATGAACAGCACGGTTTCGAGTGTGAACAGACCACTAAGAAGCAGCATTGCATTACTTGGACATTCATCAGTGGTGTAACGAAAGCCTTCCTGGAATGCAGATTCAGAGTATTTCCAGATTCACAGTGAATGAATGGAAATTTCTGTAGTAGAGATTCCAATGATTTCTGAACGCTGGGTTGTGTGGACAGGAAAATGAAGAGCTGACTAGGTTTGACTGGATTGCCAATTGAACAGCAAGGCTGTGAGTGTGAACAGCCGCTGAAAACCAGCATTGGATTACCTGGTCATTCACCAGTGTTGTTAGGAAAATCTGCCTGGTGTGGAGAGTCAGAGGAATTCCAGATTCGCAGGGAACGAATGGAACATTCTGAAGTGGAGATAAGAATGATTTCTGAAGGCTCGGTGTGTGGAAGGAAAATCAAGAGCTAACCAGCGTTCACTGGATAGCCAATTGAACAGCACGGCTGCGAGTGTTAACACGCAGCTGAAACCAGCCTTGGGTTGCTTGGACATTCACCAGTGGTGAAACGAAAACCTGCTGGGAGTGGAGAACAAGATGAATTCAAGATTCGCCTGAATGAATGAAACATTCTGTAGTGTAGATTGCAATGGTTTCTGAGGTTTGTATTGTCTGAACTGGAAAAAGAAGAACTCACCAGTGTTGAGTCGCTAGGCCGTGAACAGCACGGGTTCGAGTGTGAATAGACCGCTGAAAACCATCATTGCGTTACTTGAACATTCAGCAGTGGTGCAATGAAAACCTGCCGGGAGTGGAGATTCAGATGAATTCCAGATTCGCAGTGAATGAATGGAACATTCTCTAGTGGTGATTCCAATGATTTCTGAAGGCTGGGTTTTGTGGACACGAAAATGTAGAGCTGAACAGGGTGGAATGGATAGCCAAATGAACAGCACGTCTCGTAGTAAGAACAGGCCACTGAAAACCAGCTTTGGCTTAATTGGACATTCACAAGTGGTGTAACGAAAACCTGACGGGAGTTGAGAATTAGATGAATTTCAGATTTGCCGTCAATGAATGGAACATTCTGTGGAGGAGATACCAATTGTTTCTGAAGTTTGGGTTATGTGGACAGGAAAATGGAGCTGAAGAGGGTTGATTGGATAGCAAATTGAACAGCACGGCTGAGAGTATGAGCAGGCCAACTTAAAACCAGCATTGGCTTACTTGGATATTTACCAGTGGTGTCACGAAAACCTGCCGGGAGTGGAGATTCAGATGAATTCCAGATTCGCTGTGAATGAATGGAACATTCTGTAGTGGAGATAACAATGATTTCTCCAGTCTCTGTGGTGTGGACAGGAAAATGTAGAGCTGGCCAGGGTTGAGTGGATAGCCAATTGAACAGCACCACTGCGCTTGTGAAGAAAACACTTAAAACATTGGGTTACTTGGACATTCAACAGTGGTGTAACGAAAACCTGCCGGGAGTGGAGGTTCAGAGGAATTCCAGATTCGCAGTGAATGAATGGAACATTCTCTAGTGGAGATTCCAACGATTTCTGAAGGCTGGGTCGTGTGGAAGGAAAATCAAGAACTAATCAGGATTTAGTGGAAAGCCAATTGTATAGCATGGCTGCGAGTGTGAACATGCAGCTGAAAACCAGCATTGGGTTACTTGGACATTCATCAGTGGTGTAAGGAAAACCTGCATGGAGTGGAGAGTCAGTTGAATTCCACATTCGCAGTGAATGAATGGAACATTCTGTAGAGGAGATTCCAATGATTTCTGAAGCCTGTGTTGTGTGGACAGGAAAATGAAGAGCTGACCAGGCTTGAATCGATAGCCAAGTAAACAGCAGGGCTGCGAATATGAACAGGCCGCTGAAAACCAGCATTGGGTTACTTGGACATTCAACAGTGGTGTAATGAAAACCTGCGTGGAGTTGAGAGTCAGATGAATTCCAGATTCGCAGTGAATGAATGGAACATTCTGTAGTGGAGATAACAAAGATTTCTGAAGGCTGGTAGTGTGGTGGGACAATGAAGAGCTGAACAGGGTGGAGTGAATTGTCAATTAAACAGCACGGCTGCGAGTATGAACAGGCCTCTGAAAACCAGCATTGGCTTACTTGGACATTCACAAGTGGTGTAATGTTAACCAGGCGGGAGTGGAGAATCAGATAAACTCCAGACTCGCAGTGAATGAATGGAACATTCTGTAGTGGAGATTGCAATGATTTCTGAAATCTGGATTGTGGGGACACGAAAATGAAGAGCTGACCAGTGTTGAGTGGATAGCCTGTAAAAAGCCTCGGCTTCGAATGTGAACAGACCACTGAAAACCAGTATTGCATTACTTCGACTTTCAGCAGTGGTGTAACGAAAGCCTGCGTGGAGTGCAGATTCAGATGAATTCCAGATTCCCAGTGAATGAATGGAACATCCTGTAGTGGAGATTACAATGATTTCTGAAGGCTGGGTTGTGTGCACAGGAAAATGAGGAGCAAAACAGGTTGAGTGGATAGCCAATTGAACAGCACGACTGCGAACATGAACAGGCCTCTGAAAACCAGCATTGTTTTACTTGGACATTCACAAGTGGTGTAAGATAAATCTGCAGGTAGTGGAGATTCAGTTGAATTCCAGATTCGCAGTGAATGAATGGAACATTCTGTACTGGAGATTGCAATGATTTCTCAAGTCTGGATTGTTTGGACATGAAAATGAAGAGCTGACCACAGTTGTGTGGATACCCAGTAAAAAGCAGGGCTTAGAGTGTGAACAGACCGCTGAAAACCAGCATTGTGTTACTTGGACATTCATAAGTGGTGTAATGAAAGCCTACCTGGAGTGCAGATTCAGATGAATTCCAGATTGGCAGTCAATGAATGGAACATTCTGTACTGGCGATTCCAATGATTTCTGAAGTCTGATATTGTGGAAAAGAAAATGAAAGGCTGACCAGGTTTGAGTGGATAGACAATTGAACAGCACACTGCGAGTGTGAAAAGGCGGCTGAAAACCAGCATTGGATTACTTGGTCATTCACCAGTGCTGTAATGAAAACCTGCCTGGAGCGGAGAGTCAGATGAATTGCAGAATCGCAGTGAATGAATGGAACAGTCTGTAGTGGAGAGCCCAATGATTTCTGAAGGCTGGTTTGTGTGGAGAGGAAAATGAAGAGCTGACCAATATTGAGTGGATAGCCCATTGAACAGCACTTCTGCGAGTTGAACATGCCTCTGAAAACCAGTATTGAGTTACTTGGACATTCACCAGTGGCGTAACGAAAACCTGCCAGGAGTGGAGGTTCAGATGAATTCCAGATTCGCAGTGAATGAATGGAACATTCTCTAGTGGTGATTCCAATGATTTCTGAAGGCTGGGTTTTGTGGACACGAAAATGTAGAGCTGAACAGGGTGGAGTGGATAGCCAAATGAACAGCACGTCTCTTAGTATGAACAGGCCACTGAAAACCAGCATTGGCTTACTTGGACATTCACAAGTGGTGTAACGATAACCCGCCGGGAGTTGAGAGTCAGATGAATTTAAGATTCGCAGTGAATGAACGGAACATTCTGTGGAGGAGATACCAATTATTTCTGAAGGTTGGGTTATGAGGACAGGAAAATGTAGAGCTGAATAGGGTTGGGTGGATAGCAAATTGAACAGCACGGCTGAGTGTGTTAGCAGGCGGCTTAAAACCAGCATTGTCTTCCTTGGACATTTACCAGTGGTGTCACGAAAACCTTCCAGGAGTGGAGACTCTGATGAATTCCAGATTCGCGTGATTGAATGGAACATTCTGTAGTGGTGATTGCCAACATTTAGGAATCTGGATAGTCTGGACAGGATATTGAAGAGCTGACCGATATTGAGTGGATAGCCAATGAACAGCACGGTTTCGAGTGTGAACAGACCACTAAGAAGCAGCATTGCATTACTTGGACATTCATCAGTGGTGTAACGAAAGCCTTCCTGGAATGCAGATTCAGAGTATTTCCAGATTCACAGTGAATGAATGGAAATTTCTGTAGTAGAGATTCCAATGATTTCTGAACGCTGGGTTGTGTGGACAGGAAAATGAAGAGCTGACTAGGTTTGACTGGATTGCCAATTGAACAGCAAGGCTGTGAGTGTGAACAGCCGCTGAAAACCAGCATTGGATTACCTGGTCATTCACCAGTGTTGTTAGGAAAATCTGCCTGGTGTGGAGAGTCAGAGGAATTCCAGATTCGCAGGGAACGAATGGAACATTCTGAAGTGGAGATAAGAATGATTTCTGAAGGCTCGGTGTGTGGAAGGAAAATCAAGAGCTAACCAGCGTTCACTGGATAGCCAATTGAACAGCACGGCTGCGAGTGTTAACACGCAGCTGAAACCAGCCTTGGGTTGCTTGGACATTCACCAGTGGTGAAACGAAAACCTGCTGGGAGTGGAGAACAAGATGAATTCAAGATTCGCCTGAATGAATGAAACATTCTGTAGTGTAGATTGCAATGGTTTCTGAGGTTTGTATTGTCTGAACTGGAAAAAGAAGAACTCACCAGTGTTGAGTCGCTAGACCGTGAACAGCACGGGTTCGAGTGTGAATAGACCGCTGAAAACCATCATTGCGTTACTTGAACATTCAGCAGTGGTGCAATGAAAACCTGCCGGGAGTGGAGATTCAGATGAATTCCAGATTCGCAGTGAATGAATGGAACATTCTCTAGTGGTGATTCCAATGATTTCTGAAGGCTGGGTTTTGTGGACACGAAAATGTAGAGCTGAACAGGGTGGAATGGATAGCCAAATGAACAGCACGTCTCGTAGTAAGAACAGGCCACTGAAAACCAGCTTTGGCTTAATTGGACATTCACAAGTGGTGTAACGAAAACCTGACGGGAGTTGAGAATTAGATGAATTTCAGATTTGCCGTCAATGAATGGAACATTCTGTGGAGGAGATACCAATTGTTTCTGAAGTTTGGGTTATGTGGACAGGAAAATGGAGCTGAAGAGGGTTGAGTGGATAGCAAATTGAACAGCACGGCTGAGAGTATGAGCAGGCCACTTAAAACCAGCATTGGCTTACTTGGATATTTACCAGTGGTGTCACGAAAACCTGCCGGGAGTGGAGATTCAGATGAATTCCAGATTCGCTGTGAATGAATGGAACATTCTGTAGTGGAGATAACAATGATTTCTCCAGTCTCTGTGGTGTGGACAGGAAAATGTAGAGCTGGCCAGGGTTGAGTGGATAGCCAATTGAACAGCACCACTGCGCTTGTGAAGAAAACACTTAAAACATTGGGTTACTTGGACATTCAACAGTGGTGTAACGAAAACCTGCCGGGAGTGGAGGTTCAGAGGAATTCCAGATTCGCAGTGAATGAATGGAACATTCTCTAGTGGAGATTCCAACGATTTCTGAAGGCTGGGTCGTGTGGAAGGAAAATCAAGAACTAATCAGGATTTAGTGGAAAGCCAATTGTATAGCATGGCTGCGAGTGTGAACATGCAGCTGAAAACCAGCATTGGGTTACTTGGACATTCATCAGTGGTGTAAGGAAAACCTGCATGGAGTGGAGAGTCAGTTGAATTCCACATTCGCAGTGAATGAATGGAACATTCTGTAGAGGAGATTCCAATGATTTCTGAAGCCTGTGTTGTGTGGACAGGAAAATGAAGAGCTGACCAGGCTTGAATCGATAGCCAAGTAAACAGCAGGGCTGCGAATATGACCAGGCCGCTGAAAACCAGCATTGGGTTACTTGGACATTCAACAGTGGTGTAATGAAAACCTGCGTGGAGTTGAGAGTCAGATGAATTCCAGATTCGCAGTGAATGAATGGAACATTCTGTAGTGGAGATAACAAAGATTTCTGAAGGCTGGTAGTGTGGTGGGACAATGAAGAGCTGAACAGGGTGGAGTGAATTGTCAATTAAACAGCACGGCTGCGAGTATGAACAGGCCTCTGAAAACCAGCATTGGCTTACTTGGACATTCACAAGTGGTGTAATGTTAACCAGGCGGGAGTGGAGAATCAGATAAACTCCAGACTCGCAGTGAATGAATGGAACATTCTGTAGTGGAGATTGCAATGATTTCTGAAATCTGGATTGTGGGGACACGAAAATGAAGAGCTGACCAGTGTTGAGTGGATAGCCTGTAAAAAGCCTCGGCTTCGAATGTGAACAGACCACTGAAAACCAGTATTGCATTACTTCGACTTTCAGCAGTGGTGTAACGAAAGCCTGCGTGGAGTGCAGATTCAGATGAATTCCAGATTCCCAGTGAATGAATGGAACATCCTGTAGTGGAGATTACAATGATTTCTGAAGGCTGGGTTGTGTGCACAGGAAAATGAGGAGCAAAACAGGTTGAGTGGATAGCCAATTGAACAGCACGACTGCGAACATGAACAGGCCTCTGAAAACCAGCATTGTTTTACTTGGACATTCACAAGTGGTGTAAGATAAATCTGCAGGTAGTGGAGATTCAGTTGAATTCCAGATTCGCAGTGAATGAATGGAACATTCTGTACTGGAGATTGCAATGATTTCTCAAGTCTGGATTGTTTGGACATGAAAATGAAGAGCTGACCACAGTTGTGTGGATACCCAGTAAAAAGCAGGGCTTAGAGTGTGAACAGACCGCTGAAAACCAGCATTGTGTTACTTGGACATTCATAAGTGGTGTAATGAAAGCCTACCTGGAGTGCAGATTCAGATGAATTCCAGATTGGCAGTGAATGAATGGAACATTCTGTACTGGCGATTCCAATGATTTCTGAAGTCTGATATTGTGGAAAAGAAAATGAAAGGCTGACCAGGTTTGAGTGGATAGACAATTGAACAGCACACTGCGAGTGTGAAAAGGCGGCTGAAAACCAGCATTGGATTACTTGGTCATTCACCAGTGCTGTAATGAAAACCTGCCTGGAGCGGAGAGTCAGATGAATTGCAGAATCGCAGTGAATGAATGGAACAGTCTGTAGTGGAGAGCCCAATGATTTCTGAAGGCTGGTTTGTGTGGAGAGGAAAATGAAGAGCTGACCAATATTGAGTGGATAGCCCATTGAACAGCACTTCTGCGAGTTGAACATGCCTCTGAAAACCAGGATTGAGTTACTTGGACATTCACCAGTGGCGTAACGAAAACCTGCCAGGAGTGGAGGTTCAGATGAATTCCAGATTCGCAGTGAATGAATGGAACATTCTCTAGTGGTGATTCCAATGATTTCTGAAGGCTGGGTTTTGTGGACACGAAAATGTAGAGCTGAACAGGGTGGAGTGGATAGCCAAATGAACAGCACGTCTCTTAGTATGAACAGGCCACTGAAAACCAGCATTGGCTTACTTGGACATTCACAAGTGGTGTAACGATAACCCGCCGGGAGTTGAGAGTCAGATGAATTTAAGATTCGCAGTGAATGAACGGAACATTCTGTGGAGGAGATACCAATTATTTCTGAAGGTTGGGTTATGAGGACAGGAAAATGTAGAGCTGAATAGGGTTGGGTGGATAGCAAATTGAACAGCACGGCTGAGTGTGTTAGCAGGCGGCTTAAAACCAGCATTGTCTTCCTTGGACATTTACCAGTGGTGTCACGAAAACCTTCCAGGAGTGGAGACTCTGATGAATTCCAGATTCGCGTGATTGAATGGAACATTCTGTAGTGGTGATTGCCAACATTTAGGAATCTGGATAGTCTGGACAGGATATTGAAGAGCTGACCGATATTGAGTGGATAGCCAATGAACAGCACGGTTTCGAGTGTGAACAGACCACTAAGAAGCAGCATTGCATTACTTGGACATTCATCAGTGGTGTAACGAAAGCCTTCCTGGAATGCAGATTCAGAGTATTTCCAGATTCACAGTGAATGAATGGAAATTTCTGTAGTAGAGATTCCAATGATTTCTGAACGCTGGTTTGTGTGGACAGGAAAATGAAGAGCTGACTAGGTTTGACTGGATTGCCAATTGAACAGCAAGGCTGTGAGTGTGAACAGCCGCTGAAAACCAGCATTGGATTACCTGGTCATTCACCAGTGTTGTTAGGAAAATCTGCCTGGTGTGGAGAGTCAGAGGAATTCCAGATTCGCAGGGAACGAATGGAACATTCTGAAGTGGAGATAAGAATGATTTCTGAAGGCTCGGTGTGTGGAAGGAAAATCAAGAGCTAACCAGCGTTCACTGGATAGCCAATTGAACAGCACGGCTGCGAGTGTTAACACGCAGCTGAAACCAGCCTTGGGTTGCTTGGACATTCACCAGTGGTGAAACGAAAACCTGCTGGGAGTGGAGAACAAGATGAATTCAAGATTCGCCTGAATGAATGAAACATTCTGTAGTGTAGATTGCAATGGTTTCTGAGGTTTGTATTGTCTGAACTGGAAAAAGAAGAACTCACCAGTGTTGAGTCGCTAGACCGTGAACAGCACGGGTTCGAGTGTGAATAGACCGCTGAAAACCATCATTGCGTTACTTGAACATTCAGCAGTGGTGCAATGAAAACCTGCCGGGAGTGGAGATTCAGATGAATTCCAGATTCGCAGTGAATGAATGGAACATTCTCTAGTGGTGATTCCAATGATTTCTGAAGGCTGGGTTTTGTGGACACGAAAATGTAGAGCTGAACAGGGTGGAATGGATAGCCAAATGAACAGCACGTCTCGTAGTAAGAACAGGCCACTGAAAACCAGCTTTGGCTTAATTGGACATTCACAAGTGGTGTAACGAAAACCTGACGGGAGTTGAGAATTAGATGAATTTCAGATTTGCCGTCAATGAATGGAACATTCTGTGGAGGAGATACCAATTGTTTCTGAAGTTTGGGTTATGTGGACAGGAAAATGGAGCTGAAGAGGGTTGAGTGGATAGCAAATTGAACAGCACGGCTGAGAGTATGAGCAGGCCACTTAAAACCAGCATTGGCTTACTTGGATATTTACCAGTGGTGTCACGAAAACCTGCCGGGAGTGGAGATTCAGATGAATTCCTGATTCGCTGTGAATGAATGGAACATTCTGTAGTGGAGATAACAATGATTTCTCCAGTCTCTGTGGTGTGGACAGGAAAATGTAGAGCTGGCCAGGGTTGAGTGGATAGCCAATTGAACAGCACCACTGCGCTTGTGAAGAAAACACTTAAAACATTGGGTTACTTGGACATTCAACAGTGGTGTAACGAAAACCTGCCGGGAGTGGAGGTTCAGAGGAATTCCAGATTCGCAGTGAATGAATGGAACATTCTCTAGTGGAGATTCCAACGATTTCTGAAGGCTGGGTCGTGTGGAAGGAAAATCAAGAACTAATCAGGATTTAGTGGAAAGCCAATTGTATAGCATGGCTGCGAGTGTGAACATGCAGCTGAAAACCAGCATTGGGTTACTTGGACATTCATCAGTGGTGTAAGGAAAACCTGCATGGAGTGGAGAGTCAGTTGAATTCCACATTCGCAGTGAATGAATGGAACATTCTGTAGAGGAGATTCCAATGATTTCTGAAGCCTGTGTTGTGTGGACAGGAAAATGAAGAGCTGACCAGGCTTGAATCGATAGCCAAGTAAACAGCAGGGCTGCGAATATGAACAGGCCGCTGAAAACCAGCATTGGGTTACTTGGACATTCAACAGTGGTGTAATGAAAACCTGCGTGGAGTTGAGAGTCAGATGAATTCCAGATTCGCAGTGAATGAATGGAACATTCTGTAGTGGAGATAACAAAGATTTCTGAAGGCTGGTAGTGTGGTGGGACAATGAAGAGCTGAACAGGGTGGAGTGAATTGTCAATTAAACAGCACGGCTGCGAGTATGAACAGGCCTCTGAAAACCAGCATTGGCTTACTTGGACATTCACAAGTGGTGTAATGTTAACCAGGCGGGAGTGGAGAATCAGATAAACTCCAGACTCGCAGTGAATGAATGGAACATTCTGTAGTGGAGATTGCAATGATTTCTGAAATCTGGATTGTGGGGACACGAAAATGAAGAGCTGACCAGTGTTGAGTGGATAGCCTGTAAAAAGCCTCGGCTTCGAATGTGAACAGACCACTGAAAACCAGTATTGCATTACTTCGACTTTCAGCAGTGGTGTAACGAAAGCCTGCGTGGAGTGCAGATTCAGATGAATTCCAGATTCCCAGTGAATGAATGGAACATCCTGTAGTGGAGATTACAATGATTTCTGAAGGCTGGGTTGTGTGCACAGGAAAATGAGGAGCAAAACAGGTTGAGTGGATAGCCAATTGAACAGCACGACTGCGAACATGAACAGGCCTCTGAAAACCAGCATTGTTTTACTTGGACATTCACAAGTGGTGTAAGATAAATCTGCAGGTAGTGGAGATTCAGTTGAATTCCAGATTCGCAGTGAATGAATGGAACATTCTGTACTGGAGATTGCAATGATTTCTCAAGTCTGGATTGTTTGGACATGAAAATGAAGAGCTGACCACAGTTGTGTGGATACCCAGTAAAAAGCAGGGCTTAGAGTGTGAACAGACCGCTGAAAACCAGCATTGTGTTACTTGGACATTCATAAGTGGTGTAATGAAAGCCTACCTGGAGTGCAGATTCAGATGAATTCCAGATTGGCAGTCAATGAATGGAACATTCTGTACTGGCGATTCCAATGATTTCTGAAGTCTGATATTGTGGAAAAGAAAATGAAAGGCTGACCAGGTTTGAGTGGATAGACAATTGAACAGCACACTGCGAGTGTGAAAAGGCGGCTGAAAACCAGCATTGGATTACTTGGTCATTCACCAGTGCTGTAATGAAAACCTGCCTGGAGCGGAGAGTCAGATGAATTGCAGAATCGCAGTGAATGAATGGAACAGTCTGTAGTGGAGAGCCCAATGATTTCTGAAGGCTGGTTTGTGTGGAGAGGAAAATGAAGAGCTGACCAATATTGAGTGGATAGCCCATTGAACAGCACTTCTGCGAGTTGAACATGCCTCTGAAAACCAGGATTGAGTTACTTGGACATTCACCAGTGGCGTAACGAAAACCTGCCAGGAGTGGAGGTTCAGATGAATTCCAGATTCGCAGTGAATGAATGGAACATTCTCTAGTGGTGATTCCAATGATTTCTGAAGGCTGGGTTTTGTGGACACGAAAATGTAGAGCTGAACAGGGTGGAGTGGATAGCCAAATGAACAGCACGTCTCTTAGTATGAACAGGCCACTGAAAACCAGCATTGGCTTACTTGGACATTCACAAGTGGTGTAACGATAACCCGCCGGGAGTTGAGAGTCAGATGAATTTAAGATTCGCAGTGAATGAACGGAACATTCTGTGGAGGAGATACCAATTATTTCTGAAGGTTGGGTTATGAGGACAGGAAAATGTAGAGCTGAATAGGGTTGGGTGGATAGCAAATTGAACAGCACGGCTGAGTGTGTTAGCAGGCGGCTTAAAACCAGCATTGTCTTCCTTGGACATTTACCAGTGGTGTCACGAAAACCTTCCAGGAGTGGAGACTCTGATGAATTCCAGATTCGCGTGATTGAATGGAACATTCTGTAGTGGTGATTGCCAACATTTAGGAATCTGGATAGTCTGGACAGGATATTGAAGAGCTGACCGATATTGAGTGGATAGCCAATGAACAGCACGGTTTCGAGTGTGAACAGACCACTAAGAAGCAGCATTGCATTACTTGGACATTCATCAGTGGTGTAACGAAAGCCTTCCTGGAATGCAGATTCAGAGTATTTCCAGATTCACAGTGAATGAATGGAAATTTCTGTAGTAGAGTTTCCAATGATTTCTGAACGCTGGGTTGTGTGGACAGGAAAATGAAGAGCTGACTAGGTTTGACTGGATTGCCAATTGAACAGCAAGGCTGTGAGTGTGAACAGCCGCTGAAAACCAGCATTGGATTACCTGGTCATTCACCAGTGTTGTTAGGAAAATCTGCCTGGTGTGGAGAGTCAGAGGAATTCCAGATTCGCAGGGAACGAATGGAACATTCTGAAGTGGAGATAAGAATGATTTCTGAAGGCTCGGTGTGTGGAAGGAAAATCAAGAGCTAACCAGCGTTCACTGGATAGCCAATTGAACAGCACGGCTGCGAGTGTTAACACGCAGCTGAAACCAGCCTTGGGTTGCTTGGACATTCACCAGTGGTGAAACGAAAACCTGCTGGGAGTGGAGAACAAGATGAATTCAAGATTCGCCTGAATGAATGAAACATTCTGTAGTGTAGATTGCAATGGTTTCTGAGGTTTGTATTGTCTGAACTGGAAAAAGAAGAACTCACCAGTGTTGAGTCGCTAGACCGTGAACAGCACGGGTTCGAGTGTGAATAGACCGCTGAAAACCATCATTGCGTTACTTGAACATTCAGCAGTGGTGCAATGAAAACCTGCCGGGAGTGGAGATTCAGATGAATTCCAGATTCGCAGTGAATGAATGGAACATTCTCTAGTGGTGATTCCAATGATTTCTGAAGGCTGGGTTTTGTGGACACGAAAATGTAGAGCTGAACAGGGTGGAATGGATAGCCAAATGAACAGCACGTCTCGTAGTAAGAACAGGCCACTGAAAACCAGCTTTGGCTTAATTGGACATTCACGAGTGGTGTAACGAAAACCTGACGGGAGTTGAGAATTAGATGAATTTCAGATTTGCCGTCAATGAATGGAACATTCTCTGGAGGAGATACCAATTGTTTCTGAAGTTTGGGTTATGTGGACAGGAAAATGGAGCTGAAGAGGGTTGAGTGGATAGCAAATTGAACAGCACGGCTGAGAGTATGAGCAGGCCACTTAAAACCAGCATTGGCTTACTTGGATATTTACCAGTGGTGTCACGAAAACCTGCCGGGAGTGGAGATTCAGATGAATTCCAGATTCGCTGTGAATGAATGGAACATTCTGTAGTGGAGATAACAATGATTTCTCCAGTCTCTGTGGTGTGGACAGGAAAATGTAGAGCTGGCCAGGGTTGAGTGGATAGCCAATTGAACAGCACCACTGCGCTTGTGAAGAAAACACTTAAAACATTGGGTTACTTGGACATTCAACAGTGGTGTAACGAAAACCTGCCGGGAGTGGAGGTTCAGAGGAATTCCAGATTCGCAGTGAATGAATGGAACATTCTCTAGTGGAGATTCCAACGATTTCTGAAGGCTGGGTCGTGTGGAAGGAAAATCAAGAACTAATCAGGATTTAGTGGAAAGCCAATTGTATAGCATGGCTGCGAGTGTGAACATGCAGCTGAAAACCAGCATTGGGTTACTTGGACATTCATCAGTGGTGTAAGGAAAACCTGCATGGAGTGGAGAGTCAGTTGAATTCCACATTCGCAGTGAATGAATGGAACATTCTGTAGAGGAGATTCCAATGATTTCTGAAGCCTGTGTTGTGTGGACAGGAAAATGAAGAGCTGACCAGGCTTGAATCGATAGCCAAGTAAACAGCAGGGCTGCGAATATGAACAGGCCGCTGAAAACCAGCATTGGGTTACTTGGACATTCAACAGTGGTGTAATGAAAACCTGCGTGGAGTTGAGAGTCAGATGAATTCCAGATTCGCAGTGAATGAATGGAACATTCTGTAGTGGAGATAACAAAGATTTCTGAAGGCTGGTAGTGTGGTGGGACAATGAAGAGCTGAACAGGGTGGAGTGAATTGTCAATTAAACAGCACGGCTGCGAGTATGAACAGGCCTCTGAAAACCAGCATTGGCTTACTTGGACATTCACAAGTGGTGTAATGTTAACCAGGCGGGAGTGGAGAATCAGATAAACTCCAGACTCGCAGTGAATGAATGGAACATTCTGTAGTGGAGATTGCAATGATTTCTGAAATCTGGATTGTGGGGACACGAAAATGAAGAGCTGACCAGTGTTGAGTGGATAGCCTGTAAAAAGCCTCGGCTTCGAATGTGAGCAGACCACTGAAAACCAGTATTGCATTACTTCGACTTTCAGCAGTGGTGTAACGAAAGCCTGCGTGGAGTGCAGATTCAGATGAATTCCAGATTCCCAGTGAATGAATGGAACATCCTGTAGTGGAGATTACAATGATTTCTGAAGGCTGGGTTGTGTGCACAGGAAAATGAGGAGCAAAACAGGTTGAGTGGATAGCCAATTGAACAGCACGACTGCGAACATGAACAGGCCTCTGAAAACCAGCATTGTTTTACTTGGACATTCACAAGTGGTGTAAGATAAATCTGCAGGTAGTGGAGATTCAGTTGAATTCCAGATTCGCAGTGAATGAATGGAACATTCTGTACTGGAGATTGCAAAGATTTCTCAAGTCTGGATTGTTTGGACATGAAAATGAAGAGCTGACCACAGTTGTGTGGATACCCAGTAAAAAGCAGGGCTTAGAGTGTGAACAGACCGCTGAAAACCAGCATTGTGTTACTTGGACATTCATAAGTGGTGTAATGAAAGCCTACCTGGAGTGCAGATTCAGATGAATTCCAGATTGGCAGTGAATGAATGGAACATTCTGTACTGGCGATTCCAATGATTTCTGAAGTCTGATATTGTGGAAAAGAAAATGAAAGGCTGACCAGGTTTGAGTGGATAGACAATTGAACAGCACACTGCGAGTGTGAAAAGGCGGCTGAAAACCAGCATTGGATTACTTGGTCATTCACCAGTGCTGTAATGAAAACCTGCCTGGAGCGGAGAGTCAGATGAATTGCAGAATCGCAGTGAATGAATGGAACAGTCTGTAGTGGAGAGCCCAATGATTTCTGAAGGCTGGTTTGTGTGGAGAGGAAAATGAAGAGCTGACCAATATTGAGTGGATAGCCCATTGAACAGCACTTCTGCGAGTTGAACATGCCTCTGAAAACCAGTATTGAGTTACTTGGACATTCACCAGTGGCGTAACGAAAACCTGCCAGGAGTGGAGGTTCAGAGGAATTCCAGATTCGCAGTGAATGAATGGAACATTCTCTAGTGGTGATTCCAATGATTTCTGAAGGCTGGGTTTTGTGGACACGAAAATGTAGAGCTGAACAGGGTGGAGTGGATAGCCAAATGAACAGCACGTCTCTTAGTATGAACAGGCCACTGAAAACCAGCATTGGCTTACTTGGACATTCACAAGTGGTGTAACGATAACCCGCCGGGAGTTGAGAGTCAGATGAATTTAAGATTCGCAGTGAATGAACGGAACATTCTGTGGAGGAGATACCAATTATTTCTGAAGGTTGGGTTATGAGGACAGGAAAATGTAGAGCTGAATAGGGTTGGGTGGATAGCAAATTGAACAGCACGGCTGAGTGTGTTAGCAGGCGGCTTAAAACCAGCATTGTCTTCCTTGGACATTTACCAGTGGTGTCACGAAAACCTTCCAGGAGTGGAGACTCTGATGAATTCCAGATTCGCGTGATTGAATGGAACATTCTGTAGTGGTGATTGCCAACATTTAGGAATCTGGATAGTCTGGACAGGATATTGAAGAGCTGACCGATATTGAGTGGATAGCCAATGAACAGCACGGTTTCGAGTGTGAACAGACCACTAAGAAGCAGCATTGCATTACTTGGACATTCATCAGTGGTGTAACGAAAGCCTTCCTGGAATGCAGATTCAGAGTATTTCCAGATTCACAGTGAATGAATGGAAATTTCTGTAGTAGAGATTCCAATGATTTCTGAACGCTGGGTTGTGTGGACAGGAAAATGAAGAGCTGACTAGGTTTGACTGGATTGCCAATTGAACAGCAAGGCTGTGAGTGTGAACAGCCGCTGAAAACCAGCATTGGATTACCTGGTCATTCACCAGTGTTGTTAGGAAAATCTGCCTGGTGTGGAGAGTCAGAGGAATTCCAGATTCGCAGGGAACGAATGGAACATTCTGAAGTGGAGATAAGAATGATTTCTGAAGGCTCGGTGTGTGGAAGGAAAATCAAGAGCTAACCAGCGTTCACTGGATAGCCAATTGAACAGCACGGCTGCGAGTGTTAACACGCAGCTGAAACCAGCCTTGGGTTGCTTGGACATTCACCAGTGGTGAAACGAAAACCTGCTGGGAGTGGAGAACAAGATGAATTCAAGATTCGCCTGAATGAATGAAACATTCTGTAGTGTAGATTGCAATGGTTTCTGAGGTTTGTATTGTCTGAACTGGAAAAAGAAGAACTCACCAGTGTTGAGTCGCTAGACCGTGAACAGCACGGGTTCGAGTGTGAATAGACCGCTGAAAACCATCATTGCGTTACTTGAACATTCAGCAGTGGTGCAATGAAAACCTGCCGGGAGTGGAGATTCAGATGAATTCCAGATTCGCAGTGAATGAATGGAACATTCTCTAGTGGTGATTCCAATGATTTCTGAAGGCTGGGTTTTGTGGACACGAAAATGTAGAGCTGAACAGGGTGGAATGGATAGCCAAATGAACAGCACGTCTCGTAGTAAGAACAGGCCACTGAAAACCAGCTTTGGCTTAATTGGACATTCACAAGTGGTGTAACGAAAACCTGACGGGAGTTGAGAATTAGATGAATTTCAGATTTGCCGTCAATGAATGGAACATTCTGTGGAGGAGATACCAATTGTTTCTGAAGTTTGGGTTATGTGGACAGGAAAATGGAGCTGAAGAGGGTTGAGTGGATAGCAAATTGAACAGCACGGCTGAGAGTATGAGCAGGCCACTTAAAACCAGCATTGGCTTACTTGGATATTTACCAGTGGTGTCACGAAAACCTGCCGGGAGTGGAGATTCAGATGAATTCCAGATTCGCTGTGAATGAATGGAACATTCTGTAGTGGAGATAACAATGATTTCTCCAGTCTCTGTGGTGTGGACAGGAAAATGTAGAGCTGGCCAGGGTTGAGTGGATAGCCAATTGAACAGCACCACTGCGCTTGTGAAGAAAACACTTAAAACATTGGGTTACTTGGACATTCAACAGTGGTGTAACGAAAACCTGCCGGGAGTGGAGGTTCAGAGGAATTCCAGATTCGCAGTGAATGAATGGAACATTCTCTAGTGGAGATTCCAACGATTTCTGAAGGCTGGGTCGTGTGGAAGGAAAATCAAGAACTAATCAGGATTTAGTGGAAAGCCAATTGTATAGCATGGCTGCGAGTGTGAACATGCAGCTGAAAACCAGCATTGGGTTACTTGGACATTCATCAGTGGTGTAAGGAAAACCTGCATGGAGTGGAGAGTCAGTTGAATTCCACATTCGCAGTGAATGAATGGAACATTCTGTAGAGGAGATTCCAATGATTTCTGAAGCCTGTGTTGTGTGGACAGGAAAATGAAGAGCTGACCAGGCTTGAATCGATAGCCAAGTAAACAGCAGGGCTGCGAATATGAACAGGCCGCTGAAAACCAGCATTGGGTTACTTGGACATTCAACAGTGGTGTAATGAAAACCTGCGTGGAGTTGAGAGTCAGATGAATTCCAAATTCGCAGTGAATGAATGGAACATTCTGTAGTGGAGATAACAAAGATTTCTGAAGGCTGGTAGTGTGGTGGGACAATGAAGAGCTGAACAGGGTGGAGTGAATTGTCAATTAAACAGCACGGCTGCGAGTATGAACAGGCCTCTGAAAACCAGCATTGGCTTACTTGGACATTCACAAGTGGTGTAATGTTAACCAGGCGGGAGTGGAGAATCAGATAAACTCCAGACTCGCAGTGAATGAATGGAACATTCTGTAGTGGAGATTGCAATGATTTCTGAAATCTGGATTGTGGGGACACGAAAATGAAGAGCTGACCAGTGTTGAGTGGATAGCCTGTAAAAAGCCTCGGCTTCGAATGTGAACAGACCACTGAAAACCAGTATTGCATTACTTCGACTTTCAGCAGTGGTGTAACGAAAGCCTGCGTGGAGTGCAGATTCAGATGAATTCCAGATTCCCAGTGAATGAATGGAACATCCTGTAGTGGAGATTACAATGATTTCTGAAGGCTGGGTTGTGTGCACAGGAAAATGAGGAGCAAAACAGGTTGAGTGGATAGCCAATTGAACAGCACGACTGCGAACATGAACAGGCCTCTGAAAACCAGCATTGTTTTACTTGGACATTCACAAGTGGTGTAAGATAAATCTGCAGGTAGTGGAGATTCAGTTGAATTCCAGATTCGCAGTGAATGAATGGAACATTCTGTACTGGAGATTGCAAAGATTTCTCAAGTCTGGATTGTTTGGACATGAAAATGAAGAGCTGACCACAGTTGTGTGGATACCCAGTAAAAAGCAGGGCTTAGAGTGTGAACAGACCGCTGAAAACCAGCATTGTGTTACTTGGACATTCATAAGTGGTGTAATGAAAGCCTACCTGGAGTGCAGATTCAGATGAATTCCAGATTGGCAGTGAATGAATGGAACATTCTGTACTGGCGATTCCAATGATTTCTGAAGTCTGATATTGTGGAAAAGAAAATGAAAGGCTGACCAGGTTTGAGTGGATAGACAATTGAACAGCACACTGCGAGTGTGAAAAGGCGGCTGAAAACCAGCATTGGATTACTTGGTCATTCACCAGTGCTGTAATGAAAACCTGCCTGGAGCGGAGAGTCAGATGAATTGCAGAATCGCAGTGAATGAATGGAACAGTCTGTAGTGGAGAGCCCAATGATTTCTGAAGGCTGGTTTGTGTGGAGAGGAAAATGAAGAGCTGACCAATATTGAGTGGATAGCCCATTGAACAGCACTTCTGCGAGTTGAACATGCCTCTGAAAACCAGGATTGAGTTACTTGGACATTCACCAGTGGCGTAACGAAAACCTGCCAGGAGTGGAGGTTCAGAGGAATTCCAGATTCGCAGTGAATGAATGGAACATTCTCTAGTGGTGATTCCAATGATTTCTGAAGGCTGGGTTTTGTGGACACGAAAATGTAGAGCTGAACAGGGTGGAGTGGATAGCCAAATGAACAGCACGTCTCTTAGTATGAACAGGCCACTGAAAACCAGCATTGGCTTACTTGGACATTCACAAGTGGTGTAACGATAACCCGCCGGGAGTTGAGAGTCAGATGAATTTAAGATTCGCAGTGAATGAACGGAACATTCTGTGGAGGAGATACCAATTATTTCTGAAGGTTGGGTTATGAGGACAGGAAAATGTAGAGCTGAATAGGGTTGGGTGGATAGCAAATTGAACAGCACGGCTGAGTGTGTTAGCAGGCGGCTTAAAACCAGCATTGTCTTCCTTGGACATTTACCAGTGGTGTCACGAAAACCTTCCAGGAGTGGAGACTCTGATGAATTCCAGATTCGCGTGATTGAATGGAACATTCTGTAGTGGTGATTGCCAACATTTAGGAATCTGGATAGTCTGGACAGGATATTGAAGAGCTGACCGATATTGAGTGGATAGCCAATGAACAGCACGGTTTCGAGTGTGAACAGACCACTAAGAAGCAGCATTGCATTACTTGGACATTCATCAGTGGTGTAACGAAAGCCTTCCTGGAATGCAGATTCAGAGTATTTCCAGATTCACAGTGAATGAATGGAAATTTCTGTAGTAGAGATTCCAATGATTTCTGAACGCTGGGTTGTGTGGACAGGAAAATGAAGAGCTGACTAGGTTTGACTGGATTGCCAATTGAACAGCAAGGCTGTGAGTGTGAACAGCCGCTGAAAACCAGCATTGGATTACCTGGTCATTCACCAGTGTTGTTAGGAAAATCTGCCTGGTGTGGAGAGTCAGAGGAATTCCAGATTCGCAGGGAACGAATGGAACATTCTGAAGTGGAGATAAGAATGATTTCTGAAGGCTCGGTGTGTGGAAGGAAAATCAAGAGCTAACCAGCGTTCACTGGATAGCCAATTGAACAGCACGGCTGCGAGTGTTAACACGCAGCTGAAACCAGCCTTGGGTTGCTTGGACATTCACCAGTGGTGAAACGAAAACCTGCTGGGAGTGGAGAACAAGATGAATTCAAGATTCGCCTGAATGAATGAAACATTCTGTAGTGTAGATTGCAATGGTTTCTGAGGTTTGTATTGTCTGAACTGGAAAAAGAAGAACTCACCAGTGTTGAGTCGCTAGACCGTGAACAGCACGGGTTCGAGTGTGAATAGACCGCTGAAAACCATCATTGCGTTACTTGAACATTCAGCAGTGGTGCAATGAAAACCTGCCGGGAGTGGAGATTCAGATGAATTCCAGATTCGCAGTGAATGAATGGAACATTCTCTAGTGGTGATTCCAATGATTTCTGAAGGCTGGGTTTTGTGGACACGAAAATGTAGAGCTGAACAGGGTGGAATGGATAGCCAAATGAACAGCACGTCTCGTAGTAAGAACAGGCCACTGAAAACCAGCTTTGGCTTAATTGGACATTCACGAGTGGTGTAACGAAAACCTGACGGGAGTTGAGAATTAGATGAATTTCAGATTTGCCGTCAATGAATGGAACATTCTGTGGAGGAGATACCAATTGTTTCTGAAGTTTGGGTTATGTGGACAGGAAAATGGAGCTGAAGAGGGTTGAGTGGATAGCAAATTGAACAGCACGGCTGAGAGTATGAGCAGGCCACTTAAAACCAGCATTGGCTTACTTGGATATTTACCAGTGGTGTCACGAAAACCTGCCGGGAGTGGAGATTCAGATGAATTCCAGATTCGCTGTGAATGAATGGAACATTCTGTAGTGGAGATAACAATGATTTCTCCAGTCTCTGTGGTGTGGACAGGAAAATGTAGAGCTGGCCAGGGTTGAGTGGATAGCCAATTGAACAGCACCACTGCGCTTGTGAAGAAAACACTTAAAACATTGGGTTACTTGGACATTCAACAGTGGTGTAACGAAAACCTGCCGGGAGTGGAGGTTCAGAGGAATTCCAGATTCGCAGTGAATGAATGGAACATTCTCTAGTGGAGATTCCAACGATTTCTGAAGGCTGGGTCGTGTGGAAGGAAAATCAAGAACTAATCAGGATTTAGTGGAAAGCCAATTGTATAGCATGGCTGCGAGTGTGAACATGCAGCTGAAAACCAGCATTGGGTTACTTGGACATTCATCAGTGGTGTAAGGAAAACCTGCATGGAGTGGAGAGTCAGTTGAATTCCACATTCGCAGTGAATGAATGGAACATTCTGTAGAGGAGATTCCAATGATTTCTGAAGCCTGTGTTGTGTGGACAGGAAAATGAAGAGCTGACCAGGCTTGAATCGATAGCCAAGTAAACAGCAGGGCTGCGAATATGAACAGGCCGCTGAAAACCAGCATTGGGTTACTTGGACATTCAACAGTGGTGTAATGAAAACCTGCGTGGAGGCGTGGAGTTGAGAGTCAGATGAATTCCAGATTCGCAGTGAATGAATGGAACATTCTGTAGTGGAGATAACAAAGATTTCTGAAGGCTGGTAGTGTGGTGGGACAATGAAGAGCTGAACAGGGTGGAGTGAATTGTCAATTAAACAGCACGGCTGCGAGTATGAACAGGCCTCTGAAAACCAGCATTGGCTTACTTGGACATTCACAAGTGGTGTAATGTTAACCAGGCGGGAGTGGAGAATCAGATAAACTCCAGACTCGCAGTGAATGAATGGAACATTCTGTAGTGGAGATTGCAATGATTTCTGAAATCTGGATTGTGGGGACACGAAAATGAAGAGCTGACCAGTGTTGAGTGGATAGCCTGTAAAAAGCCTCGGCTTCGAATGTGAACAGACCACTGAAAACCAGTATTGCATTACTTCGACTTTCAGCAGTGGTGTAACGAAAGCCTGCGTGGAGTGCAGATTCAGATGAATTCCAGATTCCCAGTGAATGAATGGAACATCCTGTAGTGGAGATTACAATGATTTCTGAAGGCTGGGTTGTGTGCACAGGAAAATGAGGAGCAAAACAAGTTGAGTGGATAGCCAATTGAACAGCACGACTGCGAACATGAACAGGCCTCTGAAAACCAGCATTGTTTTACTTGGACATTCACAAGTGGTGTAAGATAAATCTGCGGGTAGTGGAGATTCAGTTGAATTCCAGATTCGCAGTGAATGAATGGAACATTCTGTACTGGAGATTGCAATGATTTCTCAAGTCTGGATTGTTTGGACATGAAAATGAAGAGCTGACCACAGTTGTGTGGATACCCAGTAAAAAGCAGGGCTTAGAGTGTGAACAGACCGCTGAAAACCAGCATTGTGTTACTTGGACATTCATAAGTGGTGTAATGAAAGCCTACCTGGAGTGCAGATTCAGATGAATTCCAGATTGGCAGTGAATGAATGGAACATTCTGTACTGGCGATTCCAATGATTTCTGAAGTCTGATATTGTGGAAAAGAAAATGAAAGGCTGACCAGGTTTGAGTGGATAGACAATTGAACAGCACACTGCGAGTGTGAAAAGGCGGCTGAAAACCAGCATTGGATTACTTGGTCATTCACCAGTGCTGTAATGAAAACCTGCCTGGAGCGGAGAGTCAGATGAATTGCAGAATCGCAGTGAATGAATGGAACAGTCTGTAGTGGAGAGCCCAATGATTTCTGAAGGCTGGTTTGTGTGGAGAGGAAAATGAAGAGCTGACCAATATTGAGTGGATAGCCCATTGAACAGCACTTCTGCGAGTTGAACATGCCTCTGAAAACCAGTATTGAGTTACTTGGACATTCACCAGTGGCGTAACGAAAACCTGCCAGGAGTGGAGGTTCAGAGGAATTCCAGATTCGCAGTGAATGAATGGAACATTCTCTAGTGGTGATTCCAATGATTTCTGAAGGCTGGGTTTTGTGGACACGAAAATGTAGAGCTGAACAGGGTGGAGTGGATAGCCAAATGAACAGCACGTCTCTTAGTATGAACAGGCCACTGAAAACCAGCATTGGCTTACTTGGACATTCACAAGTGGTGTAACGATAACCCGCCGGGAGTTGAGAGTCAGATGAATTTAAGATTCGCAGTGAATGAACGGAACATTCTGTGGAGGAGATACCAATTATTTCTGAAGGTTGGGTTATGAGGACAGGAAAATGTAGAGCTGAATAGGGTTGGGTGGATAGCAAATTGAACAGCACGGCTGAGTGTGTTAGCAGGCGGCTTAAAACCAGCATTGTCTTCCTTGGACATTTACCAGTGGTGTCACGAAAACCTTCCAGGAGTGGAGACTCTGATGAATTCCAGATTCGCGTGATTGAATGGAACATTCTGTAGTGGTGATTGCCAACATTTAGGAATCTGGATAGTCTGGACAGGATATTGAAGAGCTGACCGATATTGAGTGGATAGCCAATGAACATCACGGTTTCGAGTGTGAACAGACCACTAAGAAGCAGCATTGCATTACTTGGACATTCATCAGTGGTGTAACGAAAGCCTTCCTGGAATGCAGATTCAGAGTATTTCCAGATTCACAGTGAATGAATGGAAATTTCTGTAGTAGAGATTCCAATGATTTCTGAACGCTGGGTTGTGTGGACAGGAAAATGAAGAGCTGACTAGGTTTGACTGGATTGCCAATTGAACAGCAAGGCTGTGAGTGTGAACAGCCGCTGAAAACCAGCATTGGATTACCTGGTCATTCACCAGTGTTGTTAGGAAAATCTGCCTGGTGTGGAGAGTCAGAGGAATTCCAGATTCGCAGGGAACGAATGGAACATTCTGAAGTGGAGATAAGAATGATTTCTGAAGGCTCGGTGTGTGGAAGGAAAATCAAGAGCTAACCAGCGTTCACTGGATAGCCAATTGAACAGCACGGCTGCGAGTGTTAACACGCAGCTGAAACCAGCCTTGGGTTGCTTGGACATTCACCAGTGGTGAAACGAAAACCTGCTGGGAGTGGAGAACAAGATGAATTCAAGATTCGCCTGAATGAATGAAACATTCTGTAGTGTAGATTGCAATGGTTTCTGAGGTTTGTATTGTCTGAACTGGAAAAAGAAGAACTCACCAGTGTTGAGTCGCTAGACCGTGAACAGCACGGGTTCGAGTGTGAATAGACCGCTGAAAACCATCATTGCGTTACTTGAACATTCAGCAGTGGTGCAATGAAAACCTGCCGGGAGTGGAGATTCAGATGAATTCCAGATTCGCAGTGAATGAATGGAACATTCTCTAGTGGTGATTCCAATGATTTCTGAAGGCTGGGTTTTGTGGACACGAAAATGTAGAGCTGAACAGGGTGGAATGGATAGCCAAATGAACAGCACGTCTCGTAGTAAGAACAGGCCACTGAAAACCAGCTTTGGCTTAATTGGACATTCACGAGTGGTGTAACGAAAACCTGACGGGAGTTGAGAATTAGATGAATTTCAGATTTGCCGTCAATGAATGGAACATTCTGTGGAGGAGATACCAATTGTTTCTGAAGTTTGGGTTATGTGGACAGGAAAATGGAGCTGAAGAGGGTTGAGTGGATAGCAAATTGAACAGCACGGCTGAGAGTATGAGCAGGCCACTTAAAACCAGCATTGGCTTACTTGGATATTTACCAGTGGTGTCACGAAAACCTGCCGGGAGTGGAGATTCAGATGAATTCCAGATTCGCTGTGAATGAATGGAACATTCTGTAGTGGAGATAACAATGATTTCTCCAGTCTCTGTGGTGTGGACAGGAAAATGTAGAGCTGGCCAGGGTTGAGTGGATAGCCAATTGAACAGCACCACTGCGCTTGTGAAGAAAACACTTAAAACATTGGGTTACTTGGACATTCAACAGTGGTGTAACGAAAACCTGCCGGGAGTGGAGGTTCAGAGGAATTCCAGATTCGCAGTGAATGAATGGAACATTCTCTAGTGGAGATTCCAACGATTTCTGAAGGCTGGGTCGTGTGGAAGGAAAATCAAGAACTAATCAGGATTTAGTGGAAAGCCAATTGTATAGCATGGCTGCGAGTGTGAACATGCAGCTGAAAACCAGCATTGGGTTACTTGGACATTCATCAGTGGTGTAAGGAAAACCTGCATGGAGTGGAGAGTCAGTTGAATTCCACATTCGCAGTGAATGAATGGAACATTCTGTAGAGGAGATTCCAATGATTTCTGAAGCCTGTGTTGTGTGGACAGGAAAATGAAGAGCTGACCAGGCTTGAATCGATAGCCAAGTAAACAGCAGGGCTGCGAATATGAACAGGCCGCTGAAAACCAGCATTGGGTTACTTGGACATTCAACAGTGGTGTAATGAAAACCTGCGTGGAGGCGTGGAGTTGAGAGTCAGATGAATTCCAGATTCGCAGTGAATGAATGGAACATTCTGTAGTGGAGATAACAAAGATTTCTGAAGGCTGGTAGTGTGGTGGGACAATGAAGAGCTGAACAGGGTGGAGTGAATTGTCAATTAAACAGCACGGCTGCGAGTATGAACAGGCCTCTGAAAACCAGCATTGGCTTACTTGGACATTCACAAGTGGTGTAATGTTAACCAGGCGGGAGTGGAGAATCAGATAAACTCCAGACTCGCAGTGAATGAATGGAACATTCTGTAGTGGAGATTGCAATGATTTCTGAAATCTGGATTGTGGGGACACGAAAATGAAGAGCTGACCAGTGTTGAGTGGATAGCCTGTAAAAAGCCTCGGCTTCGAATGTGAACAGACCACTGAAAACCAGTATTGCATTACTTCGACTTTCAGCAGTGGTGTAACGAAAGCCTGCGTGGAGTGCAGATTCAGATGAATTCCAGATTCCCAGTGAATGAATGGAACATCCTGTAGTGGAGATTACAATGATTTCTGAAGGCTGGGTTGTGTGCACAGGAAAATGAGGAGCAAAACAGGTTGAGTGGATAGCCAATTGAACAGCACGACTGCGAACATGAACAGGCCTCTGAAAACCAGCATTGTTTTACTTGGACATTCACAAGTGGTGTAAGATAAATCTGCGGGTAGTGGAGATTCAGTTGAATTCCAGATTCGCAGTGAATGAATGGAACATTCTGTACTGGAGATTGCAATGATTTCTCAAGTCTGGATTGTTTGGACATGAAAATGAAGAGCTGACCACAGTTGTGTGGATACCCAGTAAAAAGCAGGGCTTAGAGTGTGAACAGACCGCTGAAAACCAGCATTGTGTTACTTGGACATTCATAAGTGGTGTAATGAAAGCCTACCTGGAGTGCAGATTCAGATGAATTCCAGATTGGCAGTGAATGAATGGAACATTCTGTACTGGCGATTCCAATGATTTCTGAAGTCTGATATTGTGGAAAAGAAAATGAAAGGCTGACCAGGTTTGAGTGGATAGACAATTGAACAGCACACTGCGAGTGTGAAAAGGCGGCTGAAAACCAGCATTGGATTACTTGGTCATTCACCAGTGCTGTAATGAAAACCTGCCTGGAGCGGAGAGTCAGATGAATTGCAGAATCGCAGTGAATGAATGGAACAGTCTGTAGTGGAGAGCCCAATGATTTCTGAAGGCTGGTTTGTGTGGAGAGGAAAATGAAGAGCTGACCAATATTGAGTGGATAGCCCATTGAACAGCACTTCTGCGAGTTGAACATGCCTCTGAAAACCAGTATTGAGTTACTTGGACATTCACCAGTGGCGTAACGAAAACCTGCCAGGAGTGGAGGTTCAGAGGAATTCCAGATTCGCAGTGAATGAATGGAACATTCTCTAGTGGTGATTCCAATGATTTCTGAAGGCTGGGTTTTGTGGACACGAAAATGTAGAGCTGAACAGGGTGGAGTGGATAGCCAAATGAACAGCACGTCTCTTAGTATGAACAGGCCACTGAAAACCAGCATTGGCTTACTTGGACATTCACAAGTGGTGTAACGATAACCCGCCGGGAGTTGAGAGTCAGATGAATTTAAGATTCGCAGTGAATGAACGGAACATTCTGTGGAGGAGATACCAATTATTTCTGAAGGTTGGGTTATGAGGACAGGAAAATGTAGAGCTGAATAGGGTTGGGTGGATAGCAAATTGAACAGCACGGCTGAGTGTGTTAGCAGGCGGCTTAAAACCAGCATTGTCTTCCTTGGACATTTACCAGTGGTGTCACGAAAACCTTCCAGGAGTGGAGACTCTGATGAATTCCAGATTCGCGTGATTGAATGGAACATTCTGTAGTGGTGATTGCCAACATTTAGGAATCTGGATAGTCTGGACAGGATATTGAAGAGCTGACCGATATTGAGTGGATAGCCAATGAACAGCACGGTTTCGAGTGTGAACAGACCACTAAGAAGCAGCATTGCATTACTTGGACATTCATCAGTGGTGTAACGAAAGCCTTCCTGGAATGCAGATTCAGAGTATTTCCAGATTCACAGTGAATGAATGGAAATTTCTGTAGTAGAGATTCCAATGATTTCTGAACGCTGGGTTGTGTGGACAGGAAAATGAAGAGCTGACTAGGTTTGACTGGATTGCCAATTGAACAGCAAGGCTGTGAGTGTGAACAGCCGCTGAAAACCAGCATTGGATTACCTGGTCATTCACCAGTGTTGTTAGGAAAATCTGCCTGGTGTGGAGAGTCAGAGGAATTCCAGATTCGCAGGGAACGAATGGAACATTCTGAAGTGGAGATAAGAATGATTTCTGAAGGCTCGGTGTGTGGAAGGAAAATCAAGAGCTAACCAGCGTTCACTGGATAGCCAATTGAACAGCACGGCTGCGAGTGTTAACACGCAGCTGAAACCAGCCTTGGGTTGCTTGGACATTCACCAGTGGTGAAACGAAAACCTGCTGGGAGTGGAGAACAAGATGAATTCAAGATTCGCCTGAATGAATGAAACATTCTGTAGTGTAGATTGCAATGGTTTCTGAGGTTTGTATTGTCTGAACTGGAAAAAGAAGAACTCACCAGTGTTGAGTCGCTAGACCGTGAACAGCACGGGTTCGAGTGTGAATAGACCGCTGAAAACCATCATTGCGTTACTTGAACATTCAGCAGTGGTGCAATGAAAACCTGCCGGGAGTGGAGATTCAGATGAATTCCAGATTCGCAGTGAATGAATGGAACATTCTCTAGTGGTGATTCCAATGATTTCTGAAGGCTGGGTTTTGTGGACACGAAAATGTAGAGCTGAACAGGGTGGAATGGATAGCCAAATGAACAGCACGTCTCGTAGTAAGAACAGGCCACTGAAAACCAGCTTTGGCTTAATTGGACATTCACAAGTGGTGTAACGAAAACCTGACGGGAGTTGAGAATTAGATGAATTTCAGATTTGCCGTCAATGAATGGAACATTCTGTGGAGGAGATACCAATTGTTTCTGAAGTTTGGGTTATGTGGACAGGAAAATGGAGCTGAAGAGGGTTGAGTGGATAGCAAATTGAACAGCACGGCTGAGAGTATGAGCAGGCCACTTAAAACCAGCATTGGCTTACTTGGATATTTACCAGTGGTGTCACGAAAACCTGCCGGGAGTGGAGATTCAGATGAATTCCAGATTCGCTGTGAATGAATGGAACATTCTGTAGTGGAGATAACAATGATTTCTCCAGTCTCTGTGGTGTGGACAGGAAAATGTAGAGCTGGCCAGGGTTGAGTGGATAGCCAATTGAACAGCACCACTGCGCTTGTGAAGAAAACACTTAAAACATTGGGTTACTTGGACATTCAACAGTGGTGTAACGAAAACCTGCCGGGAGTGGAGGTTCAGAGGAATTCCAGATTCGCAGTGAATGAATGGAACATTCTCTAGTGGAGATTCCAACGATTTCTGAAGGCTGGGTCGTGTGGAAGGAAAATCAAGAACTAATCAGGATTTAGTGGAAAGCCAATTGTATAGCATGGCTGCGAGTGTGAACATGCAGCTGAAAACCAGCATTGGGTTACTTGGACATTCATCAGTGGTGTAAGGAAAACCTGCATGGAGTGGAGAGTCAGTTGAATTCCACATTCGCAGTGAATGAATGGAACATTCTGTAGAGGAGATTCCAATGATTTCTGAAGCCTGTGTTGTGTGGACAGGAAAATGAAGAGCTGACCAGGCTTGAATCGATAGCCAAGTAAACAGCAGGGCTGCGAATATGAACAGGCCGCTGAAAACCAGCATTGGGTTACTTGGACATTCAACAGTGGTGTAATGAAAACCTGCGTGGAGTTGAGAGTCAGATGAATTCCAGATTCGCAGTGAATGAATGGAACATTCTGTAGTGGAGATAACAAAGATTTCTGAAGGCTGGTAGTGTGGTGGGACAATGAAGAGCTGAACAGGGTGGAGTGAATTGTCAATTAAACAGCACGGCTGCGAGTATGAACAGGCCTCTGAAAACCAGCATTGGCTTACTTGGACATTCACAAGTGGTGTAATGTTAACCAGGCGGGAGTGGAGAATCAGATAAACTCCAGACTCGCAGTGAATGAATGGAACATTCTGTAGTGGAGATTGCAATGATTTCTGAAATCTGGATTGTGGGGACACGAAAATGAAGAGCTGACCAGTGTTGAGTGGATAGCCTGTAAAAAGCCTCGGCTTCGAATGTGAACAGACCACTGAAAACCAGTATTGCATTACTTCGACTTTCAGCAGTGGTGTAACGAAAGCCTGCGTGGAGTGCAGATTCAGATGAATTCCAGATTCCCAGTGAATGAATGGAACATCCTGTAGTGGAGATTACAATGATTTCTGAAGGCTGGGTTGTGTGCACAGGAAAATGAGGAGCAAAACAGGTTGAGTGGATAGCCAATTGAACAGCACGACTGCGAACATGAACAGGCCTCTGAAAACCAGCATTGTTTTACTTGGACATTCACAAGTGGTGTAAGATAAATCTGCAGGTAGTGGAGATTCAGTTGAATTCCAGATTCGCAGTGAATGAATGGAACATTCTGTACTGGAGATTGCAATGATTTCTCAAGTCTGGATTGTTTGGACATGAAAATGAAGAGCTGACCACAGTTGTGTGGATACCCAGTAAAAAGCAGGGCTTAGAGTGTGAACAGACCGCTGAAAACCAGCATTGTGTTACTTGGACATTCATAAGTGGTGTAATGAAAGCCTACCTGGAGTGCAGATTCAGATGAATTCCAGATTGGCAGTGAATGAATGGAACATTCTGTACTGGCGATTCCAATGATTTCTGAAGTCTGATATTGTGGAAAAGAAAATGAAAGGCTGACCAGGTTTGAGTGGATAGACAATTGAACAGCACACTGCGAGTGTGAAAAGGCGGCTGAAAACCAGCATTGGATTACTTGGTCATTCACCAGTGCTGTAATGAAAACCTGCCTGGAGCGGAGAGTCAGATGAATTGCAGAATCGCAGTGAATGAATGGAACAGTCTGTAGTGGAGAGCCCAATGATTTCTGAAGGCTGGTTTGTGTGGAGAGGAAAATGAAGAGCTGACCAATATTGAGTGGATAGCCCATTGAACAGCACTTCTGCGAGTTGAACATGCCTCTGAAAACCAGGATTGAGTTACTTGGACATTCACCAGTGGCGTAACGAAAACCTGCCAGGAGTGGAGGTTCAGAGGAATTCCAGATTCGCAGTGAATGAATGGAACATTCTCTAGTGGTGATTCCAATGATTTCTGAAGGCTGGGTTTTGTGGACACGAGAATGTAGAGCTGAACAGGGTGGAGTGGATAGCCAATGAACAGCACGTCTCTTAGTATGAACAGGCCACTGAAAACCAGCATTGGCTTACTTGGACATTCACAAGTGGTGTAACGATAACCCGCCGGGAGTTGAGAGTCAGATGAATTTAAGATTCGCAGTGAATGAACGGAACATTCTGTGGAGGAGATACCAATTATTTCTGAAGGTTGGGTTATGAGGACAGGAAAATGTAGAGCTGAATAGGGTTGGGTGGATAGCAAATTGAACAGCACGGCTGAGTGTGTTAGCAGGCGGCTTAAAACCAGCATTGTCTTCCTTGGACATTTACCAGTGGTGTCACGAAAACCTTCCAGGAGTGGAGACTCTGATGAATTCCAGATTCGCGTGATTGAATGGAACATTCTGTAGTGGTGATTGCCAACATTTAGGAATCTGGATAGTCTGGACAGGATATTGAAGAGCTGACCGATATTGAGTGGATAGCCAATGAACAGCACGGTTTCGAGTGTGAACAGACCACTAAGAAGCAGCATTGCATTACTTGGACATTCATCAGTGGTGTAACGAAAGCCTTCCTGGAATGCAGATTCAGAGTATTTCCAGATTCACAGTGAATGAATGGAAATTTCTGTAGTAGAGATTCCAATGATTTCTGAACGCTGGGTTGTGTGGACAGGAAAATGAAGAGCTGACTAGGTTTGACTGGATTGCCAATTGAACAGCAAGGCTGTGAGTGTGAACAGCCGCTGAAAACCAGCATTGGATTACCTGGTCATTCACCAGTGTTGTTAGGAAAATCTGCCTGGTGTGGAGAGTCAGAGGAATTCCAGATTCGCAGGGAACGAATGGAACATTCTGAAGTGGAGATAAGAATGATTTCTGAAGGCTCGGTGTGTGGAAGGAAAATCAAGAGCTAACCAGCGTTCACTGGATAGCCAATTGAACAGCACGGACGGCTGCGAGTGTTAACACGCAGCTGAAACCAGCCTTGGGTTGCTTGGACATTCACCAGTGGTGAAACGAAAACCTGCTGGGAGTGGAGAACAAGATGAATTCAAGATTCGCCTGAATGAATGAAACATTCTGTAGTGTAGATTGCAATGGTTTCTGAGGTTTGTATTGTCTGAACTGGAAAAAGAAGAACTCACCAGTGTTGAGTCGCTAGACCGTGAACAGCACGGGTTCGAGTGTGAATAGACCGCTGAAAACCATCATTGCGTTACTTGAACATTCAGCAGTGGTGCAATGAAAACCTGCCGGGAGTGGAGATTCAGATGAATTCCAGATTCGCAGTGAATGAATGGAACATTCTCTAGTGGTGATTCCAATGATTTCTGAAGGCTGGGTTTTGTGGACACGAAAATGTAGAGCTGAACAGGGTGGAATGGATAGCCAAATGAACAGCACGTCTCGTAGTAAGAACAGGCCACTGAAAACCAGCTTTGGCTTAATTGGACATTCACGAGTGGTGTAACGAAAACCTGACGGGAGTTGAGAATTAGATGAATTTCAGATTTGCCGTCAATGAATGGAACATTCTGTGGAGGAGATACCAATTGTTTCTGAAGTTTGGGTTATGTGGACAGGAAAATGGAGCTGAAGAGGGTTGAGTGGATAGCAAATTGAACAGCACGGCTGAGAGTATGAGCAGGCCACTTAAAACCAGCATTGGCTTACTTGGATATTTACCAGTGGTGTCACGAAAACCTGCCGGGAGTGGAGATTCAGATGAATTCCAGATTCGCTGTGAATGAATGGAACATTCTGTAGTGGAGATAACAATGATTTCTCCAGTCTCTGTGGTGTGGACAGGAAAATGTAGAGCTGGCCAGGGTTGAGTGGATAGCCAATTGAACAGCACCACTGCGCTTGTGAAGAAAACACTTAAAACATTGGGTTACTTGGACATTCAACAGTGGTGTAACGAAAACCTGCCGGGAGTGGAGGTTCAGAGGAATTCCAGATTCGCAGTGAATGAATGGAACATTCTCTAGTGGAGATTCCAACGATTTCTGAAGGCTGGGTCGTGTGGAAGGAAAATCAAGAACTAATCAGGATTTAGTGGAAAGCCAATTGTATAGCATGGCTGCGAGTGTGAACATGCAGCTGAAAACCAGCATTGGGTTACTTGGACATTCATCAGTGGTGTAAGGAAAACCTGCATGGAGTGGAGAGTCAGTTGAATTCCACATTCGCAGTGAATGAATGGAACATTCTGTAGAGGAGATTCCAATGATTTCTGAAGCCTGTGTTGTGTGGACAGGAAAATGAAGAGCTGACCAGGCTTGAATCGATAGCCAAGTAAACAGCAGGGCTGCGAATATGAACAGGCCGCTGAAAACCAGCATTGGGTTACTTGGACATTCAACAGTGGTGTAATGAAAACCTGCGTGGAGTTGAGAGTCAGATGAATTCCAGATTCGCAGTGAATGAATGGAACATTCTGTAGTGGAGATAACAAAGATTTCTGAAGGCTGGTAGTGTGGTGGGACAATGAAGAGCTGAACAGGGTGGAGTGAATTGTCAATTAAACAGCACGGCTGCGAGTATGAACAGGCCTCTGAAAACCAGCATTGGCTTACTTGGACATTCACAAGTGGTGTAATGTTAACCAGGCGGGAGTGGAGAATCAGATAAACTCCAGACTCGCAGTGAATGAATGGAACATTCTGTAGTGGAGATTGCAATGATTTCTGAAATCTGGATTGTGGGGACACGAAAATGAAGAGCTGACCAGTGTTGAGTGGATAGCCTGTAAAAAGCCTCGGCTTCGAATGTGAACAGACCACTGAAAACCAGTATTGCATTACTTCGACTTTCAGCAGTGGTGTAACGAAAGCCTGCGTGGAGTGCAGATTCAGATGAATTCCAGATTCCCAGTGAATGAATGGAACATCCTGTAGTGGAGATTACAATGATTTCTGAAGGCTGGGTTGTGTGCACAGGAAAATGAGGAGCAAAACAGGTTGAGTGGATAGCCAATTGAACAGCACGACTGCGAACATGAACAGGCCTCTGAAAACCAGCATTGTTTTACTTGGACATTCACAAGTGGTGTAAGATAAATCTGCAGGTAGTGGAGATTCAGTTGAATTCCAGATTCGCAGTGAATGAATGGAACATTCTGTACTGGAGATTGCAAAGATTTCTCAAGTCTGGATTGTTTGGACATGAAAATGAAGAGCTGACCACAGTTGTGTGGATACCCAGTAAAAAGCAGGGCTTAGAGTGTGAACAGACCGCTGAAAACCAGCATTGTGTTACTTGGACATTCATAAGTGGTGTAATGAAAGCCTACCTGGAGTGCAGATTCAGATGAATTCCAGATTGGCAGTGAATGAATGGAACATTCTGTACTGGCGATTCCAATGATTTCTGAAGTCTGATATTGTGGAAAAGAAAATGAAAGGCTGACCAGGTTTGAGTGGATAGACAATTGAACAGCACACTGCGAGTGTGAAAAGGCGGCTGAAAACCAGCATTGGATTACTTGGTCATTCACCAGTGCTGTAATGAAAACCTGCCTGGAGCGGAGAGTCAGATGAATTGCAGAATCGCAGTGAATGAATGGAACAGTCTGTAGTGGAGAGCCCAATGATTTCTGAAGGCTGGTTTGTGTGGAGAGGAAAATGAAGAGCTGACCAATATTGAGTGGATAGCCCATTGAACAGCACTTCTGCGAGTTGAACATGCCTCTGAAAACCAGTATTGAGTTACTTGGACATTCACCAGTGGCGTAACGAAAACCTGCCAGGAGTGGAGGTTCAGAGGAATTCCAGATTCGCAGTGAATGAATGGAACATTCTCTAGTGGTGATTCCAATGATTTCTGAAGGCTGGGTTTTGTGGACACGAAAATGTAGAGCTGAACAGGGTGGAGTGGATAGCCAAATGAACAGCACGTCTCTTAGTATGAACAGGCCACTGAAAACCAGCATTGGCTTACTTGGACATTCACAAGTGGTGTAACGATAACCCGCCGGGAGTTGAGAGTCAGATGAATTTAAGATTCGCAGTGAATGAACGGAACATTCTGTGGAGGAGATACCAATTATTTCTGAAGGTTGGGTTATGAGGACAGGAAAATGTAGAGCTGAATAGGGTTGGGTGGATAGCAAATTGAACAGCACGGCTGAGTGTGTTAGCAGGCGGCTTAAAACCAGCATTGTCTTCCTTGGACATTTACCAGTGGTGTCACGAAAACCTTCCAGGAGTGGAGACTCTGATGAATTCCAGATTCGCGTGATTGAATGGAACATTCTGTAGTGGTGATTGCCAACATTTAGGAATCTGGATAGTCTGGACAGGATATTGAAGAGCTGACCGATATTGAGTGGATAGCCAATGAACAGCACGGTTTCGAGTGTGAACAGACCACTAAGAAGCAGCATTGCATTACTTGGACATTCATCAGTGGTGTAACGAAAGCCTTCCTGGAATGCAGATTCAGAGTATTTCCAGATTCACAGTGAATGAATGGAAATTTCTGTAGTAGAGATTCCAATGATTTCTGAACGCTGGGTTGTGTGGACAGGAAAATGAAGAGCTGACTAGGTTTGACTGGATTGCCAATTGAACAGCAAGGCTGTGAGTGTGAACAGCCGCTGAAAACCAGCATTGGATTACCTGGTCATTCACCAGTGTTGTTAGGAAAATCTGCCTGGTGTGGAGAGTCAGAGGAATTCCAGATTCGCAGGGAACGAATGGAACATTCTGAAGTGGAGATAAGAATGATTTCTGAAGGCTCGGTGTGTGGAAGGAAAATCAAGAGCTAACCAGCGTTCACTGGATAGCCAATTGAACAGCACGGCTGCGAGTGTTAACACGCAGCTGAAACCAGCCTTGGGTTGCTTGGACATTCACCAGTGGTGAAACGAAAACCTGCTGGGAGTGGAGAACAAGATGAATTCAAGATTCGCGTGAATGAATGAAACATTCTGTAGTGTAGATTGCAATGGTTTCTGAGGTTTGTATTGTCTGAACTGGAAAAAGAAGAACTCACCAGTGTTGAGTCGCTAGACCGTGAACAGCACGGGTTCGAGTGTGAATAGACCGCTGAAAACCATCATTGCGTTACTTGAACATTCAGCAGTGGTGCAATGAAAACCTGCCGGGAGTGGAGATTCAGATGAATTCCAGATTCGCAGTGAATGAATGGAACATTCTCTAGTGGTGATTCCAATGATTTCTGAAGGCTGGGTTTTGTGGACACGAAAATGTAGAGCTGAACAGGGTGGAATGGATAGCCAAATGAACAGCACGTCTCGTAGTAAGAACAGGCCACTGAAAACCAGCTTTGGCTTAATTGGACATTCACAAGTGGTGTAACGAAAACCTGACGGGAGTTGAGAATTAGATGAATTTCAGATTTGCCGTCAATGAATGGAACATTCTGTGGAGGAGATACCAATTGTTTCTGAAGTTTGGGTTATGTGGACAGGAAAATGGAGCTGAAGAGGGTTGAGTGGATAGCAAATTGAACAGCACGGCTGAGAGTATGAGCAGGCCACTTAAAACCAGCATTGGCTTACTTGGATATTTACCAGTGGTGTCACGAAAACCTGCCGGGAGTGGAGATTCAGATGAATTCCAGATTCGCTGTGAATGAATGGAACATTCTGTAGTGGAGATAACAATGATTTCTCCAGTCTCTGTGGTGTGGACAGGAAAATGTAGAGCTGGCCAGTGTTGAGTGGATAGCCAATTGAACAGCACCACTGCGCTTGTGAAGAAAACACTTAAAACATTGGGTTACTTGGACATTCAACAGTGGTGTAACGAAAACCTGCCGGGAGTGGAGGTTCAGAGGAATTCCAGATTCGCAGTGAATGAATGGAACATTCTCTAGTGGAGATTCCAACGATTTCTGAAGGCTGGGTCGTGTGGAAGGAAAATCAAGAACTAATCAGGATTTAGTGGAAAGCCAATTGTATAGCATGGCTGCGAGTGTGAACATGCAGCTGAAAACCAGCATTGGGTTACTTGGACATTCATCAGTGGTGTAAGGAAAACCTGCATGGAGTGGAGAGTCAGTTGAATTCCACATTCGCAGTGAATGAATGGAACATTCTGTAGAGGAGATTCCAATGATTTCTGAAGCCTGTGTTGTGTGGACAGGAAAATGAAGAGCTGACCAGGCTTGAATCGATAGCCAAGTAAACAGCAGGGCTGCGAATATGAACAGGCCGCTGAAAACCAGCATTGGGTTACTTGGACATTCAACAGTGGTGTAATGAAAACCTGCGTGGAGGCGTGGAGTTGAGAGTCAGATGAATTCCAGATTCGCAGTGAATGAATGGAACATTCTGTAGTGGAGATAACAAAGATTTCTGAAGGCTGGTAGTGTGGTGGGACAATGAAGAGCTGAACAGGGTGGAGTGAATTGTCAATTAAACAGCACGGCTGCGAGTATGAACAGGCCTCTGAAAACCAGCATTGGCTTACTTGGACATTCACAAGTGGTGTAATGTTAACCAGGCGGGAGTGGAGAATCAGATAAACTCCAGACTCGCAGTGAATGAATGGAACATTCTGTAGTGGAGATTGCAATGATTTCTGAAATCTGGATTGTGGGGACACGAAAATGAAGAGCTGACCAGTGTTGAGTGGATAGCCTGTAAAAAGCCTCGGCTTCGAATGTGAACAGACCACTGAAAACCAGTATTGCATTACTTCGACTTTCAGCAGTGGTGTAACGAAAGCCTGCGTGGAGTGCAGATTCAGATGAATTCCAGATTCCCAGTGAATGAATGGAACATCCTGTAGTGGAGATTACAATGATTTCTGAAGGCTGGGTTGTGTGCACAGGAAAATGAGGAGCAAAACAGGTTGAGTGGATAGCCAATTGAACAGCACGACTGCGAACATGAACAGGCCTCTGAAAACCAGCATTGTTTTACTTGGACATTCACAAGTGGTGTAAGATAAATCTGCGGGTAGTGGAGATTCAGTTGAATTCCAGATTCGCAGTGAATGAATGGAACATTCTGTACTGGAGATTGCAATGATTTCTCAAGTCTGGATTGTTTGGACATGAAAATGAAGAGCTGACCACAGTTGTGTGGATACCCAGTAAAAAGCAGGGCTTAGAGTGTGAACAGACCGCTGAAAACCAGCATTGTGTTACTTGGACATTCATAAGTGGTGTAATGAAAGCCTACCTGGAGTGCAGATTCAGATGAATTCCAGATTGGCAGTGAATGAATGGAACATTCTGTACTGGCGATTCCAATGATTTCTGAAGTCTGATATTGTGGAAAAGAAAATGAAAGGCTGACCAGGTTTGAGTGGATAGACAATTGAACAGCACACTGCGAGTGTGAAAAGGCGGCTGAAAACCAGCATTGGATTACTTGGTCATTCACCAGTGCTGTAATGAAAACCTGCCTGGAGCGGCGAGTCAGATGAATTGCAGAATCGCAGTGAATGAATGGAACAGTCTGTAGTGGAGAGCCCAATGATTTCTGAAGGCTGGTTTGTGTGGAGAGGAAAATGAAGAGCTGACCAATATTGAGTGGATAGCCCATTGAACAGCACTTCTGCGAGTTGAACATGCCTCTGAAAACCAGTATTGAGTTACTTGGACATTCACCAGTGGCGTAACGAAAACCTGCCAGGAGTGGAGGTTCAGAGGAATTCCAGATTCGCAGTGAATGAATGGAACATTCTCTAGTGGTGATTCCAATGATTTCTGAAGGCTGGGTTTTGTGGACACGAAAATGTAGAGCTGAACAGGGTGGAGTGGATAGCCAAATGAACAGCACGTCTCTTAGTATGAACAGGCCACTGAAAACCAGCATTGGCTTACTTGGACATTCACAAGTGGTGTAACGATAACCCGCCGGGAGTTGAGAGTCAGATGAATTTAAGATTCGCAGTGAATGAACGGAACATTCTGTGGAGGAGATACCAATTATTTCTGAAGGTTGGGTTATGAGGACAGGAAAATGTAGAGCTGAATAGGGTTGGGTGGATAGCAAATTGAACAGCACGGCTGAGTGTGTTAGCAGGCGGCTTAAAACCAGCATTGTCTTCCTTGGACATTTACCAGTGGTGTCACGAAAACCTTCCAGGAGTGGAGACTCTGATGAATTCCAGATTCGCGTGATTGAATGGAACATTCTGTAGTGGTGATTGCCAACATTTAGGAATCTGGATAGTCTGGACAGGATATTGAAGAGCTGACCGATATTGAGTGGATAGCCAATGAACAGCACGGTTTCGAGTGTGAACAGACCACTAAGAAGCAGCATTGCATTACTTGGACATTCATCAGTGGTGTAACGAAAGCCTTCCTGGAATGCAGATTCAGAGTATTTCCAGATTCACAGTGAATGAATGGAAATTTCTGTAGTAGAGATTCCAATGATTTCTGAACGCTGGGTTGTGTGGACAGGAAAATGAAGAGCTGACTAGGTTTGACTGGATTGCCAATTGAACAGCAAGGCTGTGAGTGTGAACAGCCGCTGAAAACCAGCATTGGATTACCTGGTCATTCACCAGTGTTGTTAGGAAAATCTGCCTGGTGTGGAGAGTCAGAGGAATTCCAGATTCGCAGGGAACGAATGGAACATTCTGAAGTGGAGATAAGAATGATTTCTGAAGGCTCGGTGTGTGGAAGGAAAATCAAGAGCTAACCAGCGTTCACTGGATAGCCAATTGAACAGCACGGCTGCGAGTGTTAACACGCAGCTGAAACCAGCCTTGGGTTGCTTGGACATTCACCAGTGGTGAAACGAAAACCTGCTGGGAGTGGAGAACAAGATGAATTCAAGATTCGCCTGAATGAATGAAACATTCTGTAGTGTAGATTGCAATGGTTTCTGAGGTTTGTATTGTCTGAACTGGAAAAAGAAGAACTCACCAGTGTTGAGTCGCTAGACCGTGAACAGCACGGGTTCGAGTGTGAATAGACCGCTGAAAACCATCATTGCGTTACTTGAACATTCAGCAGTGGTGCAATGAAAACCTGCCGGGAGTGGAGATTCAGATGAATTCCAGATTCGCAGTGAATGAATGGAACATTCTCTAGTGGTGATTCCAATGATTTCTGAAGGCTGGGTTTTGTGGACACGAAAATGTAGAGCTGAACAGGGTGGAATGGATAGCCAAATGAACAGCACGTCTCGTAGTAAGAACAGGCCACTGAAAACCAGCTTTGGCTTAATTGGACATTCACAAGTGGTGTAACGAAAACCTGACGGGAGTTGAGAATTAGATGAATTTCAGATTTGCCGTCAATGAATGGAACATTCTGTGGAGGAGATACCAATTGTTTCTGAAGTTTGGGTTATGTGGACAGGAAAATGGAGCTGAAGAGGGTTGAGTGGATAGCAAATTGAACAGCACGGCTGAGAGTATGAGCAGGCCACTTAAAACCAGCATTGGCTTACTTGGATATTTACCAGTGGTGTCACGAAAACCTGCCGGGAGTGGAGATTCAGATGAATTCCAGATTCGCTGTGAATGAATGGAACATTCTGTAGTGGAGATAACAATGATTTCTCCAGTCTCTGTGGTGTGGACAGGAAAATGTAGAGCTGGCCAGGGTTGAGTGGATAGCCAATTGAACAGCACCACTGCGCTTGTGAAGAAAACACTTAAAACATTGGGTTACTTGGACATTCAACAGTGGTGTAACGAAAACCTGCCGGGAGTGGAGGTTCAGAGGAATTCCAGATTCGCAGTGAATGAATGGAACATTCTCTAGTGGAGATTCCAACGATTTCTGAAGGCTGGGTCGTGTGGAAGGAAAATCAAGAACTAATCAGGATTTAGTGGAAAGCCAATTGTATAGCATGGCTGCGAGTGTGAACATGCAGCTGAAAACCAGCATTGGGTTACTTGGACATTCATCAGTGGTGTAAGGAAAACCTGCATGGAGTGGAGAGTCAGTTGAATTCCACATTCGCAGTGAATGAATGGAACATTCTGTAGAGGAGATTCCAATGATTTCTGAAGCCTGTGTTGTGTGGACAGGAAAATGAAGAGCTGACCAGGCTTGAATCGATAGCCAAGTAAACAGCAGGGCTGCGAATATGAACAGGCCGCTGAAAACCAGCATTGGGTTACTTGGACATTCAACAGTGGTGTAATGAAAACCTGCGTGGAGGCGTGGAGTTGAGAGTCAGATGAATTCCAGATTCGCAGTGAATGAATGGAACATTCTGTAGTGGAGATAACAAAGATTTCTGAAGGCTGGTAGTGTGGTGGGACAATGAAGAGCTGAACAGGGTGGAGTGAATTGTCAATTAAACAGCACGGCTGCGAGTATGAACAGGCCTCTGAAAACCAGCATTGGCTTACTTGGACATTCACAAGTGGTGTAATGTTAACCAGGCGGGAGTGGAGAATCAGATAAACTCCAGACTCGCAGTGAATGAATGGAACATTCTGTAGTGGAGATTGCAATGATTTCTGAAATCTGGATTGTGGGGACACGAAAATGAAGAGCTGACCAGTGTTGAGTGGATAGCCTGTAAAAAGCCTCGGCTTCGAATGTGAACAGACCACTGAAAACCAGTATTGCATTACTTCGACTTTCAGCAGTGGTGTAACGAAAGCCTGCGTGGAGTGCAGATTCAGATGAATTCCAGATTCCCAGTGAATGAATGGAACATCCTGTAGTGGAGATTACAATGATTTCTGAAGGCTGGGTTGTGTGCACAGGAAAATGAGGAGCAAAACAGGTTGAGTGGATAGCCAATTGAACAGCACGACTGCGAACATGAACAGGCCTCTGAAAACCAGCATTGTTTTACTTGGACATTCACAAGTGGTGTAAGATAAATCTGCAGGTAGTGGAGATTCAGTTGAATTCCAGATTCGCAGTGAATGAATGGAACATTCTGTACTGGAGATTGCAATGATTTCTCAAGTCTGGATTGTTTGGACATGAAAATGAAGAGCTGACCACAGTTGTGTGGATACCCAGTAAAAAGCAGGGCTTAGAGTGTGAACAGACCGCTGAAAACCAGCATTGTGTTACTTGGACATTCATAAGTGGTGTAATGAAAGCCTACCTGGAGTGCAGATTCAGATGAATTCCAGATTGGCAGTGAATGAATGGAACATTCTGTACTGGCGATTCCAATGATTTCTGAAGTCTGATATTGTGGAAAAGAAAATGAAAGGCTGACCAGGTTTGAGTGGATAGACAATTGAACAGCACACTGCGAGTGTGAAAAGGCGGCTGAAAACCAGCATTGGATTACTTGGTCATTCACCAGTGCTGTAATGAAAACCTGCCTGGAGCGGAGAGTCAGATGAATTGCAGAATCGCAGTGAATGAATGGAACAGTCTGTAGTGGAGAGCCCAATGATTTCTGAAGGCCGGTTTGTGTGGAGAGGAAAATGAAGAGCTGACCAATATTGAGTGGATAGCCCATTGAACAGCACTTCTGCGAGTTGAACATGCCTTTGAAAACCAGTATTGAGTTACTTGGACATTCACCAGTGGCGTAACGAAAACCTGCCAGGAGTGGAGGTTCAGATGAATTCCAGATTCGCAGTGAATGAATGGAACATTCTCTAGTGGTGATTCCAATGATTTCTGAAGGCTGGGTTTTGTGGACACGAAAATGTAGAGCTGAACAGGGTGGAGTGGATAGCCAAATGAACAGCACGTCTCTTAGTATGAACAGGCCACTGAAAACCAGCATTGGCTTACTTGGACATTCACAAGTGGTGTAACGATAACCCGCCGGGAGTTGAGAGTCAGATGAATTTAAGATTCGCAGTGAATGAACGGAACATTCTGTGGAGGAGATACCAATTATTTCTGAAGGTTGGGTTATGAGGACAGGAAAATGTAGAGCTGAATAGGGTTGGGTGGATAGCAAATTGAACAGCACGGCTGAGTGTGTTAGCAGGCGGCTTAAAACCAGCATTGTCTTCCTTGGACATTTACCAGTGGTGTCACGAAAACCTTCCAGGAGTGGAGACTCTGATGAATTCCAGATTCGCGTGATTGAATGGAACATTCTGTAGTGGTGATTGCCAACATTTAGGAATCTGGATAGTCTGGACAGGATATTGAAGAGCTGACCGATATTGAGTGGATAGCCAATGAACAGCACGGTTTCGAGTGTGAACAGACCACTAAGAAGCAGCATTGCATTACTTGGACATTCATCAGTGGTGTAACGAAAGCCTTCCTGGAATGCAGATTCAGAGTATTTCCAGATTCACAGTGAATGAATGGAAATTTCTGTAGTAGAGATTCCAATGATTTCTGAACGCTGGGTTGTGTGGACAGGAAAATGAAGAGCTGACTAGGTTTGACTGGATTGCCAATTGAACAGCAAGGCTGTGAGTGTGAACAGCCGCTGAAAACCAGCATTGGATTACCTGGTCATTCACCAGTGTTGTTAGGAAAATCTGCCTGGTGTGGAGAGTCAGAGGAATTCCAGATTCGCAGGGAACGAATGGAACATTCTGAAGTGGAGATAAGAATGATTTCTGAAGGCTCGGTGTGTGGAAGGAAAATCAAGAGCTAACCAGCGTTCACTGGATAGCCAATTGAACAGCACGGCTGCGAGTGTTAACACGCAGCTGAAACCAGCCTTGGGTTGCTTGGACATTCACCAGTGGTGAAACGAAAACCTGCTGGGAGTGGAGAACAAGATGAATTCAAGATTCGCCTGAATGAATGAAACATTCTGTAGTGTAGATTGCAATGGTTTCTGAGGTTTGTATTGTCTGAACTGGAAAAAGAAGAACTCACCAGTGTTGAGTCGCTAGACCGTGAACAGCACGGGTTCGAGTGTGAATAGACCGCTGAAAACCATCATTGCGTTACTTGAACATTCAGCAGTGGTGCAATGAAAACCTGCCGGGAGTGGAGATTCAGATGAATTCCAGATTCGCAGTGAATGAATGGAACATTCTCTAGTGGTGATTCCAATGATTTCTGAAGGCTGGGTTTTGTGGACACGAAAATGTAGAGCTGAACAGGGTGGAATGGATAGCCAAATGAACAGCACATCTCGTAGTAAGAACAGGCCACTGAAAACCAGCTTTGGCTTAATTGGACATTCACAAGTGGTGTAACGAAAACCTGACGGGAGTTGAGAATTAGATGAATTTCAGATTTGCCGTCAATGAATGGAACATTCTGTGGAGGAGATACCAATTGTTTCTGAAGTTTGGGTTATGTGGACAGGAAAATGGAGCTGAAGAGGGTTGAGTGGATAGCAAATTGAACAGCACGGCTGAGAGTATGAGCAGGCCACTTAAAACCAGCATTGGCTTACTTGGATATTTACCAGTGGTGTCACGAAAACCTGCCGGGAGTGGAGATTCAGATGAATTCCAGATTCGCTGTGAATGAATGGAACATTCTGTAGTGGAGATAACAATGATTTCTCCAGTCTCTGTGGTGTGGACAGGAAAATGTAGAGCTGGCCAGGGTTGAGTGGATAGCCAATTGAACAGCACCACTGCGCTTGTGAAGAAAACACTTAAAACATTGGGTTACTTGGACATTCAACAGTGGTGTAACGAAAACCTGCCGGGAGTGGAGGTTCAGAGGAATTCCAGATTCGCAGTGAATGAATGGAACATTCTCTAGTGGAGATTCCAACGATTTCTGAAGGCTGGGTCGTGTGGAAGGAAAATCAAGAACTAATCAGGATTTAGTGGAAAGCCAATTGTATAGCATGGCTGCGAGTGTGAACATGCAGCTGAAAACCAGCATTGGGTTACTTGGACATTCATCAGTGGTGTAAGGAAAACCTGCATGGAGTGGAGAGTCAGTTGAATTCCACATTCGCAGTGAATGAATGGAACATTCTGTAGAGGAGATTCCAATGATTTCTGAAGCCTGTGTTGTGTGGACAGGAAAATGAAGAGCTGACCAGGCTTGAATCGATAGCCAAGTAAACAGCAGGGCTGCGAATATGAACAGGCCGCTGAAAACCAGCATTGGGTTACTTGGACATTCAACAGTGGTGTAATGAAAACCTGCGTGGAGTTGAGAGTCAGATGAATTCCAGATTCGCAGTGAATGAATGGAACATTCTGTAGTGGAGATAACAAAGATTTCTGAAGGCTGGTAGTGTGGTGGGACAATGAAGAGCTGAACAGGGTGGAGTGAATTGTCAATTAAACAGCACGGCTGCGAGTATGAACAGGCCTCTGAAAACCAGCATTGGCTTACTTGGACATTCACAAGTGGTGTAATGTTAACCAGGCGGGAGTGGAGAATCAGATAAACTCCAGACTCGCAGTGAATGAATGGAACATTCTGTAGTGGAGATTGCAATGATTTCTGAAATCTGGATTGTGGGGACACGAAAATGAAGAGCTGACCAGTGTTGAGTGGATAGCCTGTAAAAAGCCTCGGCTTCGAATGTGAACAGACCACTGAAAACCAGTATTGCATTACTTCGACTTTCAGCAGTGGTGTAACGAAAGCCTGCGTGGAGTGCAGATTCAGATGAATTCCAGATTCCCAGTGAATGAATGGAACATCCTGTAGTGGAGATTACAATGATTTCTGAAGGCTGGGTTGTGTGCACAGGAAAATGAGGAGCAAAACAGGTTGAGTGGATAGCCAATTGAACAGCACGACTGCGAACATGAACAGGCCTCTGAAAACCAGCATTGTTTTACTTGGACATTCACAAGTGGTGTAAGATAAATCTGCAGGTAGTGGAGATTCAGTTGAATTCCAGATTCGCAGTGAATGAATGGAACATTCTGTACTGGAGATTGCAAAGATTTCTCAAGTCTGGATTGTTTGGACATGAAAATGAAGAGCTGACCACAGTTGTGTGGATACCCAGTAAAAAGCAGGGCTTAGAGTGTGAACAGACCGCTGAAAACCAGCATTGTGTTACTTGGACATTCATAAGTGGTGTAATGAAAGCCTACCTGGAGTGCAGATTCAGATGAATTCCAGATTGGCAGTGAATGAATGGAACATTCTGTACTGGCGATTCCAATGATTTCTGAAGTCTGATATTGTGGAAAAGAAAATGAAAGGCTGACCAGGTTTGAGTGGATAGACAATTGAACAGCACACTGCGAGTGTGAAAAGGCGGCTGAAAACCAGCATTGGATTACTTGGTCATTCACCAGTGCTGTAATGAAAACCTGCCTGGAGCGGAGAGTCAGATGAATTGCAGAATCGCAGTGAATGAATGGAACAGTCTGTAGTGGAGAGCCCAATGATTTCTGAAGGCTGGTTTGTGTGGAGAGGAAAATGAAGAGCTGACCAATATTGAGTGGATAGCCCATTGAACAGCACTTCTGCGAGTTGAACATGCCTCTGAAAACCAGTATTGAGTTACTTGGACATTCACCAGTGGCGTAACGAAAACCTGCCAGGAGTGGAGGTTCAGAGGAATTCCAGATTCGCAGTGAATGAATGGAACATTCTCTAGTGGTGATTCCAATGATTTCTGAAGGCTGGGTTTTGTGGACACGAAAATGTAGAGCTGAACAGGGTGGAGTGGATAGCCAAATGAACAGCACGTCTCTTAGTATGAACAGGCCACTGAAAACCAGCATTGGCTTACTTGGACATTCACAAGTGGTGTAACGATAACCCGCCGGGAGTTGAGAGTCAGATGAATTTAAGATTCGCAGTGAATGAACGGAACATTCTGTGGAGGAGATACCAATTATTTCTGAAGGTTGGGTTATGAGGACAGGAAAATGTAGAGCTGAATAGGGTTGGGTGGATAGCAAATTGAACAGCACGGCTGAGTGTGTTAGCAGGCGGCTTAAAACCAGCATTGTCTTCCTTGGACATTTACCAGTGGTGTCACGAAAACCTTCCAGGAGTGGAGACTCTGATGAATTCCAGATTCGCGTGATTGAATGGAACATTCTGTAGTGGTGATTGCCAACATTTAGGAATCTGGATAGTCTGGACAGGATATTGAAGAGCTGACCGATATTGAGTGGATAGCCAATGAACAGCACGGTTTCGAGTGTGAACAGACCACTAAGAAGCAGCATTGCATTACTTGGACATTCATCAGTGGTGTAACGAAAGCCTTCCTGGAATGCAGATTCAGAGTATTTCCAGATTCACAGTGAATGAATGGAAATTTCTGTAGTAGAGATTCCAATGATTTCTGAACGCTGGGTTGTGTGGACAGGAAAATGAAGAGCTGACTAGGTTTGACTGGATTGCCAATTGAACAGCAAGGCTGTGAGTGTGAACAGCCGCTGAAAACCAGCATTGGATTACCTGGTCATTCACCAGTGTTGTTAGGAAAATCTGCCTGGTGTGGAGAGTCAGAGGAATTCCAGATTCGCAGGGAACGAATGGAACATTCTGAAGTGGAGATAAGAATGATTTCTGAAGGCTCGGTGTGTGGAAGGAAAATCAAGAGCTAACCAGCGTTCACTGGATAGCCAATTGAACAGCACGGCTGCGAGTGTTAACACGCAGCTGAAACCAGCCTTGGGTTGCTTGGACATTCACCAGTGGTGAAACGAAAACCTGCTGGGAGTGGAGAACAAGATGAATTCAAGATTCGCCTGAATGAATGAAACATTCTGTAGTGTAGATTGCAATGGTTTCTGAGGTTTGTATTGTCTGAACTGGAAAAAGAAGAACTCACCAGTGTTGAGTCGCTAGACCGTGAACAGCACGGGTTCGAGTGTGAATAGACCGCTGAAAACCATCATTGCGTTACTTGAACATTCAGCAGTGGTGCAATGAAAACCTGCCGGGAGTGGAGATTCAGATGAATTCCAGATTCGCAGTGAATGAATGGAACATTCTCTAGTGGTGATTCCAATGATTTCTGAAGGCTGGGTTTTGTGGACACGAAAATGTAGAGCTGAACAGGGTGGAATGGATAGCCAAATGAACAGCACGTCTCGTAGTAAGAACAGGCCACTGAAAACCAGCTTTGGCTTAATTGGACATTCACGAGTGGTGTAACGAAAACCTGACGGGAGTTGAGAATTAGATGAATTTCAGATTTGCCGTCAATGAATGGAACATTCTGTGGAGGAGATACCAATTGTTTCTGAAGTTTGGGTTATGTGGACAGGAAAATGGAGCTGAAGAGGGTTGAGTGGATAGCAAATTGAACAGCACGGCTGAGAGTATGAGCAGGCCACTTAAAACCAGCATTGGCTTACTTGGATATTTACCAGTGGTGTCACGAAAACCTGCCGGGAGTGGAGATTCAGATGAATTCCAGATTCGCTGTGAATGAATGGAACATTCTGTAGTGGAGATAACAATGATTTCTCCAGTCTCTGTGGTGTGGACAGGAAAATGTAGAGCTGGCCAGGGTTGAGTGGATAGCCAATTGAACAGCACCACTGCGCTTGTGAAGAAAACACTTAAAACATTGGGTTACTTGGACATTCAACAGTGGTGTAACGAAAACCTGCCGGGAGTGGAGGTTCAGAGGAATTCCAGATTCGCAGTGAATGAATGGAACATTCTCTAGTGGAGATTCCAACGATTTCTGAAGGCTGGGTCGTGTGGAAGGAAAATCAAGAACTAATCAGGATTTAGTGGAAAGCCAATTGTATAGCATGGCTGCGAGTGTGAACATGCAGCTGAAAACCAGCATTGGGTTACTTGGACATTCATCAGTGGTGTAAGGAAAACCTGCATGGAGTGGAGAGTCAGTTGAATTCCACATTCGCAGTGAATGAATGGAACATTCTGTAGAGGAGATTCCAATGATTTCTGAAGCCTGTGTTGTGTGGACAGGAAAATGAAGAGCTGACCAGGCTTGAATCGATAGCCAAGTAAACAGCAGGGCTGCGAATATGAACAGGCCGCTGAAAACCAGCATTGGGTTACTTGGACATTCAACAGTGGTGTAATGAAAACCTGCGTGGAGTTGAGAGTCAGATGAATTCCAGATTCGCAGTGAATGAATGGAACATTCTGTAGTGGAGATAACAAAGATTTCTGAAGGCTGGTAGTGTGGTGGGACAATGAAGAGCTGAACAGGGTGGAGTGAATTGTCAATTAAACAGCACTGCTGCGAGTATGAACAGGCCTCTGAAAACCAGCATTGGCTTACTTGGACATTCACAAGTGGTGTAATGTTAACCAGGCGGGAGTGGAGAATCAGATAAACTCCAGACTCGCAGTGAATGAATGGAACATTCTGTAGTGGAGATTGCAATGATTTCTGAAATCTGGATTGTGGGGACACGAAAATGAAGAGCTGACCAGTGTTGAGTGGATAGCCTGTAAAAAGCCTCGGCTTCGAATGTGAACAGACCACTGAAAACCAGTATTGCATTACTTCGACTTTCAGCAGTGGTGTAACGAAAGCCTGCGTGGAGTGCAGATTCAGATGAATTCCAGATTCCCAGTGAATGAATGGAACATCCTGTAGTGGAGATTACAATGATTTCTGAAGGCTGGGTTGTGTGCACAGGAAAATGAGGAGCAAAACAGGTTGAGTGGATAGCCAATTGAACAGCACGACTGCGAACATGAACAGGCCTCTGAAAACCAGCATTGTTTTACTTGGACATTCACAAGTGGTGTAAGATAAATCTGCAGGTAGTGGAGATTCAGTTGAATTCCAGATTCGCAGTGAATGAATGGAACATTCTGTACTGGAGATTGCAAAGATTTCTCAAGTCTGGATTGTTTGGACATGAAAATGAAGAGCTGACCACAGTTGTGTGGATACCCAGTAAAAAGCAGGGCTTAGAGTGTGAACAGACCGCTGAAAACCAGCATTGTGTTACTTGGACATTCATAAGTGGTGTAATGAAAGCCTACCTGGAGTGCAGATTCAGATGAATTCCAGATTGGCAGTGAATGAATGGAACATTCTGTACTGGCGATTCCAATGATTTCTGAAGTCTGATATTGTGGAAAAGAAAATGAAAGGCTGACCAGGTTTGAGTGGATAGACAATTGAACAGCACACTGCGAGTGTGAAAAGGCGGCTGAAAACCAGCATTGGATTACTTGGTCATTCACCAGTGCTGTAATGAAAACCTGCCTGGAGCGGAGAGTCAGATGAATTGCAGAATCGCAGTGAATGAATGGAACAGTCTGTAGTGGAGAGCCCAATGATTTCTGAAGGCTGGTTTGTGTGGAGAGGAAAATGAAGAGCTGACCAATATTGAGTGGATAGCCCATTGAACAGCACTTCTGCGAGTTGAACATGCCTCTGAAAACCAGTATTGAGTTACTTGGACATTCACCAGTGGCGTAACGAAAACCTGCCAGGAGTGGAGGTTCAGAGGAATTCCAGATTCGCAGTGAATGAATGGAACATTCTCTAGTGGTGATTCCAATGATTTCTGAAGGCTGGGTTTTGTGGACACGAAAATGTAGAGCTGAACAGGGTGGAGTGGATAGCCAAATGAACAGCACGTCTCTTAGTATGAACAGGCCACTGAAAACCAGCATTGGCTTACTTGGACATTCACAAGTGGTGTAACGATAACCCGCCGGGAGTTGAGAGTCAGATGAATTTAAGATTCGCAGTGAATGAACGGAACATTCTGTGGAGGAGATACCAATTATTTCTGAAGGTTGGGTTATGAGGACAGGAAAATGTAGAGCTGAATAGGGTTGGGTGGATAGCAAATTGAACAGCACGGCTGAGTGTGTTAGCAGGCGGCTTAAAACCAGCATTGTCTTCCTTGGACATTTACCAGTGGTGTCACGAAAACCTTCCAGGAGTGGAGACTCTGATGAATTCCAGATTCGCGTGATTGAATGGAACATTCTGTAGTGGTGATTGCCAACATTTAGGAATCTGGATAGTCTGGACAGGATATTGAAGAGCTGACCGATATTGAGTGGATAGCCAATGAACAGCACGGTTTCGAGTGTGAACAGACCACTAAGAAGCAGCATTGCATTACTTGGACATTCATCAGTGGTGTAACGAAAGCCTTCCTGGAATGCAGATTCAGAGTATTTCCAGATTCACAGTGAATGAATGGAAATTTCTGTAGTAGAGATTCCAATGATTTCTGAACGCTGGGTTGTGTGGACAGGAAAATGAAGAGCTGACTAGGTTTGACTGGATTGCCAATTGAACAGCAAGGCTGTGAGTGTGAACAGCCGCTGAAAACCAGCATTGGATTACCTGGTCATTCACCAGTGTTGTTAGGAAAATCTGCCTGGTGTGGAGAGTCAGAGGAATTCCAGATTCGCAGGGAACGAATGGAACATTCTGAAGTGGAGATAAGAATGATTTCTGAAGGCTCGGTGTGTGGAAGGAAAATCAAGAGCTAACCAGCGTTCACTGGATAGCCAATTGAACAGCACGGCTGCGAGTGTTAACACGCAGCTGAAACCAGCCTTGGGTTGCTTGGACATTCACCAGTGGTGAAACGAAAACCTGCTGGGAGTGGAGAACAAGATGAATTCAAGATTCGCCTGAATGAATGAAACATTCTGTAGTGTAGATTGCAATGGTTTCTGAGGTTTGTATTGTCTGAACTGGAAAAAGAAGAACTCACCAGTGTTGAGTCGCTAGACCGTGAACAGCACGGGTTCGAGTGTGAATAGACCGCTGAAAACCATCATTGCGTTACTTGAACATTCAGCAGTGGTGCAATGAAAACCTGCCGGGAGTGGAGATTCAGATGAATTCCAGATTCGCAGTGAATGAATGGAACATTCTCTAGTGGTGATTCCAATGATTTCTGAAGGCTGGGTTTTGTGGACACGAAAATGTAGAGCTGAACAGGGTGGAATGGATAGCCAAATGAACAGCACGTCTCGTAGTAAGAACAGGCCACTGAAAACCAGCTTTGGCTTAATTGGACATTCACAAGTGGTGTAACGAAAACCTGACGGGAGTTGAGAATTAGATGAATTTCAGATTTGCCGTCAATGAATGGAACATTCTGTGGAGGAGATACCAATTGTTTCTGAAGTTTGGGTTATGTGGACAGGAAAATGGAGCTGAAGAGGGTTGAGTGGATAGCAAATTGAACAGCACGGCTGAGAGTATGAGCAGGCCACTTAAAACCAGCATTGGCTTACTTGGATATTTACCAGTGGTGTCACGAAAACCTGCCGGGAGTGGAGATTCAGATGAATTCCAGATTCGCTGTGAATGAATGGAACATTCTGTAGTGGAGATAACAATGATTTCTCCAGTCTCTGTGGTGTGGACAGGAAAATGTAGAGCTGGCCAGGGTTGAGTGGATAGCCAATTGAACAGCACCACTGCGCTTGTGAAGAAAACACTTAAAACATTGGGTTACTTGGACATTCAACAGTGGTGTAACGAAAACCTGCCGGGAGTGGAGGTTCAGAGGAATTCCAGATTCGCAGTGAATGAATGGAACATTCTCTAGTGGAGATTCCAACGATTTCTGAAGGCTGGGTCGTGTGGAAGGAAAATCAAGAACTAATCAGGATTTAGTGGAAAGCCAATTGTATAGCATGGCTGCGAGTGTGAACATGCAGCTGAAAACCAGCATTGGGTTACTTGGACATTCATCAGTGGTGTAAGGAAAACCTGCATGGAGTGGAGAGTCAGTTGAATTCCACATTCGCAGTGAATGAATGGAACATTCTGTAGAGGAGATTCCAATGATTTCTGAAGCCTGTGTTGTGTGGACAGGAAAATGAAGAGCTGACCAGGCTTGAATCGATAGCCAAGTAAACAGCAGGGCTGCGAATATGAACAGGCCGCTGAAAACCAGCATTGGGTTACTTGGACATTCAACAGTGGTGTAATGAAAACCTGCGTGGAGTTGAGAGTCAGATGAATTCCAGATTCGCAGTGAATGAATGGAACATTCTGTAGTGGAGATAACAAAGATTTCTGAAGGCTGGTAGTGTGGTGGGACAATGAAGAGCTGAACAGGGTGGAGTGAATTGTCAATTAAACAGCACGGCTGCGAGTATGAACAGGCCTCTGAAAACCAGCATTGGCTTACTTGGACATTCACAAGTGGTGTAATGTTAACCAGGCGGGAGTGGAGAATCAGATAAACTCCAGACTCGCAGTGAATGAATGGAACATTCTGTAGTGGAGATTGCAATGATTTCTGAAATCTGGATTGTGGGGACACGAAAATGAAGAGCTGACCAGTGTTGAGTGGATAGCCTGTAAAAAGCCTCGGCTTCGAATGTGAACAGACCACTGAAAACCAGTATTGCATTACTTCGACTTTCAGCAGTGGTGTAACGAAAGCCTGCGTGGAGTGCAGATTCAGATGAATTCCAGATTCCCAGTGAATGAATGGAACATCCTGTAGTGGAGATTACAATGATTTCTGAAGGCTGGGTTGTGTGCACAGGAAAATGAGGAGCAAAACAGGTTGAGTGGATAGCCAATTGAACAGCACGACTGCGAACATGAACAGGCCTCTGAAAACCAGCATTGTTTTACTTGGACATTCACAAGTGGTGTAAGATAAATCTGCGGGTAGTGGAGATTCAGTTGAATTCCAGATTCGCAGTGAATGAATGGAACATTCTGTACTGGAGATTGCAATGATTTCTCAAGTCTGGATTGTTTGGACATGAAAATGAAGAGCTGACCACAGTTGTGTGGATACCCAGTAAAAAGCAGGGCTTAGAGTGTGAACAGACCGCTGAAAACCAGCATTGTGTTACTTGGACATTCATAAGTGGTGTAATGAAAGCCTACCTGGAGTGCAGATTCAGATGAATTCCAGATTGGCAGTGAATGAATGGAACATTCTGTACTGGCGATTCCAATGATTTCTGAAGTCTGATATTGTGGAAAAGAAAATGAAAGGCTGACCAGGTTTGAGTGGATAGACAATTGAACAGCACACTGCGAGTGTGAAAAGGCGGCTGAAAACCAGCATTGGATTACTTGGTCATTCACCAGTGCTGTAATGAAAACCTGCCTGGAGCGGCGAGTCAGATGAATTGCAGAATCGCAGTGAATGAATGGAACAGTCTGTAGTGGAGAGCCCAATGATTTCTGAAGGCTGGTTTGTGTGGAGAGGAAAATGAAGAGCTGACCAATATTGAGTGGATAGCCCATTGAACAGCACTTCTGCGAGTTGAACATGCCTCTGAAAACCAGTATTGAGTTACTTGGACATTCACCAGTGGCGTAACGAAAACCTGCCAGGAGTGGAGGTTCAGAGGAATTCCAGATTCGCAGTGAATGAATGGAACATTCTCTAGTGGTGATTCCAATGATTTCTGAAGGCTGGGTTTTGTGGACACGAAAATGTAGAGCTGAACAGGGTGGAGTGGATAGCCAAATGAACAGCACGTCTCTTAGTATGAACAGGCCACTGAAAACCAGCATTGGCTTACTTGGACATTCACAAGTGGTGTAACGATAACCCGCCGGGAGTTGAGAGTCAGATGAATTTAAGATTCGCAGTGAATGAACGGAACATTCTGTGGAGGAGATACCAATTATTTCTGAAGGTTGGGTTATGAGGACAGGAAAATGTAGAGCTGAATAGGGTTGGGTGGATAGCAAATTGAACAGCACGGCTGAGTGTGTTAGCAGGCGGCTTAAAACCAGCATTGTCTTCCTTGGACATTTACCAGTGGTGTCACGAAAACCTTCCAGGAGTGGAGACTCTGATGAATTCCAGATTCGCGTGATTGAATGGAACATTCTGTAGTGGTGATTGCCAACATTTAGGAATCTGGATAGTCTGGACAGGATATTGAAGAGCTGACCGATATTGAGTGGATAGCCAATGAACAGCACGGTTTCGAGTGTGAACAGACCACTAAGAAGCAGCATTGCATTACTTGGACATTCATCAGTGGTGTAACGAAAGCCTTCCTGGAATGCAGATTCAGAGTATTTCCAGATTCACAGTGAATGAATGGAAATTTCTGTAGTAGAGATTCCAATGATTTCTGAACGCTGGGTTGTGTGGACAGGAAAATGAAGAGCTGACTAGGTTTGACTGGATTGCCAATTGAACAGCAAGGCTGTGAGTGTGAACAGCCGCTGAAAACCAGCATTGGATTACCTGGTCATTCACCAGTGTTGTTAGGAAAATCTGCCTGGTGTGGAGAGTCAGAGGAATTCCAGATTCGCAGGGAACGAATGGAACATTCTGAAGTGGAGATAAGAATGATTTCTGAAGGCTCGGTGTGTGGAAGGAAAATCAAGAGCTAACCAGCGTTCACTGGATAGCCAATTGAACAGCACGGCTGCGAGTGTTAACACGCAGCTGAAACCAGCCTTGGGTTGCTTGGACATTCACCAGTGGTGAAACGAAAACCTGCTGGGAGTGGAGAACAAGATGAATTCAAGATTCGCCTGAATGAATGAAACATTCTGTAGTGTAGATTGCAATGGTTTCTGAGGTTTGTATTGTCTGAACTGGAAAAAGAAGAACTCACCAGTGTTGAGTCGCTAGACCGTGAACAGCACGGGTTCGAGTGTGAATAGACCGCTGAAAACCATCATTGCGTTACTTGAACATTCAGCAGTGGTGCAATGAAAACCTGCCGGGAGTGGAGATTCAGATGAATTCCAGATTCGCAGTGAATGAATGGAACATTCTCTAGTGGTGATTCCAATGATTTCTGAAGGCTGGGTTTTGTGGACACGAAAATGTAGAGCTGAACAGGGTGGAATGGATAGCCAAATGAACAGCACGTCTCGTAGTAAGAACAGGCCACTGAAAACCAGCTTTGGCTTAATTGGACATTCACAAGTGGTGTAACGAAAACCTGACGGGAGTTGAGAATTAGATGAATTTCAGATTTGCCGTCAATGAATGGAACATTCTGTGGAGGAGATACCAATTGTTTCTGAAGTTTGGGTTATGTGGACAGGAAAATGGAGCTGAAGAGGGTTGAGTGGATAGCAAATTGAACAGCACGGCTGAGAGTATGAGCAGGCCACTTAAAACCAGCATTGGCTTACTTGGATATTTACCAGTGGTGTCACGAAAACCTGCCGGGAGTGGAGATTCAGATGAATTCCAGATTCGCTGTGAATGAATGGAACATTCTGTAGTGGAGATAACAATGATTTCTCCAGTCTCTGTGGTGTGGACAGGAAAATGTAGAGCTGGCCAGGGTTGAGTGGATAGCCAATTGAACAGCACCACTGCGCTTGTGAAGAAAACACTTAAAACATTGGGTTACTTGGACATTCAACAGTGGTGTAACGAAAACCTGCCGGGAGTGGAGGTTCAGAGGAATTCCAGATTCGCAGTGAATGAATGGAACATTCTCTAGTGGAGATTCCAACGATTTCTGAAGGCTGGGTCGTGTGGAAGGAAAATCAAGAACTAATCAGGATTTAGTGGAAAGCCAATTGTATAGCATGGCTGCGAGTGTGAACATGCAGCTGAAAACCAGCATTGGGTTACTTGGACATTCATCAGTGGTGTAAGGAAAACCTGCATGGAGTGGAGAGTCAGTTGAATTCCACATTCGCAGTGAATGAATGGAACATTCTGTAGAGGAGATTCCAATGATTTCTGAAGCCTGTGTTGTGTGGACAGGAAAATGAAGAGCTGACCAGGCTTGAATCGATAGCCAAGTAAACAGCAGGGCTGCGAATATGAACAGGCCGCTGAAAACCAGCATTGGGTTACTTGGACATTCAACAGTGGTGTAATGAAAACCTGCGTGGAGTTGAGAGTCAGATGAATTCCAGATTCGCAGTGAATGAATGGAACATTCTGTAGTGGAGATAACAAAGATTTCTGAAGGCTGGTAGTGTGGTGGGACAATGAAGAGCTGAACAGGGTGGAGTGAATTGTCAATTAAACAGCACGGCTGCGAGTATGAACAGGCCTCTGAAAACCAGCATTGGCTTACTTGGACATTCACAAGTGGTGTAATGTTAACCAGGCGGGAGTGGAGAATCAGATAAACTCCAGACTCGCAGTGAATGAATGGAACATTCTGTAGTGGAGATTGCAATGATTTCTGAAATCTGGATTGTGGGGACACGAAAATGAAGAGCTGACCAGTGTTGAGTGGATAGCCTGTAAAAAGCCTCGGCTTCGAATGTGAACAGACCACTGAAAACCAGTATTGCATTACTTCGACTTTCAGCAGTGGTGTAACGAAAGCCTGCGTGGAGTGCAGATTCAGATGAATTCCAGATTCCCAGTGAATGAATGGAACATCCTGTAGTGGAGATTACAATGATTTCTGAAGGCTGGGTTGTGTGCACAGGAAAATGAGGAGCAAAACAGGTTGAGTGGATAGCCAATTGAACAGCACGACTGCGAACATGAACAGGCCTCTGAAAACCAGCATTGTTTTACTTGGACATTCACAAGTGGTGTAAGATAAATCTGCGGGTAGTGGAGATTCAGTTGAATTCCAGATTCGCAGTGAATGAATGGAACATTCTGTACTGGAGATTGCAATGATTTCTCAAGTCTGGATTGTTTGGACATGAAAATGAAGAGCTGACCACAGTTGTGTGGATACCCAGTAAAAAGCAGGGCTTAGAGTGTGAACAGACCGCTGAAAACCAGCATTGTGTTACTTGGACATTCATAAGTGGTGTAATGAAAGCCTACCTGGAGTGCAGATTCAGATGAATTCCAGATTGGCAGTGAATGAATGGAACATTCTGTACTGGCGATTCCAATGATTTCTGAAGTCTGATATTGTGGAAAAGAAAATGAAAGGCTGACCAGGTTTGAGTGGATAGACAATTGAACAGCACACTGCGAGTGTGAAAAGGCGGCTGAAAACCAGCATTGGATTACTTGGTCATTCACCAGTGCTGTAATGAAAACCTGCCTGGAGCGGAGAGTCAGATGAATTGCAGAATCGCAGTGAATGAATGGAACAGTCTGTAGTGGAGAGCCCAATGATTTCTGAAGGCTGGTTTGTGTGGAGAGGAAAATGAAGAGCTGACCAATATTGAGTGGATAGCCCATTGAACAGCACTTCTGCGAGTTGAACATGCCTCTGAAAACCAGTATTGAGTTACTTGGACATTCACCAGTGGCGTAACGAAAACCTGCCAGGAGTGGAGGTTCAGAGGAATTCCAGATTCGCAGTGAATGAATGGAACATTCTCTAGTGGTGATTCCAATGATTTCTGAAGGCTGGGTTTTGTGGACACGAAAATGTAGAGCTGAACAGGGTGGAGTGGATAGCCAAATGAACAGCACGTCTCTTAGTATGAACAGGCCACTGAAAACCAGCATTGGCTTACTTGGACATTCACAAGTGGTGTAACGATAACCCGCCGGGAGTTGAGAGTCAGATGAATTTAAGATTCGCAGTGAATGAACGGAACATTCTGTGGAGGAGATACCAATTATTTCTGAAGGTTGGGTTATGAGGACAGGAAAATGTAGAGCTGAATAGGGTTGGGTGGATAGCAAATTGAACAGCACGGCTGAGTGTGTTAGCAGGCGGCTTAAAACCAGCATTGTCTTCCTTGGACATTTACCAGTGGTGTCACGAAAACCTTCCAGGAGTGGAGACTCTGATGAATTCCAGATTCGCGTGATTGAATGGAACATTCTGTAGTGGTGATTGCCAACATTTAGGAATCTGGATAGTCTGGACAGGATATTGAAGAGCTGACCGATATTGAGTGGATAGCCAATGAACAGCACGGTTTCGAGTGTGAACAGACCACTAAGAAGCAGCATTGCATTACTTGGACATTCATCAGTGGTGTAACGAAAGCCTTCCTGGAATGCAGATTCAGAGTATTTCCAGATTCACAGTGAATGAATGGAAATTTCTGTAGTAGAGATTCCAATGATTTCTGAACGCTGGGTTGTGTGGACAGGAAAATGAAGAGCTGACTAGGTTTGACTGGATTGCCAATTGAACAGCAAGGCTGTGAGTGTGAACAGCCGCTGAAAACCAGCATTGGATTACCTGGTCATTCACCAGTGTTGTTAGGAAAATCTGCCTGGTGTGGAGAGTCAGAGGAATTCCAGATTCGCAGGGAACGAATGGAACATTCTGAAGTGGAGATAAGAATGATTTCTGAAGGCTCGGTGTGTGGAAGGAAAATCAAGAGCTAACCAGCGTTCACTGGATAGCCAATTGAACAGCACGGCTGCGAGTGTTAACACGCAGCTGAAACCAGCCTTGGGTTGCTTGGACATTCACCAGTGGTGAAACGAAAACCTGCTGGGAGTGGAGAACAAGATGAATTCAAGATTCGCCTGAATGAATGAAACATTCTGTAGTGTAGATTGCAATGGTTTCTGAGGTTTGTATTGTCTGAACTGGAAAAAGAAGAACTCACCAGTGTTGAGTCGCTAGACCGTGAACAGCACGGGTTCGAGTGTGAATAGACCGCTGAAAACCATCATTGCGTTACTTGAACATTCAGCAGTGGTGCAATGAAAACCTGCCGGGAGTGGAGATTCAGATGAATTCCAGATTCGCAGTGAATGAATGGAACATTCTCTAGTGGTGATTCCAATGATTTCTGAAGGCTGGGTTTTGTGGACACGAAAATGTAGAGCTGAACAGGGTGGAATGGATAGCCAAATGAACAGCACGTCTCGTAGTAAGAACAGGCCACTGAAAACCAGCTTTGGCTTAATTGGACATTCACAAGTGGTGTAACGAAAACCTGACGGGAGTTGAGAATTAGATGAATTTCAGATTTGCCGTCAATGAATGGAACATTCTGTGGAGGAGATACCAATTGTTTCTGAAGTTTGGGTTATGTGGACAGGAAAATGGAGCTGAAGAGGGTTGAGTGGATAGCAAATTGAACAGCACGGCTGAGAGTATGAGCAGGCCACTTAAAACCAGCATTGGCTTACTTGGATATTTACCAGTGGTGTCACGAAAACCTGCCGGGAGTGGAGATTCAGATGAATTCCAGATTCGCTGTGAATGAATGGAACATTCTGTAGTGGAGATAACAATGATTTCTCCAGTCTCTGTGGTGTGGACAGGAAAATGTAGAGCTGGCCAGGGTTGAGTGGATAGCCAATTGAACAGCACCACTGCGCTTGTGAAGAAAACACTTAAAACATTGGGTTACTTGGACATTCAACAGTGGTGTAACGAAAACCTGCCGGGAGTGGAGGTTCAGAGGAATTCCAGATTCGCAGTGAATGAATGGAACATTCTCTAGTGGAGATTCCAACGATTTCTGAAGGCTGGGTCGTGTGGAAGGAAAATCAAGAACTAATCAGGATTTAGTGGAAAGCCAATTGTATAGCATGGCTGCGAGTGTGAACATGCAGCTGAAAACCAGCATTGGGTTACTTGGACATTCATCAGTGGTGTAAGGAAAACCTGCATGGAGTGGAGAGTCAGTTGAATTCCACATTCGCAGTGAATGAATGGAACATTCTGTAGAGGAGATTCCAATGATTTCTGAAGCCTGTGTTGTGTGGACAGGAAAATGAAGAGCTGACCAGGCTTGAATCGATAGCCAAGTAAACAGCAGGGCTGCGAATATGAACAGGCCGCTGAAAACCAGCATTGGGTTACTTGGACATTCAACAGTGGTGTAATGAAAACCTGCGTGGAGTTGAGAGTCAGATGAATTCCAGATTCGCAGTGAATGAATGGAACATTCTGTAGTGGAGATAACAAAGATTTCTGAAGGCTGGTAGTGTGGTGGGACAATGAAGAGCTGAACAGGGTGGAGTGAATTGTCAATTAAACAGCACGGCTGCGAGTATGAACAGGCCTCTGAAAACCAGCATTGGCTTACTTGGACATTCACAAGTGGTGTAATGTTAACCAGGCGGGAGTGGAGAATCAGATAAACTCCAGACTCGCAGTGAATGAATGGAACATTCTGTAGTGGAGATTGCAATGATTTCTGAAATCTGGATTGTGGGGACACGAAAATGAAGAGCTGACCAGTGTTGAGTGGATAGCCTGTAAAAAGCCTCGGCTTCGAATGTGAACAGACCACTGAAAACCAGTATTGCATTACTTCGACTTTCAGCAGTGGTGTAACGAAAGCCTGCGTGGAGTGCAGATTCAGATGAATTCCAGATTCCCAGTGAATGAATGGAACATCCTGTAGTGGAGATTACAATGATTTCTGAAGGCTGGGTTGTGTGCACAGGAAAATGAGGAGCAAAACAGGTTGAGTGGATAGCCAATTGAACAGCACGACTGCGAACATGAACAGGCCTCTGAAAACCAGCATTGTTTTACTTGGACATTCACAAGTGGTGTAAGATAAATCTGCAGGTAGTGGAGATTCAGTTGAATTCCAGATTCGCAGTGAATGAATGGAACATTCTGTACTGGAGATTGCAAAGATTTCTCAAGTCTGGATTGTTTGGACATGAAAATGAAGAGCTGACCACAGTTGTGTGGATACCCAGTAAAAAGCAGGGCTTAGAGTGTGAACAGACCGCTGAAAACCAGCATTGTGTTACTTGGACATTCATAAGTGGTGTAATGAAAGCCTACCTGGAGTGCAGATTCAGATGAATTCCAGATTGGCAGTGAATGAATGGAACATTCTGTACTGGCGATTCCAATGATTTCTGAAGTCTGATATTGTGGAAAAGAAAATGAAAGGCTGACCAGGTTTGAGTGGATAGACAATTGAACAGCACACTGCGAGTGTGAAAAGGCGGCTGAAAACCAGCATTGGATTACTTGGTCATTCACCAGTGCTGTAATGAAAACCTGCCTGGAGCGGAGAGTCAGATGAATTGCAGAATCGCAGTGAATGAATGGAACAGTCTGTAGTGGAGAGCCCAATGATTTCTGAAGGCCGGTTTGTGTGGAGAGGAAAATGAAGAGCTGACCAATATTGAGTGGATAGCCCATTGAACAGCACTTCTGCGAGTTGAACATGCCTCTGAAAACCAGTATTGAGTTACTTGGACATTCACCAGTGGCGTAACGAAAACCTGCCAGGAGTGGAGGTTCAGATGAATTCCAGATTCGCAGTGAATGAATGGAACATTCTCTAGTGGTGATTCCAATGATTTCTGAAGGCTGGGTTTTGTGGACACGAGAATGTAGAGCTGAACAGGGTGGAGTGGATAGCCAAATGAACAGCACGTCTCTTAGTATGAACAGGCCACTGAAAACCAGCATTGGCTTACTTGGACATTCACAAGTGGTGTAACGATAACCCGCCGGGAGTTGAGAGTCAGATGAATTTAAGATTCGCAGTGAATGAACGGAACATTCTGTGGAGGAGATACCAATTATTTCTGAAGGTTGGGTTATGAGGACAGGAAAATGTAGAGCTGAATAGGGTTGGGTGGATAGCAAATTGAACAGCACGGCTGAGTGTGTTAGCAGGCGGCTTAAAACCAGCATTGTCTTCCTTGGACATTTACCAGTGGTGTCACGAAAACCTTCCAGGAGTGGAGACTCTGATGAATTCCAGATTCGCGTGATTGAATGGAACATTCTGTAGTGGTGATTGCCAACATTTAGGAATCTGGATAGTCTGGACAGGATATTGAAGAGCTGACCGATATTGAGTGGATAGCCAATGAACAGCACGGTTTCGAGTGTGAACAGACCACTAAGAAGCAGCATTGCATTACTTGGACATTCATCAGTGGTGTAACGAAAGCCTTCCTGGAATGCAGATTCAGAGTATTTCCAGATTCACAGTGAATGAATGGAAATTTCTGTAGTAGAGATTCCAATGATTTCTGAACGCTGGGTTGTGTGGACAGGAAAATGAAGAGCTGACTAGGTTTGACTGGATTGCCAATTGAACAGCAAGGCTGTGAGTGTGAACAGCCGCTGAAAACCAGCATTGGATTACCTGGTCATTCACCAGTGTTGTTAGGAAAATCTGCCTGGTGTGGAGAGTCAGAGGAATTCCAGATTCGCAGGGAACGAATGGAACATTCTGAAGTGGAGATAAGAATGATTTCTGAAGGCTCGGTGTGTGGAAGGAAAATCAAGAGCTAACCAGCGTTCACTGGATAGCCAATTGAACAGCACGGCTGCGAGTGTTAACACGCAGCTGAAACCAGCCTTGGGTTGCTTGGACATTCACCAGTGGTGAAACGAAAACCTGCTGGGAGTGGAGAACAAGATGAATTCAAGATTCGCCTGAATGAATGAAACATTCTGTAGTGTAGATTGCAATGGTTTCTGAGGTTTGTATTGTCTGAACTGGAAAAAGAAGAACTCACCAGTGTTGAGTCGCTAGACCGTGAACAGCACGGGTTCGAGTGTGAATAGACCGCTGAAAACCATCATTGCGTTACTTGAACATTCAGCAGTGGTGCAATGAAAACCTGCCGGGAGTGGAGATTCAGATGAATTCCAGATTCGCAGTGAATGAATGGAACATTCTCTAGTGGTGATTCCAATGATTTCTGAAGGCTGGGTTTTGTGGACACGAAAATGTAGAGCTGAACAGGGTGGAATGGATAGCCAAATGAACAGCACGTCTCGTAGTAAGAACAGGCCACTGAAAACCAGCTTTGGCTTAATTGGACATTCACAAGTGGTGTAACGAAAACCTGACGGGAGTTGAGAATTAGATGAATTTCAGATTTGCCGTCAATGAATGGAACATTCTGTGGAGGAGATACCAATTGTTTCTGAAGTTTGGGTTATGTGGACAGGAAAATGGAGCTGAAGAGGGTTGAGTGGATAGCAAATTGAACAGCACGGCTGAGAGTATGAGCAGGCCACTTAAAACCAGCATTGGCTTACTTGGATATTTACCAGTGGTGTCACGAAAACCTGCCGGGAGTGGAGATTCAGATGAATTCCAGATTCGCTGTGAATGAATGGAACATTCTGTAGTGGAGATAACAATGATTTCTCCAGTCTCTGTGGTGTGGACAGGAAAATGTAGAGCTGGCCAGGGTTGAGTGGATAGCCAATTGAACAGCACCACTGCGCTTGTGAAGAAAACACTTAAAACATTGGGTTACTTGGACATTCAACAGTGGTGTAACGAAAACCTGCCGGGAGTGGAGGTTCAGAGGAATTCCAGATTCGCAGTGAATGAATGGAACATTCTCTAGTGGAGATTCCAACGATTTCTGAAGGCTGGGTCGTGTGGAAGGAAAATCAAGAACTAATCAGGATTTAGTGGAAAGCCAATTGTATAGCATGGCTGCGAGTGTGAACATGCAGCTGAAAACCAGCATTGGGTTACTTGGACATTCATCAGTGGTGTAAGGAAAACCTGCATGGAGTGGAGAGTCAGTTGAATTCCACATTCGCAGTGAATGAATGGAACATTCTGTAGAGGAGATTCCAATGATTTCTGAAGCCTGTGTTGTGTGGACAGGAAAATGAAGAGCTGACCAGGCTTGAATCGATAGCCAAGTAAACAGCAGGGCTGCGAATATGAACAGGCCGCTGAAAACCAGCATTGGGTTACTTGGACATTCAACAGTGGTGTAATGAAAACCTGCGTGGAGTTGAGAGTCAGATGAATTCCAGATTCGCAGTGAATGAATGGAACATTCTGTAGTGGAGATAACAAAGATTTCTGAAGGCTGGTAGTGTGGTGGGACAATGAAGAGCTGAACAGGGTGGAGTGAATTGTCAATTAAACAGCACGGCTGCGAGTATGAACAGGCCTCTGAAAACCAGCATTGGCTTACTTGGACATTCACAAGTGGTGTAATGTTAACCAGGCGGGAGTGGAGAATAAGATAAACTCCAGACTCGCAGTGAATGAATGGAACATTCTGTAGTGGAGATTGCAATGATTTCTGAAATCTGGATTGTGGGGACACGAAAATGAAGAGCTGACCAGTGTTGAGTGGATAGCCTGTAAAAAGCCTCGGCTTCGAATGTGAACAGACCACTGAAAACCAGTATTGCATTACTTCGACTTTCAGCAGTGGTGTAACGAAAGCCTGCGTGGAGTGCAGATTCAGATGAATTCCAGATTCCCAGTGAATGAATGGAACATCCTGTAGTGGAGATTACAATGATTTCTGAAGGCTGGGTTGTGTGCACAGGAAAATGAGGAGCAAAACAGGTTGAGTGGATAGCCAATTGAACAGCACGACTGCGAACATGAACAGGCCTCTGAAAACCAGCATTGTTTTACTTGGACATTCACAAGTGGTGTAAGATAAATCTGCAGGTAGTGGAGATTCAGTTGAATTCCAGATTCGCAGTGAATGAATGGAACATTCTGTACTGGAGATTGCAATGATTTCTCAAGTCTGGATTGTTTGGACATGAAAATGAAGAGCTGACCACAGTTGTGTGGATACCCAGTAAAAAGCAGGGCTTAGAGTGTGAACAGACCGCTGAAAACCAGCATTGTGTTACTTGGACATTCATAAGTGGTGTAATGAAAGCCTACCTGGAGTGCAGATTCAGATGAATTCCAGATTGGCAGTGAATGAATGGAACATACTGTACTGGCGATTCCAATGATTTCTGAAGTCTGATATTGTGGAAAAGAAAATGAAAGGCTGACCAGGTTTGAGTGGATAGACAATTGAACAGCACACTGCGAGTGTGAAAAGGCGGCTGAAAACCAGCATTGGATTACTTGGTCATTCACCAGTGCTGTAATGAAAACCTGCCTGGAGCGGAGAGTCAGATGAATTGCAGAATCGCAGTGAATGAATGGAACAGTCTGTAGTGGAGAGCCCAATGATTTCTGAAGGCTGGTTTGTGTGGAGAGGAAAATGAAGAGCTGACCAATATTGAGTGGATAGCCCATTGAACAGCACTTCTGCGAGTTGAACATGCCTCTGAAAACCAGTATTGAGTTACTTGGACATTCACCAGTGGCGTAACGAAAACCTGCCAGGAGTGGAGGTTCAGATGAATTCCAGATTCGCAGTGAATGAATGGAACATTCTCTAGTGGTGATTCCAATGATTTCTGAAGGCTGGGTTTTGTGGACACGAAAATGTAGAGCTGAACAGGGTGGAGTGGATAGCCAAATGAACAGCACGTCTCTTAGTATGAACAGGCCACTGAAAACCAGCATTGGCTTACTTGGACATTCACAAGTGGTGTAACGATAACCCGCCGGGAGTTGAGAGTCAGATGAATTTAAGATTCGCAGTGAATGAACGGAACATTCTGTGGAGGAGATACCAATTATTTCTGAAGGTTGGGTTATGAGGACAGGAAAATGTAGAGCTGAATAGGGTTGGGTGGATAGCAAATTGAACAGCACGGCTGAGTGTGTTAGCAGGCGGCTTAAAACCAGCATTGTCTTCCTTGGACATTTACCAGTGGTGTCACGAAAACCTTCCAGGAGTGGAGACTCTGATGAATTCCAGATTCGCGTGATTGAATGGAACATTCTGTAGTGGTGATTGCCAACATTTAGGAATCTGGATAGTCTGGACAGGATATTGAAGAGCTGACCGATATTGAGTGGATAGCCAATGAACAGCACGGTTTCGAGTGTGAACAGACCACTAAGAAGCAGCATTGCATTACTTGGACATTCATCAGTGGTGTAACGAAAGCCTTCCTGGAATGCAGATTCAGAGTATTTCCAGATTCACAGTGAATGAATGGAAATTTCTGTAGTAGAGATTCCAATGATTTCTGAACGCTGGGTTGTGTGGACAGGAAAATGAAGAGCTGACTAGGTTTGACTGGATTGCCAATTGAACAGCAAGGCTGTGAGTGTGAACAGCCGCTGAAAACCAGCATTGGATTACCTGGTCATTCACCAGTGTTGTTAGGAAAATCTGCCTGGTGTGGAGAGTCAGAGGAATTCCAGATTCGCAGGGAACGAATGGAACATTCTGAAGTGGAGATAAGAATGATTTCTGAAGGCTCGGTGTGTGGAAGGAAAATCAAGAGCTAACCAGCGTTCACTGGATAGCCAATTGAACAGCACGGCTGCGAGTGTTAACACGCAGCTGAAACCAGCCTTGGGTTGCTTGGACATTCACCAGTGGTGAAACGAAAACCTGCTGGGAGTGGAGAACAAGATGAATTCAAGATTCGCCTGAATGAATGAAACATTCTGTAGTGTAGATTGCAATGGTTTCTGAGGTTTGTATTGTCTGAACTGGAAAAAGAAGAACTCACCAGTGTTGAGTCGCTAGACCGTGAACAGCACGGGTTCGAGTGTGAATAGACCGCTGAAAACCATCATTGCGTTACTTGAACATTCAGCAGTGGTGCAATGAAAACCTGCCGGGAGTGGAGATTCAGATGAATTCCAGATTCGCAGTGAATGAATGGAACATTCTCTAGTGGTGATTCCAATGATTTCTGAAGGCTGGGTTTTGTGGACACGAAAATGTAGAGCTGAACAGGGTGGAATGGATAGCCAAATGAACAGCACGTCTCGTAGTAAGAACAGGCCACTGAAAACCAGCTTTGGCTTAATTGGACATTCACAAGTGGTGTAACGAAAACCTGACGGGAGTTGAGAATTAGATGAATTTCAGATTTGCCGTCAATGAATGGAACATTCTGTGGAGGAGATACCAATTGTTTCTGAAGTTTGGGTTATGTGGACAGGAAAATGGAGCTGAAGAGGGTTGAGTGGATAGCAAATTGAACAGCACGGCTGAGAGTATGAGCAGGCCACTTAAAACCAGCATTGGCTTACTTGGATATTTACCAGTGGTGTCACGAAAACCTGCCGGGAGTGGAGATTCAGATGAATTCCAGATTCGCTGTGAATGAATGGAACATTCTGTAGTGGAGATAACAATGATTTCTCCAGTCTCTGTGGTGTGGACAGGAAAATGTAGAGCTGGCCAGGGTTGAGTGGATAGCCAATTGAACAGCACCACTGCGCTTGTGAAGAAAACACTTAAAACATTGGGTTACTTGGACATTCAACAGTGGTGTAACGAAAACCTGCCGGGAGTGGAGGTTCAGAGGAATTCCAGATTCGCAGTGAATGAATGGAACATTCTCTAGTGGAGATTCCAACGATTTCTGAAGGCTGGGTCGTGTGGAAGGAAAATCAAGAACTAATCAGGATTTAGTGGAAAGCCAATTGTATAGCATGGCTGCGAGTGTGAACATGCAGCTGAAAACCAGCATTGGGTTACTTGGACATTCATCAGTGGTGTAAGGAAAACCTGCATGGAGTGGAGAGTCAGTTGAATTCCACATTCGCAGTGAATGAATGGAACATTCTGTAGAGGAGATTCCAATGATTTCTGAAGCCTGTGTTGTGTGGACAGGAAAATGAAGAGCTGACCAGGCTTGAATCGATAGCCAAGTAAACAGCAGGGCTGCGAATATGAACAGGCCGCTGAAAACCAGCATTGGGTTACTTGGACATTCAACAGTGGTGTAATGAAAACCTGCGTGGAGTTGAGAGTCAGATGAATTCCAGATTCGCAGTGAATGAATGGAACATTCTGTAGTGGAGATAACAAAGATTTCTGAAGGCTGGTAGTGTGGTGGGACAATGAAGAGCTGAACAGGGTGGAGTGAATTGTCAATTAAACAGCACGGCTGCGAGTATGAACAGGCCTCTGAAAACCAGCATTGGCTTACTTGGACATTCACAAGTGGTGTAATGTTAACCAGGCGGGAGTGGAGAATCAGATAAACTCCAGACTCGCAGTGAATGAATGGAATATTCTGTAGTGGAGATTGCAATGATTTCTGAAATCTGGATTGTGGGGACACGAAAATGAAGAGCTGACCAGTGTTGAGTGGATAGCCTGTAAAAAGCCTCGGCTTCGAATGTGAACAGACCACTGAAAACCAGTATTGCATTACTTCGACTTTCAGCAGTGGTGTAACGAAAGCCTGCGTGGAGTGCAGATTCAGATGAATTCCAGATTCCCAGTGAATGAATGGAACATCCTGTAGTGGAGATTACAATGATTTCTGAAGGCTGGGTTGTGTGCACAGGAAAATGAGGAGCAAAACAGGTTGAGTGGATAGCCAATTGAACAGCACGACTGCGAACATGAACAGGCCTCTGAAAACCAGCATTGTTTTACTTGGACATTCACAAGTGGTGTAAGATAAATCTGCAGGTAGTGGAGATTCAGTTGAATTCCAGATTCGCAGTGAATGAATGGAACATTCTGTACTGGAGATTGCAATGATTTCTCAAGTCTGGATTGTTTGGACATGAAAATGAAGAGCTGACCACAGTTGTGTGGATACCCAGTAAAAAGCAGGGCTTAGAGTGTGAACAGACCGCTGAAAACCAGCATTGTGTTACTTGGACATTCATAAGTGGTGTAATGAAAGCCTACCTGGAGTGCAGATTCAGATGAATTCCAGATTGGCAGTGAATGAATGGAACATTCTGTACTGGCGATTCCAATGATTTCTGAAGTCTGATATTGTGGAAAAGAAAATGAAAGGCTGACCAGGTTTGAGTGGATAGACAATTGAACAGCACACTGCGAGTGTGAAAAGGCGGCTGAAAACCAGCATTGGATTACTTGGTCATTCACCAGTGCTGTAATGAAAACCTGCCTGGAGCGGAGAGTCAGATGAATTGCAGAATCGCAGTGAATGAATGGAACAGTCTGTAGTGGAGAGCCCAATGATTTCTGAAGGCTGGTTTGTGTGGAGAGGAAAATGAAGAGCTGACCAATATTGAGTGGATAGCCCATTGAACAGCACTTCTGCGAGTTGAACATGCCTCTGAAAACCAGTATTGAGTTACTTGGACATTCACCAGTGGCGTAACGAAAACCTGCCAGGAGTGGAGGTTCAGATGAATTCCAGATTCGCAGTGAATGAATGGAACATTCTCTAGTGGTGATTCCAATGATTTCTGAAGGCTGGGTTTTGTGGACACGAAAATGTAGAGCTGAACAGGGTGGAGTGGATAGCCAAATGAACAGCACGTCTCTTAGTATGAACAGGCCACTGAAAACCAGCATTGGCTTACTTGGACATTCACAAGTGGTGTAACGATAACCCGCCGGGAGTTGAGAGTCAGATGAATTTAAGATTCGCAGTGAATGAACGGAACATTCTGTGGAGGAGATACCAATTATTTCTGAAGGTTGGGTTATGAGGACAGGAAAATGTAGAGCTGAATAGGGTTGGGTGGATAGCAAATTGAACAGCACGGCTGAGTGTGTTAGCAGGCGGCTTAAAACCAGCATTGTCTTCCTTGGACATTTACCAGTGGTGTCACGAAAACCTTCCAGGAGTGGAGACTCTGATGAATTCCAGATTCGCGTGATTGAATGGAACATTCTGTAGTGGTGATTGCCAACATTTAGGAATCTGGATAGTCTGGACAGGATATTGAAGAGCTGACCGATATTGAGTGGATAGCCAATGAACAGCACGGTTTCGAGTGTGAACAGACCACTAAGAAGCAGCATTGCATTACTTGGACATTCATCAGTGGTGTAACGAAAGCCTTCCTGGAATGCAGATTCAGAGTATTTCCAGATTCACAGTGAATGAATGGAAATTTCTGTAGTAGAGATTCCAATGATTTCTGAACGCTGGGTTGTGTGGACAGGAAAATGAAGAGCTGACTAGGTTTGACTGGATTGCCAATTGAACAGCAAGGCTGTGAGTGTGAACAGCCGCTGAAAACCAGCATTGGATTACCTGGTCATTCACCAGTGTTGTTAGGAAAATCTGCCTGGTGTGGAGAGTCAGAGGAATTCCAGATTCGCAGGGAACGAATGGAACATTCTGAAGTGGAGATAAGAATGATTTCTGAAGGCTCGGTGTGTGGAAGGAAAATCAAGAGCTAACCAGCGTTCACTGGATAGCCAATTGAACAGCACGGCTGCGAGTGTTAACACGCAGCTGAAACCAGCCTTGGGTTGCTTGGACATTCACCAGTGGTGAAACGAAAACCTGCTGGGAGTGGAGAACAAGATGAATTCAAGATTCGCCTGAATGAATGAAACATTCTGTAGTGTAGATTGCAATGGTTTCTGAGGTTTGTATTGTCTGAACTGGAAAAAGAAGAACTCACCAGTGTTGAGTCGCTAGACCGTGAACAGCACGGGTTCGAGTGTGAATAGACCGCTGAAAACCATCATTGCGTTACTTGAACATTCAGCAGTGGTGCAATGAAAACCTGCCGGGAGTGGAGATTCAGATGAATTCCAGATTCGCAGTGAATGAATGGAACATTCTCTAGTGGTGATTCCAATGATTTCTGAAGGCTGGGTTTTGTGGACACGAAAATGTAGAGCTGAACAGGGTGGAATGGATAGCCAAATGAACAGCACGTCTCGTAGTAAGAACAGGCCACTGAAAACCAGCTTTGGCTTAATTGGACATTCACAAGTGGTGTAACGAAAACCTGACGGGAGTTGAGAATTAGATGAATTTCAGATTTGCCGTCAATGAATGGAACATTCTGTGGAGGAGATACCAATTGTTTCTGAAGTTTGGGTTATGTGGACAGGAAAATGGAGCTGAAGAGGGTTGAGTGGATAGCAAATTGAACAGCACGGCTGAGAGTATGAGCAGGCCACTTAAAACCAGCATTGGCTTACTTGGATATTTACCAGTGGTGTCACGAAAACCTGCCGGGAGTGGAGATTCAGATGAATTCCAGATTCGCTGTGAATGAATGGAACATTCTGTAGTGGAGATAACAATGATTTCTCCAGTCTCTGTGGTGTGGACAGGAAAATGTAGAGCTGGCCAGGGTTGAGTGGATAGCCAATTGAACAGCACCACTGCGCTTGTGAAGAAAACACTTAAAACATTGGGTTACTTGGACATTCAACAGTGGTGTAACGAAAACCTGCCGGGAGTGGAGGTTCAGAGGAATTCCAGATTCGCAGTGAATGAATGGAACATTCTCTAGTGGAGATTCCAACGATTTCTGAAGGCTGGGTCGTGTGGAAGGAAAATCAAGAACTAATCAGGATTTAGTGGAAAGCCAATTGTATAGCATGGCTGCGAGTGTGAACATGCAGCTGAAAACCAGCATTGGGTTACTTGGACATTCATCAGTGGTGTAAGGAAAACCTGCATGGAGTGGAGAGTCAGTTGAATTCCACATTCGCAGTGAATGAATGGAACATTCTGTAGAGGAGATTCCAATGATTTCTGAAGCCTGTGTTGTGTGGACAGGAAAATGAAGAGCTGACCAGGCTTGAATCGATAGCCAAGTAAACAGCAGGGCTGCGAATATGAACAGGCCGCTGAAAACCAGCATTGGGTTACTTGGACATTCAACAGTGGTGTAATGAAAACCTGCGTGGAGTTGAGAGTCAGATGAATTCCAGATTCGCAGTGAATGAATGGAACATTCTGTAGTGGAGATAACAAAGATTTCTGAAGGCTGGTAGTGTGGTGGGACAATGAAGAGCTGAACAGGGTGGAGTGAATTGTCAATTAAACAGCACGGCTGCGAGTATGAACAGGCCTCTGAAAACCAGCATTGGCTTACTTGGACATTCACAAGTGGTGTAATGTTAACCAGGCGGGAGTGGAGAATCAGATAAACTCCAGACTCGCAGTGAATGAATGGAACATTCTGTAGTGGAGATTGCAATGATTTCTGAAATCTGGATTGTGGGGACACGAAAATGAAGAGCTGACCAGTGTTGAGTGGATAGCCTGTAAAAAGCCTCGGCTTCGAATGTGAACAGACCACTGAAAACCAGTATTGCATTACTTCGACTTTCAGCAGTGGTGTAACGAAAGCCTGCGTGGAGTGCAGATTCAGATGAATTCCAGATTCCCAGTGAATGAATGGAACATCCTGTAGTGGAGATTACAATGATTTCTGAAGGCTGGGTTGTGTGCACAGGAAAATGAGGAGCAAAACAGGTTGAGTGGATAGCCAATTGAACAGCACGACTGCGAACATGAACAGGCCTCTGAAAACCAGCATTGTTTTACTTGGACATTCACAAGTGGTGTAAGATAAATCTGCAGGTAGTGGAGATTCAGTTGAATTCCAGATTCGCAGTGAATGAATGGAACATTCTGTACTGGAGATTGCAATGATTTCTCAAGTCTGGATTGTTTGGACATGAAAATGAAGAGCTGACCACAGTTGTGTGGATACCCAGTAAAAAGCAGGGCTTAGAGTGTGAACAGACCGCTGAAAACCAGCATTGTGTTACTTGGACATTCATAAGTGGTGTAATGAAAGCCTACCTGGAGTGCAGATTCAGATGAATTCCAGATTGGCAGTGAATGAATGGAACATTCTGTACTGGCGATTCCAATGATTTCTGAAGTCTGATATTGTGGAAAAGAAAATGAAAGGCTGACCAGGTTTGAGTGGATAGACAATTGAACAGCACACTGCGAGTGTGAAAAGGCGGCTGAAAACCAGCATTGGATTACTTGGTCATTCACCAGTGCTGTAATGAAAACCTGCCTGGAGCGGAGAGTCAGATGAATTGCAGAATCGCAGTGAATGAATGGAACAGTCTGTAGTGGAGAGCCCAATGATTTCTGAAGGCCGGTTTGTGTGGAGAGGAAAATGAAGAGCTGACCAATATTGAGTGGATAGCCCATTGAACAGCACTTCTGCGAGTTGAACATGCCTCTGAAAACCAGTATTGAGTTACTTGGACATTCACCAGTGGCGTAACGAAAACCTGCCAGGAGTGGAGGTTCAGAGGAATTCCAGTTTCGCAGTGAATGAATGGAACATTCTCTAGTGGTGATTCCAATGATTTCTGAAGGCTGGGTTTTGTGGACACGAAAATGTAGAGCTGAACAGGGTGGAGTGGATAGCCAAATGAACAGCACGTCTCTTAGTATGAACAGGCCACTGAAAACCAGCATTGGCTTACTTGGACATTCACAAGTGGTGTAACGATAACCCGCCGGGAGTTGAGAGTCAGATGAATTTAAGATTCGCAGTGAATGAACGGAACATTCTGTGGAGGAGATACCAATTATTTCTGAAGGTTGGGTTATGAGGACAGGAAAATGTAGAGCTGAATAGGGTTGGGTGGATAGCAAATTGAACAGCACGGCTGAGTGTGTTAGCAGGCGGCTTAAAACCAGCATTGTCTTCCTTGGACATTTACCAGTGGTGTCACGAAAACCTTCCAGGAGTGGAGACTCTGATGAATTCCAGATTCGCGTGATTGAATGGAACATTCTGTAGTGGTGATTGCCAACATTTAGGAATCTGGATAGTCTGGACAGGATATTGAAGAGCTGACCGATATTGAGTGGATAGCCAATGAACAGCACGGTTTCGAGTGTGAACAGACCACTAAGAAGCAGCATTGCATTACTTGGACATTCATCAGTGGTGTAACGAAAGCCTTCCTGGAATGCAGATTCAGAGTATTTCCAGATTCACAGTGAATGAATGGAAATTTCTGTAGTAGAGATTCCAATGATTTCTGAACGCTGGGTTGTGTGGACAGGAAAATGAAGAGCTGACTAGGTTTGACTGGATTGCCAATTGAACAGCAAGGCTGTGAGTGTGAACAGCCGCTGAAAACCAGCATTGGATTACCTGGTCATTCACCAGTGTTGTTAGGAAAATCTGCCTGGTGTGGAGAGTCAGAGGAATTCCAGATTCGCAGGGAACGAATGGAACATTCTGAAGTGGAGATAAGAATGATTTCTGAAGGCTCGGTGTGTGGAAGGAAAATCAAGAGCTAACCAGCGTTCACTGGATAGCCAATTGAACAGCACGGCTGCGAGTGTTAACACGCAGCTGAAACCAGCCTTGGGTTGCTTGGACATTCACCAGTGGTGAAACGAAAACCTGCTGGGAGTGGAGAACAAGATGAATTCAAGATTCGCCTGAATGAATGAAACATTCTGTAGTGTAGATTGCAATGGTTTCTGAGGTTTGTATTGTCTGAACTGGAAAAAGAAGAACTCACCAGTGTTGAGTCGCTAGACCGTGAACAGCACGGGTTCGAGTGTGAATAGACCGCTGAAAACCATCATTGCGTTACTTGAACATTCAGCAGTGGTGCAATGAAAACCTGCCGGGAGTGGAGATTCAGATGAATTCCAGATTCGCAGTGAATGAATGGAACATTCTCTAGTGGTGATTCCAATGATTTCTGAAGGCTGGGTTTTGTGGACACGAAAATGTAGAGCTGAACAGGGTGGAATGGATAGCCAAATGAACAGCACGTCTCGTAGTAAGAACAGGCCACTGAAAACCAGCTTTGGCTTAATTGGACATTCACAAGTGGTGTAACGAAAACCTGACGGGAGTTGAGAATTAGATGAATTTCAGATTTGCCGTCAATGAATGGAACATTCTGTGGAGGAGATACCAATTGTTTCTGAAGTTTGGGTTATGTGGACAGGAAAATGGAGCTGAAGAGGGTTGAGTGGATAGCAAATTGAACAGCACGGCTGAGAGTATGAGCAGGCCACTTAAAACCAGCATTGGCTTACTTGGATATTTACCAGTGGTGTCACGAAAACCTGCCGGGAGTGGAGATTCAGATGAATTCCAGATTCGCTGTGAATGAATGGAACATTCTGTAGTGGAGATAACAATGATTTCTCCAGTCTCTGTGGTGTGGACAGGAAAATGTAGAGCTGGCCAGGGTTGAGTGGATAGCCAATTGAACAGCACCACTGCGCTTGTGAAGAAAACACTTAAAACATTGGGTTACTTGGACATTCAACAGTGGTGTAACGAAAACCTGCCGGGAGTGGAGGTTCAGAGGAATTCCAGATTCGCAGTGAATGAATGGAACATTCTCTAGTGGAGATTCCAACGATTTCTGAAGGCTGGGTCGTGTGGAAGGAAAATCAAGAACTAATCAGGATTTAGTGGAAAGCCAATTGTATAGCATGGCTGCGAGTGTGAACATGCAGCTGAAAACCAGCATTGGGTTACCTGGACATTCATCAGTGGTGTAAGGAAAACCTGCATGGAGTGGAGAGTCAGTTGAATTCCACATTCGCAGTGAATGAATGGAACATTCTGTAGAGGAGATTCCAATGATTTCTGAAGCCTGTGTTGTGTGGACAGGAAAATGAAGAGCTGACCAGGCTTGAATCGATAGCCAAGTAAACAGCAGGGCTGCGAATATGAACAGGCCGCTGAAAACCAGCATTGGGTTACTTGGACATTCAACAGTGGTGTAATGAAAACCTGCGTGGAGTTGAGAGTCAGATGAATTCCAGATTCGCAGTGAATGAATGGAACATTCTGTAGTGGAGATAACAAAGATTTCTGAAGGCTGGTAGTGTGGTGGGACAATGAAGAGCTGAACAGGGTGGAGTGAATTGTCAATTAAACAGCACGGCTGCGAGTATGAACAGGCCTCTGAAAACCAGCATTGGCTTACTTGGACATTCACAAGTGGTGTAATGTTAACCAGGCGGGAGTGGAGAATCAGATAAACTCCAGACTCGCAGTGAATGAATGGAACATTCTGTAGTGGAGATTGCAATGATTTCTGAAATCTGGATTGTGGGGACACGAAAATGAAGAGCTGACCAGTGTTGAGTGGATAGCCTGTAAAAAGCCTCGGCTTCGAATGTGAACAGACCACTGAAAACCAGTATTGCATTACTTCGACTTTCAGCAGTGGTGTAACGAAAGCCTGCGTGGAGTGCAGATTCAGATGAATTCCAGATTCCCAGTGAATGAATGGAACATCCTGTAGTGGAGATTACAATGATTTCTGAAGGCTGGGTTGTGTGCACAGGAAAATGAGGAGCAAAACAGGTTGAGTGGATAGCCAATTGAACAGCACGACTGCGAACATGAACAGGCCTCTGAAAACCAGCATTGTTTTACTTGGACATTCACAAGTGGTGTAAGATAAATCTGCAGGTAGTGGAGATTCAGTTGAATTCCAGATTCGCAGTGAATGAATGGAACATTCTGTACTGGAGATTGCAATGATTTCTCAAGTCTGGATTGTTTGGACATGAAAATGAAGAGCTGACCACAGTTGTGTGGATACCCAGTAAAAAGCAGGGCTTAGAGTGTGAACAGACCGCTGAAAACCAGCATTGTGTTACTTGGACATTCATAAGTGGTGTAATGAAAGCCTACCTGGAGTGCAGATTCAGATGAATTCCAGATTGGCAGTGAATGAATGGAACATTCTGTACTGGCGATTCCAATGATTTCTGAAGTCTGATATTGTGGAAAAGAAAATGAAAGGCTGACCAGGTTTGAGTGGATAGACAATTGAACAGCACACTGCGAGTGTGAAAAGGCGGCTGAAAACCAGCATTGGATTACTTGGTCATTCACCAGTGCTGTAATGAAAACCTGCCTGGAGCGGAGAGTCAGATGAATTGCAGAATCGCAGTGAATGAATGGAACAGTCTGTAGTGGAGAGCCCAATGATTTCTGAAGGCCGGTTTGTGTGGAGAGGAAAATGAAGAGCTGACCAATATTGAGTGGATAGCCCATTGAACAGCACTTCTGCGAGTTGAACATGCCTCTGAAAACCAGTATTGAGTTACTTGGACATTCACCAGTGGCGTAACGAAAACCTGCCAGGAGTGGAGGTTCAGAGGAATTCCAGATTCGCAGTGAATGAATGGAACATTCTCTAGTGGTGATTCCAATGATTTCTGAAGGCTGGGTTTTGTGGACACGAAAATGTAGAGCTGAACAGGGTGGAGTGGATAGCCAAATGAACAGCACGTCTCTTAGTATGAACAGGCCACTGAAAACCAGCTTTGGCTTACTTGGACATTCACAAGTGGTGTAACGATAACCCGCCGGGAGTTGAGAGTCAGATGAATTTAAGATTCGCAGTGAATGAACGGAACATTCTGTGGAGGAGATACCAATTATTTCTGAAGGTTGGGTTATGAGGACAGGAAAATGTAGAGCTGAATAGGGTTGGGTGGATAGCAAATTGAACAGCACGGCTGAGTGTGTTAGCAGGCGGCTTAAAACCAGCATTGTCTTCCTTGGACATTTACCAGTGGTGTCACGAAAACCTTCCAGGAGTGGAGACTCTGATGAATTCCAGATTCGCGTGATTGAATGGAACATTCTGTAGTGGTGATTGCCAACATTTAGGAATCTGGATAGTCTGGACAGGATATTGAAGAGCTGACCGATATTGAGTGGATAGCCAATGAACAGCACGGTTTCGAGTGTGAACAGACCACTAAGAAGCAGCATTGCATTACTTGGACATTCATCAGTGGTGTAACGAAAGCCTTCCTGGAATGCAGATTCAGAGTATTTCCAGATTCACAGTGAATGAATGGAAATTTCTGTAGTAGAGATTCCAATGATTTCTGAACGCTGGGTTGTGTGGACAGGAAAATGAAGAGCTGACTAGGTTTGACTGGATTGCCAATTGAACAGCAAGGCTGTGAGTGTGAACAGCCGCTGAAAACCAGCATTGGATTACCTGGTCATTCACCAGTGTTGTTAGGAAAATCTGCCTGGTGTGGAGAGTCAGAGGAATTCCAGATTCGCAGGGAACGAATGGAACATTCTGAAGTGGAGATAAGAATGATTTCTGAAGGCTCGGTGTGTGGAAGGAAAATCAAGAGCTAACCAGCGTTCACTGGATAGCCAATTGAACAGCACGGCTGCGAGTGTTAACACGCAGCTGAAACCAGCCTTGGGTTGCTTGGACATTCACCAGTGGTGAAACGAAAACCTGCTGGGAGTGGAGAACAAGATGAATTCAAGATTCGCCTGAATGAATGAAACATTCTGTAGTGTAGATTGCAATGGTTTCTGAGGTTTGTATTGTCTGAACTGGAAAAAGAAGAACTCACCAGTGTTGAGTCGCTAGACCGTGAACAGCACGGGTTCGAGTGTGAATAGACCGCTGAAAACCATCATTGCGTTACTTGAACATTCAGCAGTGGTGCAATGAAAACCTGCCGGGAGTGGAGATTCAGATGAATTCCAGATTCGCAGTGAATGAATGGAACATTCTCTAGTGGTGATTCCAATGATTTCTGAAGGCTGGGTTTTGTGGACACGAAAATGTAGAGCTGAACAGGGTGGAATGGATAGCCAAATGAACAGCACGTCTCGTAGTAAGAACAGGCCACTGAAAACCAGCTTTGGCTTAATTGGACATTCACAAGTGGTGTAACGAAAACCTGACGGGAGTTGAGAATTAGATGAATTTCAGATTTGCCGTCAATGAATGGAACATTCTGTGGAGGAGATACCAATTGTTTCTGAAGTTTGGGTTATGTTGACAGGAAAATGGAGCTGAAGAGGGTTGAGTGGATAGCAAATTGAACAGCACGGCTGAGAGTATGAGCAGGCCACTTAAAACCAGCATTGGCTTACTTGGATATTTACCAGTGGTGTCACGAAAACCTGCCGGGAGTGGAGATTCAGATGAATTCCAGATTCGCTGTGAATGAATGGAACATTCTGTAGTGGAGATAACAATGATTTCTCCAGTCTCTGTGGTGTGGACAGGAAAATGTAGAGCTGGCCAGGGTTGAGTGGATAGCCAATTGAACAGCACCACTGCGCTTGTGAAGAAAACACTTAAAACATTGGGTTACTTGGACATTCAACAGTGGTGTAACGAAAACCTGCCGGGAGTGGAGGTTCAGAGGAATTCCAGATTCGCAGTGAATGAATGGAACATTCTCTAGTGGAGATTCCAACGATTTCTGAAGGCTGGGTCGTGTGGAAGGAAAATCAAGAACTAATCAGGATTTAGTGGAAAGCCAATTGTATAGCATGGCTGCGAGTGTGAACATGCAGCTGAAAACCAGCATTGGGTTACTTGGACATTCATCAGTGGTGTAAGGAAAACCTGCATGGAGTGGAGAGTCAGTTGAATTCCACATTCGCAGTGAATGAATGGAACATTCTGTAGAGGAGATTCCAATGATTTCTGAAGCCTGTGTTGTGTGGACAGGAAAATGAAGAGCTGACCAGGCTTGAATCGATAGCCAAGTAAACAGCAGGGCTGCGAATATGAACAGGCCGCTGAAAACCAGCATTGGGTTACTTGGACATTCAACAGTGGTGTAATGAAAACCTGCGTGGAGTTGAGAGTCAGATGAATTCCAGATTCGCAGTGAATGAATGGAACATTCTGTAGTGGAGATAACAAAGATTTCTGAAGGCTGGTAGTGTGGTGGGACAATGAAGAGCTGAACAGGGTGGAGTGAATTGTCAATTAAACAGCACGGCTGCGAGTATGAACAGGCCTCTGAAAACCAGCATTGGCTTACTTGGACATTCACAAGTGGTGTAATGTTAACCAGGCGGGAGTGGAGAATCAGATAAACTCCAGACTCGCAGTGAATGAATGGAACATTCTGTAGTGGAGATTGCAATGATTTCTGAAATCTGGATTGTGGGGACACGAAAATGAAGAGCTGACCAGTGTTGAGTGGATAGCCTGTAAAAAGCCTCGGCTTCGAATGTGAACAGACCACTGAAAACCAGTATTGCATTACTTCGACTTTCAGCAGTGGTGTAACGAAAGCCTGCGTGGAGTGCAGATTCAGATGAATTCCAGATTCCCAGTGAATGAATGGAACATCCTGTAGTGGAGATTACAATGATTTCTGAAGGCTGGGTTGTGTGCACAGGAAAATGAGGAGCAAAACAGGCTGAGTGGATAGCCAATTGAACAGCACGACTGCGAACATGAACAGGCCTCTGAAAACCAGCATTGTTTTACTTGGACATTCACAAGTGGTGTAAGATAAATCTGCAGGTAGTGGAGATTCAGTTGAATTCCAGATTCGCAGTGAATGAATGGAACATTCTGTACTGGAGATTGCAATGATTTCTCAAGTCTGGATTGTTTGGACATGAAAATGAAGAGCTGACCACAGTTGTGTGGATACCCAGTAAAAAGCAGGGCTTAGAGTGTGAACAGACCGCTGAAAACCAGCATTGTGTTACTTGGACATTCATAAGTGGTGTAATGAAAGCCTACCTGGAGTGCAGATTCAGATGAATTCCAGATTGGCAGTGAATGAATGGAACATTCTGTACTGGCGATTCCAATGATTTCTGAAGTCTGATATTGTGGAAAAGAAAATGAAAGGCTGACCAGGTTTGAGTGGATAGACAATTGAACAGCACACTGCGAGTGTGAAAAGGCGGCTGAAAACCAGCATTGGATTACTTGGTCATTCACCAGTGCTGTAATGAAAACCTGCCTGGAGCGGAGAGTCAGATGAATTGCAGAATCGCAGTGAATGAATGGAACAGTCTGTAGTGGAGAGCCCAATGATATCTGAAGGCTGGTTTGTGTGGAGAGGAAAATGAAGAGCTGACCAATATTGAGTGGATAGCCCATTGAACAGCACTTCTGCGAGTTGAACATGCCTCTGAAAACCAGTATTGAGTTACTTGGACATTCACCAGTGGCGTAACGAAAACCTGCCAGGAGTGGAGGTTCAGAGGAATTCCAGATTCGCAGTGAATGAATGGAACATTCTCTAGTGGTGATTCCAATGATTTCTGAAGGCTGGGTTTTGTGGACACGAGAATGTAGAGCTGAACAGGGTGGAGTGGATAGCCAAATGAACAGCACGTCTCTTAGTATGAACAGGCCACTGAAAACCAGCATTGGCTTACTTGGACATTCACAAGTGGTGTAACGATAACCCGCCGGGAGTTGAGAGTCAGATGAATTTAAGATTCGCAGTGAATGAACGGAACATTCTGTGGAGGAGATACCAATTATTTCTGAAGGTTGGGTTATGAGGACAGGAAAATGTAGAGCTGAATAGGGTTGGGTGGATAGCAAATTGAACAGCACGGCTGAGTGTGTTAGCAGGCGGCTTAAAACCAGCATTGTCTTCCTTGGACATTTACCAGTGGTTTCACGAAAACCTTCCAGGAGTGGAGACTCTGATGAATTCCAGATTCGCGTGATTGAATGGAACATTCTGTAGTGGTGATTGCCAACATTTAGGAATCTGGATAGTCTGGACAGGATATTGAAGAGCTGACCGATATTGAGTGGATAGCCAATGAACAGCACGGTTTCGAGTGTGAACAGACCACTAAGAAGCAGCATTGCATTACTTGGACATTCATCAGTGGTGTAACGAAAGCCTTCCTGGAATGCAGATTCAGAGTATTTCCAGATTCACAGTGAATGAATGGAAATTTCTGTAGTAGAGATTCCAATGATTTCTGAACGCTGGGTTGTGTGGACAGGAAAATGAAGAGCTGACTAGGTTTGACTGGATTGCCAATTGAACAGCAAGGCTGTGAGTGTGAACAGCCGCTGAAAACCAGCATTGGATTACCTGGTCATTCACCAGTGTTGTTAGGAAAATCTGCCTGGTGTGGAGAGTCAGAGGAATTCCAGATTCGCAGGGAACGAATGGAACATTCTGAAGTGGAGATAAGAATGATTTCTGAAGGCTCGGTGTGTGGAAGGAAAATCAAGAGCTAACCAGCGTTCACTGGATAGCCAATTGAACAGCACGGCTGCGAGTGTTAACACGCAGCTGAAACCAGCCTTGGGTTGCTTGGACATTCACCAGTGGTGAAACGAAAACCTGCTGGGAGTGGAGAACAAGATGAATTCAAGATTCGCCTGAATGAATGAAACATTCTGTAGTGTAGATTGCAATGGTTTCTGAGGTTTGTATTGTCTGAACTGGAAAAAGAAGAACTCACCAGTGTTGAGTCGCTAGACCGTGAACAGCACGGGTTCGAGTGTGAATAGACCGCTGAAAACCATCATTGCGTTACTTGAACATTCAGCAGTGGTGCAATGAAAACCTGCCGGGAGTGGAGATTCAGATGAATTCCAGATTCGCAGTGAATGAATGGAACATTCTCTAGTGGTGATTCCAATGATTTCTGAAGGCTGGGTTTTGTGGACACGAAAATGTAGAGCTGAACAGGGTGGAATGGATAGCCAAATGAACAGCACGTCTCGTAGTAAGAACAGGCCACTGAAAACCAGCTTTGGCTTAATTGGACATTCACAAGTGGTGTAACGAAAACCTGACGGGAGTTGAGAATTAGATGAATTTCAGATTTGCCGTCAATGAATGGAACATTCTGTGGAGGAGATACCAATTGTTTCTGAAGTTTGGGTTATGTGGACAGGAAAATGGAGCTGAAGAGGGTTGAGTGGATAGCAAATTGAACAGCACGGCTGAGAGTATGAGCAGGCCACTTAAAACCAGCATTGGCTTACTTGGATATTTACCAGTGGTGTCACGAAAACCTGCCGGGAGTGGAGATTCAGATGAATTCCAGATTCGCTGTGAATGAATGGAACATTCTGTAGTGGAGATAACAATGATTTCTCCAGTCTCTGTGGTGTGGACAGGAAAATGTAGAGCTGGCCAGGGTTGAGTGGATAGCCAATTGAACAGCACCACTGCGCTTGTGAAGAAAACACTTAAAACATTGGGTTACTTGGACATTCAACAGTGGTGTAACGAAAACCTGCCGGGAGTGGAGGTTCAGAGGAATTCCAGATTCGCAGTGAATGAATGGAACATTCTCTAGTGGAGATTCCAACGATTTCTGAAGGCTGGGTCGTGTGGAAGGAAAATCAAGAACTAATCAGGATTTAGTGGAAAGCCAATTGTATAGCATGGCTGCGAGTGTGAACATGCAGCTGAAAACCAGCATTGGGTTACTTGGACATTCATCAGTGGTGTAAGGAAAACCTGCATGGAGTGGAGAGTCAGTTGAATTCCACATTCGCAGTGAATGAATGGAACATTCTGTAGAGGAGATTCCAATGATTTCTGAAGCCTGTGTTGTGTGGACAGGAAAATGAAGAGCTGACCAGGCTTGAATCGATAGCCAAGTAAACAGCAGGGCTGCGAATATGAACAGGCCGCTGAAAACCAGCATTGGGTTACTTGGACATTCAACAGTGGTGTAATGAAAACCTGCGTGGAGTTGAGAGTCAGATGAATTCCAGATTCGCAGTGAATGAATGGAACATTCTGTAGTGGAGATAACAAAGATTTCTGAAGGCTGGTAGTGTGGTGGGACAATGAAGAGCTGAACAGGGTGGAGTGAATTGTCAATTAAACAGCACGGCTGCGAGTATGAACAGGCCTCTGAAAACCAGCATTGGCTTACTTGGACATTCACAAGTGGTGTAATGTTAACCAGGCGGGAGTGGAGAATCAGATAAACTCCAGACTCGCAGTGAATGAATGGAACATTCTGTAGTGGAGATTGCAATGATTTCTGAAATCTGGATTGTGGGGACACGAAAATGAAGAGCTGACCAGTGTTGAGTGGATAGCCTGTAAAAAGCCTCGGCTTCGAATGTGAACAGACCACTGAAAACCAGTATTGCATTACTTCGACTTTCAGCAGTGGTGTAACGAAAGCCTGCGTGGAGTGCAGATTCAGATGAATTCCAGATTCCCAGTGAATGAATGGAACATCCTGTAGTGGAGATTACAATGATTTCTGAAGGCTGGGTTGTGTGCACAGGAAAATGAGGAGCAAAACAGGTTGAGTGGATAGCCAATTGAACAGCACGACTGCGAACATGAACAGGCCTCTGAAAACCAGCATTGTTTTACTTGGACATTCACAAGTGGTGTAAGATAAATCTGCAGGTAGTGGAGATTCAGTTGAATTCCAGATTCGCAGTGAATGAATGGAACATTCTGTACTGGAGATTGCAATGATTTCTCAAGTCTGGATTGTTTGGACATGAAAATGAAGAGCTGACCACAGTTGTGTGGATACCCAGTAAAAAGCAGGGCTTAGAGTGTGAACAGACCGCTGAAAACCAGCATTGTGTTACTTGGACATTCATAAGTGGTGTAATGAAAGCCTACCTGGAGTGCAGATTCAGATGAATTCCAGATTGGCAGTGAATGAATGGAACATTCTGTACTGGCGATTCCAATGATTTCTGAAGTCTGATATTGTGGAAAAGAAAATGAAAGGCTGACCAGGTTTGAGTGGATAGACAATTGAACAGCACACTGCGAGTGTGAAAAGGCGGCTGAAAACCAGCATTGGATTACTTGGTCATTCACCAGTGCTGTAATGAAAACCTGCCTGGAGCGGAGAGTCAGATGAATTGCAGAATCGCAGTGAATGAATGGAACAGTCTGTAGTGGAGAGCCCAATGATTTCTGAAGGCTGGTTTGTGTGGAGAGGAAAATGAAGAGCTGACCAATATTGAGTGGATAGCCCATTGAACAGCACTTCTGCGAGTTGAACATGCCTCTGAAAACCAGGATTGAGTTACTTGGACATTCACCAGTGGCGTAACGAAAACCTGCCAGGAGTGGAGGTTCAGAGGAATTCCAGATTCGCAGTGAATGAATGGAACATTCTCTAGTGGTGATTCCAATGATTTCTGAAGGCTGGGTTTTGTGGACACGAAAATGTAGAGCTGAACAGGGTGGAGTGGATAGCCAAATGAACAGCACGTCTCTTAGTATGAACAGGCCACTGAAAACCAGCATTGGCTTACTTGGACATTCACAAGTGGTGTAACGATAACCCGCCGGGAGTTGAGAGTCAGATGAATTTAAGATTCGCAGTGAATGAACGGAACATTCTGTGGAGGAGATACCAATTATTTCTGAAGGTTGGGTTATGAGGACAGGAAAATGTAGAGCTGAATAGGGTTGGGTGGATAGCAAATTGAACAGCACGGCTGAGTGTGTTAGCAGGCGGCTTAAAACCAGCATTGTCTTCCTTGGACATTTACCAGTGGTGTCACGAAAACCTTCCAGGAGTGGAGACTCTGATGAATTCCAGATTCGCGTGATTGAATGGAACATTCTGTAGTGGTGATTGCCAACATTTAGGAATCTGGATAGTCTGGACAGGATATTGAAGAGCTGACCGATATTGAGTGGATAGCCAATGAACAGCACGGTTTCGAGTGTGAACAGACCACTAAGAAGCAGCATTGCATTACTTGGACATTCATCAGTGGTGTAACGAAAGCCTTCCTGGAATGCAGATTCAGAGTATTTCCAGATTCACAGTGAATGAATGGAAATTTCTGTAGTAGAGATTCCAATGATTTCTGAACGCTGGGTTGTGTGGACAGGAAAATGAAGAGCTGACTAGGTTTGACTGGATTGCCAATTGAACAGCAAGGCTGTGAGTGTGAACAGCCGCTGAAAACCAGCATTGGATTACCTGGTCATTCACCAGTGTTGTTAGGAAAATCTGCCTGGTGTGGAGAGTCAGAGGAATTCCAGATTCGCAGGGAACGAATGGAACATTCTGAAGTGGAGATAAGAATGATTTCTGAAGGCTTGGTGTGTGGAAGGAAAATCAAGAGCTAACCAGCGTTCATTGGATAGCCAATTGAACAGCACGGCTGCGAGTGTTAACACGCAGCTGAAACCAGCCTTGGGTTGCTTGGACATTCACCAGTGGTGAAACGAAAACCTGCTGGGAGTGGAGAACAAGATGAATTCAAGATTCGCCTGAATGAATGAAACATTCTGTAGTGTAGATTGCAATGGTTTCTGAGGTTTGTATTGTCTGAACTGGAAAAAGAAGAACTCACCAGTGTTGAGTCGCTAGACCGTGAACAGCACGGGTTCGAGTGTGAATAGACCGCTGAAAACCATCATTGCGTTACTTGAACATTCAGCAGTGGTGCAATGAAAACCTGCCGGGAGTGGAGATTCAGATGAATTCCAGATTCGCAGTGAATGAATGGAACATTCTCTAGTGGTGATTCCAATGATTTCTGAAGGCTGGGTTTTGTGGACACGAAAATGTAGAGCTGAACAGGGTGGAATGGATAGCCAAATGAACAGCACGTCTCGTAGTAAGAACAGGCCACTGAAAACCAGCTTTGGCTTAATTGGACATTCACAAGTGGTGTAACGAAAACCTGACGGGAGTTGAGAATTAGATGAATTTCAGATTTGCCGTCAATGAATGGAACATTCTGTGGAGGAGATACCAATTGTTTCTGAAGTTTGGGTTATGTGGACAGGAAAATGGAGCTGAAGAGGGTTGAGTGGATAGCAAATTGAACAGCACGGCTGAGAGTATGAGCAGGCCACTTAAAACCAGCATTGGCTTACTTGGATATTTACCAGTGGTGTCACGAAAACCTGCCGGGAGTGGAGATTCAGATGAATTCCAGATTCGCTGTGAATGAATGGAACATTCTGTAGTGGAGATAACAATGATTTCTCCAGTCTCTGTGGTGTGGACAGGAAAATGTAGAGCTGGCCAGGGTTGAGTGGATAGCCAATTGAACAGCACCACTGCGCTTGTGAAGAAAACACTTAAAACATTGGGTTACTTGGACATTCAACAGTGGTGTAACGAAAACCTGCCGGGAGTGGAGGTTCAGAGGAATTCCAGATTCGCAGTGAATGAATGGAACATTCTCTAGTGGAGATTCCAACGATTTCTGAAGGCTGGGTCGTGTGGAAGGAAAATCAAGAACTAATCAGGATTTAGTGGAAAGCCAATTGTATAGCATGGCTGCGAGTGTGAACATGCAGCTGAAAACCAGCATTGGGTTACTTGGACATTCATCAGTGGTGTAAGGAAAACCTGCATGGAGTGGAGAGTCAGTTGAATTCCACATTCGCAGTGAATGAATGGAACATTCTGTAGAGGAGATTCCAATGATTTCTGAAGCCTGTGTTGTGTGGACAGGAAAATGAAGAGCTGACCAGGCTTGAATCGATAGCCAAGTAAACAGCAGGGCTGCGAATATGAACAGGCCGCTGAAAACCAGCATTGGGTTACTTGGACATTCAACAGTGGTGTAATGAAAACCTGCGTGGAGTTGAGAGTCAGATGAATTCCAGATTCGCAGTGAATGAATGGAACATTCTGTAGTGGAGATAACAAAGATTTCTGAAGGCTGGTAGTGTGGTGGGACAATGAAGAGCTGAACAGGGTGGAGTGAATTGTCAATTAAACAGCACGGCTGCGAGTATGAACAGGCCTCTGAAAACCAGCATTGGCTTACTTGGACATTCACAAGTGGTGTAATGTTAACCAGGCGGGAGTGGAGAATCAGATAAACTCCAGACTCGCAGTGAATGAATGGAACATTCTGTAGTGGAGATTGCAATGATTTCTGAAATCTGGATTGTGGGGACACGAAAATGAAGAGCTGACCAGTGTTGAGTGGATAGCCTGTAAAAAGCCTCGGCTTCGAATGTGAACAGACCACTGAAAACCAGTATTGCATTACTTCGACTTTCAGCAGTGGTGTAACGAAAGCCTGCGTGGAGTGCAGATTCAGATGAATTCCAGATTCCCAGTGAATGAATGGAACATCCTGTAGTGGAGATTACAATGATTTCTGAAGGCTGGGTTGTGTGCACAGGAAAATGAGGAGCAAAACAGGTTGAGTGGATAGCCAATTGAACAGCACGACTGCGAACATGAACAGGCCTCTGAAAACCAGCATTGTTTTACTTGGACATTCACAAGTGGTGTAAGATAAATCTGCAGGTAGTGGAGATTCAGTTGAATTCCAGATTCGCAGTGAATGAATGGAACATTCTGTACTGGAGATTGCAAAGATTTCTCAAGTCTGGATTGTTTGGACATGAAAATGAAGAGCTGACCACAGTTGTGTGGATACCCAGTAAAAAGCAGGGCTTAGAGTGTGAACAGACCGCTGAAAACCAGCATTGTGTTACTTGGACATTCATAAGTGGTGTAATGAAAGCCTACCTGGAGTGCAGATTCAGATGAATTCCAGATTGGCAGTGAATGAATGGAACATTCTGTACTGGCGATTCCAATGATTTCTGAAGTCTGATATTGTGGAAAAGAAAATGAAAGGCTGACCAGGTTTGAGTGGATAGACAATTGAACAGCACACTGCGAGTGTGAAAAGGCGGCTGAAAACCAGCATTGGATTACTTGGTCATTCACCAGTGCTGTAATGAAAACCTGCCTGGAGCGGAGAGTCAGATGAATTGCAGAATCGCAGTGAATGAATGGAACAGTCTGTAGTGGAGAGCCCAATGATTTCTGAAGGCTGGTTTGTGTGGAGAGGAAAATGAAGAGCTGACCAATATTGAGTGGATAGCCCATTGAACAGCACTTCTGCGAGTTGAACATGCCTCTGAAAACCAGTATTGAGTTACTTGGACATTCACCAGTGGCGTAACGAAAACCTGCCAGGAGTGGAGGTTCAGAGGAATTCCAGATTCGCAGTGAATGAATGGAACATTCTCTAGTGGTGATTCCAATGATTTCTGAAGGCTGGGTTTTGTGGACACGAAAATGTAGAGCTGAACAGGGTGGAGTGGATAGCCAAATGAACAGCACGTCTCTTAGTATGAACAGGCCACTGAAAACCAGCATTGGCTTACTTGGACATTCACAAGTGGTGTAACGATAACCCGCCGGGAGTTGAGAGTCAGATGAATTTAAGATTCGCAGTGAATGAACGGAACATTCTGTGGAGGAGATACCAATTATTTCTGAAGGTTGGGTTATGAGGACAGGAAAATGTAGAGCTGAATAGGGTTGGGTGGATAGCAAATTGAACAGCACGGCTGAGTGTGTTAGCAGGCGGCTTAAAACCAGCATTGTCTTCCTTGGACATTTACCAGTGGTGTCACGAAAACCTTCCAGGAGTGGAGACTCTGATGAATTCCAGATTCGCGTGATTGAATGGAACATTCTGTAGTGGTGATTGCCAACATTTAGGAATCTGGATAGTCTGGACAGGATATTGAAGAGCTGACCGATATTGAGTGGATAGCCAATGAACAGCACGGTTTCGAGTGTGAACAGACCACTAAGAAGCAGCATTGCATTACTTGGACATTCATCAGTGGTGTAACGAAAGCCTTCCTGGAATGCAGATTCAGAGTATTTCCAGATTCACAGTGAATGAATGGAAATTTCTGTAGTAGAGATTCCAATGATTTCTGAACGCTGGGTTGTGTGGACAGGAAAATGAAGAGCTGACTAGGTTTGACTGGATTGCCAATTGAACAGCAAGGCTGTGAGTGTGAACAGCCACTGAAAACCAGCATTGGATTACCTGGTCATTCACCAGTGTTGTTAGGAAAATCTGCCTGGTGTGGAGAGTCAGAGGAATTCCAGATTCGCAGGGAACGAATGGAACATTCTGAAGTGGAGATAAGAATGATTTCTGAAGGCTCGGTGTGTGGAAGGAAAATCAAGAGCTAACCAGCGTTCACTGGATAGCCAATTGAACAGCACGGCTGCGAGTGTTAACACGCAGCTGAAACCAGCCTTGGGTTGCTTGGACATTCACCAGTGGTGAAACGAAAACCTGCTGGGAGTGGAGAACAAGATGAATTCAAGATTCGCCTGAATGAATGAAACATTCTGTAGTGTAGATTGCAATGGTTTCTGAGGTTTGTATTGTCTGAACTGGAAAAAGAAGAACTCACCAGTGTTGAGTCGCTAGACCGTGAACAGCACGGGTTCGAGTGTGAATAGACCGCTGAAAACCATCATTGCGTTACTTGAACATTCAGCAGTGGTGCAATGAAAACCTGCCGGGAGTGGAGATTCAGATGAATTCCAGATTCGCAGTGAATGAATGGAACATTCTCTAGTGGTGATTCCAATGATTTCTGAAGGCTGGGTTTTGTGGACACGAAAATGTAGAGCTGAACAGGGTGGAATGGATAGCCAAATGAACAGCACGTCTCGTAGTAAGAACAGGCCACTGAAAACCAGCTTTGGCTTAATTGGACATTCACAAGTGGTGTAACGAAAACCTGACGGGAGTTGAGAATTAGATGAATTTCAGATTTGCCGTCAATGAATGGAACATTCTGTGGAGGAGATACCAATTGTTTCTGAAGTTTGGGTTATGTGGACAGGAAAATGGAGCTGAAGAGGGTTGAGTGGATAGCAAATTGAACAGCACGGCTGAGAGTATGAGCAGGCCACTTAAAACCAGCATTGGCTTACTTGGATATTTACCAGTGGTGTCACGAAAACCTGCCGGGAGTGGAGATTCAGATGAATTCCAGATTCGCTGTGAATGAATGGAACATTCTGTAGTGGAGATAACAATGATTTCTCCAGTCTCTGTGGTGTGGACAGGAAAATGTAGAGCTGGCCAGGGTTGAGTGGATAGCCAATTGAACAGCACCACTGCGCTTGTGAAGAAAACACTTAAAACATTGGGTTACTTGGACATTCAACAGTGGTGTAACGAAAACCTGCCGGGAGTGGAGGTTCAGAGGAATTCCAGATTCGCAGTGAATGAATGGAACATTCTCTAGTGGAGATTCCAACGATTTCTGAAGGCTGGGTCGTGTGGAAGGAAAATCAAGAACTAATCAGGATTTAGTGGAAAGCCAATTGTATAGCATGGCTGCGAGTGTGAACATGCAGCTGAAAACCAGCATTGGGTTACTTGGACATTCATCAGTGGTGTAAGGAAAACCTGCATGGAGTGGAGAGTCAGTTGAATTCCACATTCGCAGTGAATGAATGGAACATTCTGTAGAGGAGATTCCAATGATTTCTGAAGCCTGTGTTGTGTGGACAGGAAAATGAAGAGCTGACCAGGCTTGAATCGATAGCCAAGTAAACAGCAGGGCTGCGAATATGAACAGGCCGCTGAAAACCAGCATTGGGTTACTTGGACATTCAACAGTGGTGTAATGAAAACCTGCGTGGAGTTGAGAGTCAGATGAATTCCAGATTCGCAGTGAATGAATGGAACGTTCTGTAGTGGAGATAACAAAGATTTCTGAAGGCTGGTAGTGTGGTGGGACAATGAAGAGCTGAACAGGGTGGAGTGAATTGTCAATTAAACAGCACGGCTGCGAGTATGAACAGGCCTCTGAAAACCAGCATTGGCTTACTTGGACATTCACAAGTGGTGTAATGTTAACCAGGCGGGAATGGAGAATCAGATAAACTCCAGACTCGCAGTGAATGAATGGAACATTCGGTAGTGGAGATTGCAATGATTTCTGAAATCTGGATTGTGGGGACACGAAAATGAAGAGCTGACCAGTGTTGAGTGGATAGCCTGTAAAAAGCCTCGGCTTCGAATGTGAACAGACCACTGAAAACCAGTATTGCATTACTTCGACTTTCAGCAGTGGTGTAACGAAAGCCTGCGTGGAGTGCAGATTCAGATGAATTCCAGATTCCCAGTGAATGAATGGAACATCCTGTAGTGGAGATTACAATGATTTCTGAAGGCTGGGTTGTGTGCACAGGAAAATGAGGAGCAAAACAGGTTGAGTGGATAGCCAATTGAACAGCACGACTGCGAACATGAACAGGCCTCTGAAAACCAGCATTGTTTTACTTGGACATTCACAAGTGGTGTAAGATAAATCTGCAGGTAGTGGAGATTCAGTTGAATTCCAGATTCGCAGTGAATGAATGGAACATTCTGTACTGGAGATTGCAAAGATTTCTCAAGTCTGGATTGTTTGGACATGAAAATGAAGAGCTGACCACAGTTGTGTGGATACCCAGTAAAAAGCAGGGCTTAGAGTGTGAACAGACCGCTGAAAACCAGCATTGTGTTACTTGGACATTCATAAGTGGTGTAATGAAAGCCTACCTGGAGTGCAGATTCAGATGAATTCCAGATTGGCAGTGAATGAATGGAACATTCTGTACTGGCGATTCCAATGATTTCTGAAGTCTGATATTGTGGAATAGAAAATGAAAGGCTGACCAGGTTTGAGTGGATAGACAATTGAACAGCACACTGCGAGTGTGAAAAGGCGGCTGAAAACCAGCATTGGATTACTTGGTCATTCACCAGTGCTGTAATGAAAACCTGCCTGGAGCGGAGAGTCAGATGAATTGCAGAATCGCAGTGAATGAATGGAACAGTCTGTAGTGGAGAGCCCAATGATTTCTGAAGGCTGGTTTGTGTGGAGAGGAAAATGAAGAGCTGACCAATATTGAGTGGATAGCCCATTGAACAGCACTTCTGCGAGTTGAACATGCCTCTGAAAACCAGTATTGAGTTACTTGGACATTCACCAGTGGCGTAACGAAAACCTGCCAGGAGTGGAGGTTCAGATGAATTCCAGATTCGCAGTGAATGAATGGAACATTCTCTAGTGGTGATTCCAATGATTTCTGAAGGCTGGGTTTTGTGGACACGAGAATGTAGAGCTGAACAGGGTGGAGTGGATAGCCAAATGAACAGCACGTCTCTTAGTATGAACAGGCCACTGAAAACCAGCATTGGCTTACTTGGACATTCACAAGTGGTGTAACGATAACCCGCCGGGAGTTGAGAGTCAGATGAATTTAAGATTCGCAGTGAATGAACGGAACATTCTGTGGAGGAGATACCAATTATTTCTGAAGGTTGGGTTATGAGGACAGGAAAATGTAGAGCTGAATAGGGTTGGGTGGATAGCAAATTGAACAGCACGGCTGAGTGTGTTAGCAGGCGGCTTAAAACCAGCATTGTCTTCCTTGGACATTTACCAGTGGTGTCACGAAAACCTTCCAGGAGTGGAGACTCTGATGAATTCCAGATTCGCGTGATTGAATGGAACATTCTGTAGTGGTGATTGCCAACATTTAGGAATCTGGATAGTCTGGACAGGATATTGAAGAGCTGACCGATATTGAGTGGATAGCCAATGAACAGCACGGTTTCGAGTGTGAACAGACCACTAAGAAGCAGCATTGCATTACTTGGACATTCATCAGTGGTGTAACGAAAGCCTTCCTGGAATGCAGATTCAGAGTATTTCCAGATTCACAGTGAATGAATGGAAATTTCTGTAGTAGAGATTCCAATGATTTCTGAACGCTGGGTTGTGTGGACAGGAAAATGAAGAGCTGACTAGGTTTGACTGGATTGCCAATTGAACAGCAAGGCTGTGAGTGTGAACAGCCGCTGAAAACCAGCATTGGATTACCTGGTCATTCACCAGTGTTGTTAGGAAAATCTGCCTGGTGTGGAGAGTCAGAGGAATTCCAGATTCGCAGGGAACGAATGGAACATTCTGAAGTGGAGATAAGAATGATTTCTGAAGGCTCGGTGTGTGGAAGGAAAATCAAGAGCTAACCAGCGTTCACTGGATAGCCAATTGAACAGCACGGCTGCGAGTGTTAACACGCAGCTGAAACCAGCCTTGGGTTGCTTGGACATTCACCAGTGGTGAAACGAAAACCTGCTGGGAGTGGAGAACAAGATGAATTCAAGATTCGCCTGAATGAATGAAACATTCTGTAGTGTAGATTGCAATGGTTTCTGAGGTTTGTATTGTCTGAACTGGAAAAAGAAGAACTCACCAGTGTTGAGTCGCTAGACCGTGAACAGCACGGGTTCGAGTGTGAATAGACCGCTGAAAACCATCATTGCGTTACTTGAACATTCAGCAGTGGTGCAATGAAAACCTGCCGGGAGTGGAGATTCAGATGAATTCCAGATTCGCAGTGAATGAATGGAACATTCTCTAGTGGTGATTCCAATGATTTCTGAAGGCTGGGTTTTGTGGACACGAAAATGTAGAGCTGAACAGGGTGGAATGGATAGCCAAATGAACAGCACGTCTCGTAGTAAGAACAGGCCACTGAAAACCAGCTTTGGCTTAATTGGACATTCACAAGTGGTGTAACGAAAACCTGACGGGAGTTGAGAATTAGATGAATTTCAGATTTGCCGTCAATGAATGGAACATTCTGTGGAGGAGATACCAATTGTTTCTGAAGTTTGGGTTATGTGGACAGGAAAATGGAGCTGAAGAGGGTTGAGTGGATAGCAAATTGAACAGCACGGCTGAGAGTATGAGCAGGCCACTTAAAACCAGCATTGGCTTACTTGGATATTTACCAGTGGTGTCACGAAAACCTGCCGGGAGTGGAGATTCAGATGAATTCCAGATTCGCTGTGAATGAATGGAACATTCTGTAGTGGAGATAACAATGATTTCTCCAGTCTCTGTGGTGTGGACAGGAAAATGTAGAGCTGGCCAGGGTTGAGTGGATAGCCAATTGAACAGCACCACTGCGCTTGTGAAGAAAACACTTAAAACATTGGGTTACTTGGACATTCAACAGTGGTGTAACGAAAACCTGCCGGGAGTGGAGGTTCAGAGGAATTCCAGATTCGCAGTGAATGAATGGAACATTCTCTAGTGGAGATTCCAACGATTTCTGAAGGCTGGGTCGTGTGGAAGGAAAATCAAGAACTAATCAGGATTTAGTGGAAAGCCAATTGTATAGCATGGCTGCGAGTGTGAACATGCAGCTGAAAACCAGCATTGGGTTACTTGGACATTCATCAGTGGTGTAAGGAAAACCTGCATGGAGTGGAGAGTCAGTTGAATTCCACATTCGCAGTGAATGAATGGAACATTCTGTAGAGGAGATTCCAATGATTTCTGAAGCCTGTGTTGTGTGGACAGGAAAATGAAGAGCTGACCAGGCTTGAATCGATAGCCAAGTAAACAGCAGGGCTGCGAATATGAACAGGCCGCTGAAAACCAGCATTGGGTTACTTGGACATTCAACAGTGGTGTAATGAAAACCTGCGTGGAGTTGAGAGTCAGATGAATTCCAGATTCGCAGTGAATGAATGGAACGTTCTGTAGTGGAGATAACAAAGATTTCTGAAGGCTGGTAGTGTGGTGGGACAATGAAGAGCTGAACAGGGTGGAGTGAATTGTCAATTAAACAGCACGGCTGCGAGTATGAACAGGCCTCTGAAAACCAGCATTGGCTTACTTGGACATTCACAAGTGGTGTAATGTTAACCAGGCGGGAGTGGAGAATCAGATAAACTCCAGACTCGCAGTGAATGAATGGAACATTCTGTAGTGGAGATTGCAATGATTTCTGAAATCTGGATTGTGGGGACACGAAAATGAAGAGCTGACCAGTGTTGAGTGGATAGCCTGTAAAAAGCCTCGGCTTCGAATGTGAACAGACCACTGAAAACCAGTATTGCATTACTTCGACTTTCAGCAGTGGTGTAACGAAAGCCTGCGTGGAGTGCAGATTCAGATGAATTCCAGATTCCCAGTGAATGAATGGAACATCCTGTAGTGGAGATTACAATGATTTCTGAAGGCTGGGTTGTGTGCACAGGAAAATGAGGAGCAAAACAGGTTGAGTGGATAGCCAATTGAACAGCACGACTGCGAACATGAACAGGCCTCTGAAAACCAGCATTGTTTTACTTGGACATTCACAAGTGGTGTAAGATAAATCTGCAGGTAGTGGAGATTCAGTTGAATTCCAGATTCGCAGTGAATGAATGGAACATTCTGTACTGGAGGTTGCAATGATTTCTCAAGTCTGGATTGTTTGGACATGAAAATGAAGAGCTGACCACAGTTGTGTGGATACCCAGTAAAAAGCAGGGCTTAGAGTGTGAACAGACCGCTGAAAACCAGCATTGTGTTACTTGGACATTCATAAGTGGTGTAATGAAAGCCTACCTGGAGTGCAGATTCAGATGAATTCCAGATTGGCAGTGAATGAATGGAACATTCTGTACTGGCGATTCCAATGATTTCTGAAGTCTGATATTGTGGAAAAGAAAATGAAAGGCTGACCAGGTTTGAGTGGATAGACAATTGAACAGCACACTGCGAGTGTGAAAAGGCGGCTGAAAACCAGCATTGGATTACTTGGTCATTCACCAGTGCTGTAATGAAAACCTGCCTGGAGCGGAGAGTCAGATGAATTGCAGAATCGCAGTGAATGAATGGAACAGTCTGTAGTGGAGAGCCCAATGATTTCTGAAGGCTGGTTTGTGTGGAGAGGAAAATGAAGAGCTGACCAATATTGAGTGGATAGCCCATTGAACAGCACTTCTGCGAGTTGAACATGCCTCTGAAAACCAGTATTGAGTTACTTGGACATTCACCAGTGGCGTAACGAAAACCTGCCAGGAGTGGAGGTTCAGAGGAATTCCAGATTCGCAGTGAATGAATGGAACATTCTCTAGTGGTGATTCCAATGATTTCTGAAGGCTGGGTTTTGTGGACACGAAAATGTAGAGCTGAACAGGGTGGAGTGGATAGCCAAATGAACAGCACGTCTCTTAGTATGAACAGGCCACTGAAAACCAGCATTGGCTTACTTGGACATTCACAAGTGGTGTAACGATAACCCGCCGGGAGTTGAGAGTCAGATGAATTTAAGATTCGCAGTGAATGAACGGAACATTCTGTGGAGGAGATACCAATTATTTCTGAAGGTTGGGTTATGAGGACAGGAAAATGTAGAGCTGAATAGGGTTGGGTGGATAGCAAATTGAACAGCACGGCTGAGTGTGTTAGCAGGCGGCTTAAAACCAGCATTGTCTTCCTTGGACATTTACCAGTGGTGTCACGAAAACCTTCCAGGAGTGGAGACTCTGATGAATTCCAGATTCGCGTGATTGAATGGAACATTCTGTAGTGGTGATTGCCAACATTTAGGAATCTGGATAGTCTGGACAGGATATTGAAGAGCTGACCGATATTGAGTGGATAGCCAATGAACAGCACGGTTTCGAGTGTGAACAGACCACTAAGAAGCAGCATTGCATTACTTGGACATTCATCAGTGGTGTAACGAAAGCCTTCCTGGAATGCAGATTCAGAGTATTTCCAGATTCACAGTGAATGAATGGAAATTTCTGTAGTAGAGATTCCAATGATTTCTGAACGCTGGGTTGTGTGGACAGGAAAATGAAGAGCTGACTAGGTTTGACTGGATTGCCAATTGAACAGCAAGGCTGTGAGTGTGAACAGCCGCTGAAAACCAGCATTGGATTACCTGGTCATTCACCAGTGTTGTTAGGAAAATCTGCCTGGTGTGGAGAGTCAGAGGAATTCCAGATTCGCAGGGAACGAATGGAACATTCTGAAGTGGAGATAAGAATGATTTCTGAAGGCTCGGTGTGTGGAAGGAAAATCAAGAGCTAACCAGCGTTCACTGGATAGCCAATTGAACAGCACGGCTGCGAGTGTTAACACGCAGCTGAAACCAGCCTTGGGTTGCTTGGACATTCACCAGTGGTGAAACGAAAACCTGCTGGGAGTGGAGAACAAGATGAATTCAAGATTCGCCTGAATGAATGAAACATTCTGTAGTGTAGATTGCAATGGTTTCTGAGGTTTGTATTGTCTGAACTGGAAAAAGAAGAACTCACCAGTGTTGAGTCGCTAGACCGTGAACAGCACGGGTTCGAGTGTGAATAGACCGCTGAAAACCATCATTGCGTTACTTGAACATTCAGCAGTGGTGCAATGAAAACCTGCCGGGAGTGGAGATTCAGATGAATTCCAGATTCGCAGTGAATGAATGGAACATTCTCTAGTGGTGATTCCAATGATTTCTGAAGGCTGGGTTTTGTGGACACGAAAATGTAGAGCTGAACAGGGTGGAATGGATAGCCAAATGAACAGCACGTCTCGTAGTAAGAACAGGCCACTGAAAACCAGCTTTGGCTTAATTGGACATTCACAAGTGGTGTAACGAAAACCTGACGGGAGTTGAGAATTAGATGAATTTCAGATTTGCCGTCAATGAATGGAACATTCTGTGGAGGAGATACCAATTGTTTCTGAAGTTTGGGTTATGTGGACAGGAAAATGGAGCTGAAGAGGGTTGAGTGGATAGCAAATTGAACAGCACGGCTGAGAGTATGAGCAGGCCACTTAAAACCAGCATTGGCTTACTTGGATATTTACCAGTGGTGTCACGAAAACCTGCCGGGAGTGGAGATTCAGATGAATTCCAGATTCGCTGTGAATGAATGGAACATTCTGTAGTGGAGATAACAATGATTTCTCCAGTCTCTGTGGTGTGGACAGGAAAATGTAGAGCTGGCCAGGGTTGAGTGGATAGCCAATTGAACAGCACCACTGCGCTTGTGAAGAAAACACTTAAAACATTGGGTTACTTGGACATTCAACAGTGGTGTAACGAAAACCTGCCGGGAGTGGAGGTTCAGAGGAATTCCAGATTCGCAGTGAATGAATGGAACATTCTCTAGTGGAGATTCCAACGATTTCTGAAGGCTGGGTCGTGTGGAAGGAAAATCAAGAACTAATCAGGATTTAGTGGAAAGCCAATTGTATAGCATGGCTGCGAGTGTGAACATGCAGCTGAAAACCAGCATTGGGTTACTTGGACATTCATCAGTGGTGTAAGGAAAACCTGCATGGAGTGGAGAGTCAGTTGAATTCCACATTCGCAGTGAATGAATGGAACATTCTGTAGAGGAGATTCCAATGATTTCTGAAGCCTGTGTTGTGTGGACAGGAAAATGAAGAGCTGACCAGGCTTGAATCGATAGCCAAGTAAACAGCAGGGCTGCGAATATGAACAGGCCGCTGAAAACCAGCATTGGGTTACTTGGACATTCAACAGTGGTGTAATGAAAACCTGCGTGGAGTTGAGAGTCAGATGAATTCCAGATTCGCAGTGAATGAATGGAACGTTCTGTAGTGGAGATAACAAAGATTTCTGAAGGCTGGTAGTGTGGTGGGACAATGAAGAGCTGAACAGGGTGGAGTGAATTGTCAATTAAACAGCACGGCTGCGAGTATGAACAGGCCTCTGAAAACCAGCATTGGCTTACTTGGACATTCACAAGTGGTGTAATGTTAACCAGGCGGGAGTGGAGAATCAGATAAACTCCAGACTCGCAGTGAATGAATGGAACATTCTGTAGTGGAGATTGCAATGATTTCTGAAATCTGGATTGTGGGGACACGAAAATGAAGAGCTGACCAGTGTTGAGTGGATAGCCTGTAAAAAGCCTCGGCTTCGAATGTGAACAGACCACTGAAAACCAGTATTGCATTACTTCGACTTTCAGCAGTGGTGTAACGAAAGCCTGCGTGGAGTGCAGATTCAGATGAATTCCAGATTCCCAGTGAATGAATGGAACATCCTGTAGTGGAGATTACAATGATTTCTGAAGGCTGGGTTGTGTGCACAGGAAAATGAGGAGCAAAACAGGTTGAGTGGATAGCCAATTGAACAGCACGACTGCGAACATGAACAGGCCTCTGAAAACCAGCATTGTTTTACTTGGACATTCACAAGTGGTGTAAGATAAATCTGCAGGTAGTGGAGATTCAGTTGAATTCCAGATTCGCAGTGAATGAATGGAACATTCTGTACTGGAGGTTGCAATGATTTCTCAAGTCTGGATTGTTTGGACATGAAAATGAAGAGCTGACCACAGTTGTGTGGATACCCAGTAAAAAGCAGGGCTTAGAGTGTGAACAGACCGCTGAAAACCAGCATTGTGTTACTTGGACATTCATAAGTGGTGTAATGAAAGCCTACCTGGAGTGCAGATTCAGATGAATTCCAGATTGGCAGTGAATGAATGGAACATTCTGTACTGGCGATTCCAATGATTTCTGAAGTCTGATATTGTGGAAAAGAAAATGAAAGGCTGACCAGGTTTGAGTGGATAGACAATTGAACAGCACACTGCGAGTGTGAAAAGGCGGCTGAAAACCAGCATTGGATTACTTGGTCATTCACCAGTGCTGTAATGAAAACCTGCCTGGAGCGGAGAGTCAGATGAATTGCAGAATCGCAGTGAATGAATGGAACAGTCTGTAGTGGAGAGCCCAATGATTTCTGAAGGCTGGTTTGTGTGGAGAGGAAAATGAAGAGCTGACCAATATTGAGTGGATAGCCCATTGAACAGCACTTCTGCGAGTTGAACATGCCTCTGAAAACCAGTATTGAGTTACTTGGACATTCACCAGTGGCGTAACGAAAACCTGCCAGGAGTGGAGGTTCAGAGGAATTCCAGATTCGCAGTGAATGAATGGAACATTCTCTAGTGGTGATTCCAATGATTTCTGAAGGCTGGGTTTTGTGGACACGAAAATGTAGAGCTGAACAGGGTGGAGTGGATAGCCAAATGAACAGCACGTCTCTTAGTATGAACAGGCCACTGAAAACCAGCATTGGCTTACTTGGACATTCACAAGTGGTGTAACGATAACCCGCCGGGAGTTGAGAGTCAGATGAATTTAAGATTCGCAGTGAATGAACGGAACATTCTGTGGAGGAGATACCAATTATTTCTGAAGGTTGGGTTATGAGGACAGGAAAATGTAGAGCTGAATAGGGTTGGGTGGATAGCAAATTGAACAGCACGGCTGAGTGTGTTAGCAGGCGGCTTAAAACCAGCATTGTCTTCCTTGGACATTTACCAGTGGTGTCACGAAAACCTTCCAGGAGTGGAGACTCTGATGAATTCCAGATTCGCGTGATTGAATGGAACATTCTGTAGTGGTGATTGCCAACATTTAGGAATCTGGATAGTCTGGACAGGATATTGAAGAGCTGACCGATATTGAGTGGATAGCCAATGAACAGCACGGTTTCGAGTGTGAACAGACCACTAAGAAGCAGCATTGCATTACTTGGACATTCATCAGTGGTGTAACGAAAGCCTTCCTGGAATGCAGATTCAGAGTATTTCCAGATTCACAGTGAATGAATGGAAATTTCTGTAGTAGAGATTCCAATGATTTCTGAACGCTGGGTTGTGTGGACAGGAAAATGAAGAGCTGACTAGGTTTGACTGGATTGCCAATTGAACAGCAAGGCTGTGAGTGTGAACAGCCGCTGAAAACCAGCATTGGATTACCTGGTCATTCACCAGTGTTGTTAGGAAAATCTGCCTGGTGTGGAGAGTCAGAGGAATTCCAGATTCGCAGGGAACGAATGGAACATTCTGAAGTGGAGATAAGAATGATTTCTGAAGGCTCGGTGTGTGGAAGGAAAATCAAGAGCTAACCAGCGTTCACTGGATAGCCAATTGAACAGCACGGCTGCGAGTGTTAACACGCAGCTGAAACCAGCCTTGGGTTGCTTGGACATTCACCAGTGGTGAAACGAAAACCTGCTGGGAGTGGAGAACAAGATGAATTCAAGATTCGCCTGAATGAATGAAACATTCTGTAGTGTAGATTGCAATGGTTTCTGAGGTTTGTATTGTCTGAACTGGAAAAAGAAGAACTCACCAGTGTTGAGTCGCTAGACCGTGAACAGCACGGGTTCGAGTGTGAATAGACCGCTGAAAACCATCATTGCGTTACTTGAACATTCAGCAGTGGTGCAATGAAAACCTGCCGGGAGTGGAGATTCAGATGAATTCCAGATTCGCAGTGAATGAATGGAACATTCTCTAGTGGTGATTCCAATGATTTCTGAAGGCTGGGTTTTGTGGACACGAAAATGTAGAGCTGAACAGGGTGGAATGGATAGCCAAATGAACAGCACGTCTCGTAGTAAGAACAGGCCACTGAAAACCAGCTTTGGCTTAATTGGACATTCACAAGTGGTGTAACGAAAACCTGACGGGAGTTGAGAATTAGATGAATTTCAGATTTGCCGTCAATGAATGGAACATTCTGTGGAGGAGATACCAATTGTTTCTGAAGTTTGGGTTATGTGGACAGGAAAATGGAGCTGAAGAGGGTTGAGTGGATAGCAAATTGAACAGCACGGCTGAGAGTATGAGCAGGCCACTTAAAACCAGCATTGGCTTACTTGGATATTTACCAGTGGTGTCACGAAAACCTGCCGGGAGTGGAGATTCAGATGAATTCCAGATTCGCTGTGAATGAATGGAACATTCTGTAGTGGAGATAACAATGATTTCTCCAGTCTCTGTGGTGTGGACAGGAAAATGTAGAGCTGGCCAGGGTTGAGTGGATAGCCAATTGAACAGCACCACTGCGCTTGTGAAGAAAACACTTAAAACATTGGGTTACTTGGACATTCAACAGTGGTGTAACGAAAACCTGCCGGGAGTGGAGGTTCAGAGGAATTCCAGATTCGCAGTGAATGAATGGAACATTCTCTAGTGGAGATTCCAACGATTTCTGAAGGCTGGGTCGTGTGGAAGGAAAATCAAGAACTAATCAGGATTTAGTGGAAAGCCAATTGTATAGCATGGCTGCGAGTGTGAACATGCAGCTGAAAACCAGCATTGGGTTACTTGGACATTCATCAGTGGTGTAAGGAAAACCTGCATGGAGTGGAGAGTCAGTTGAATTCCACATTCGCAGTGAATGAATGGAACATTCTGTAGAGGAGATTCCAATGATTTCTGAAGCCTGTGTTGTGTGGACAGGAAAATGAAGAGCTGACCAGGCTTGAATCGATAGCCAAGTAAACAGCAGGGCTGCGAATATGAACAGGCCGCTGAAAACCAGCATTGGGTTACTTGGACATTCAACAGTGGTGTAATGAAAACCTGCGTGGAGTTGAGAGTCAGATGAATTCCAGATTCGCAGTGAATGAATGGAACATTCTGTAGTGGAGATAACAAAGATTTCTGAAGGCTGGTAGTGTGGTGGGACAATGAAGAGCTGAACAGGGTGGAGTGAATTGTCAATTAAACAGCACGGCTGCGAGTATGAACAGGCCTCTGAAAACCAGCATTGGCTTACTTGGACATTCACAAGTGGTGTAATGTTAACCAGGCGGGAGTGGAGAATCAGATAAACTCCAGACTCGCAGTGAATGAATGGAACATTCTGTAGTGGAGATTGCAATGATTTCTGAAATCTGGATTGTGGGGACACGAAAATGAAGAGCTGACCAGTGTTGAGTGGATAGCCTGTAAAAAGCCTCGGCTTCGAATGTGAACAGACCACTGAAAACCAGTATTGCATTACTTCGACTTTCAGCAGTGGTGTAACGAAAGCCTGCGTGGAGTGCAGATTCAGATGAATTCCAGATTCCCAGTGAATGAATGGAACATCCTGTAGTGGAGATTACAATGATTTCTGAAGGCTGGGTTGTGTGCACAGGAAAATGAGGAGCAAAACAGGTTGAGTGGATAGCCAATTGAACAGCACGACTGCGAACATGAACAGGCCTCTGAAAACCAGCATTGTTTTACTTGGACATTCACAAGTGGTGTAAGATAAATCTGCAGGTAGTGGAGATTCAGTTGAATTCCAGATTCGCAGTGAATGAATGGAACATTCTGTACTGGAGATTGCAATGATTTCTCAAGTCTGGATTGTTTGGACATGAAAATGAAGAGCTGACCACAGTTGTGTGGATACCCAGTAAAAAGCAGGGCTTAGAGTGTGAACAGACCGCTGAAAACCAGCATTGTGTTACTTGGACATTCATAAGTGGTGTAATGAAAGCCTACCTGGAGTGCAGATTCAGATGAATTCCAGATTGGCAGTGAATGAATGGAACATTCTGTACTGGCGATTCCAATGATTTCTGAAGTCTGATATTGTGGAAAAGAAAATGAAAGGCTGACCAGGTTTGAGTGGATAGACAATTGAACAGCACACTGCGAGTGTGAAAAGGCGGCTGAAAACCAGCATTGGATTACTTGGTCATTCACCAGTGCTGTAATGAAAACCTGCCTGGAGCGGAGAGTCAGATGAATTGCAGAATCGCAGTGAATGAATGGAACAGTCTGTAGTGGAGAGCCCAATGATTTCTGAAGGCTGGTTTGTGTGGAGAGGAAAATGAAGAGCTGACCAATATTGAGTGGATAGCCCATTGAACAGCACTTCTGCGAGTTGAACATGCCTCTGAAAACCAGTATTGAGTTACTTGGACATTCACCAGTGGCGTAACGAAAACCTGCCAGGAGTGGAGGTTCAGAGGAATTCCAGATTCGCAGTGAATGAATGGAACATTCTCTAGTGGTGATTCCAATGATTTCTGAAGGCTGGGTTTTGTGGACACGAGAATGTAGAGCTGAACAGGGTGGAGTGGATAGCCAAATGAACAGCACGTCTCTTAGTATGAACAGGCCACTGAAAACCAGCATTGGCTTACTTGGACATTCACAAGTGGTGTAACGATAACCCGCCGGGAGTTGAGAGTCAGATGAATTTAAGATTCGCAGTGAATGAACGGAACATTCTGTGGAGGAGATACCAATTATTTCTGAAGGTTGGGTTATGAGGACAGGAAAATGTAGAGCTGAATAGGGTTGGGTGGATAGCAAATTGAACAGCACGGCTGAGTGTGTTAGCAGGCGGCTTAAAACCAGCATTGTCTTCCTTGGACATTTACCAGTGGTGTCACGAAAACCTTCCAGGAGTGGAGACTCTGATGAATTCCAGATTCGCGTGATTGAATGGAACATTCTGTAGTGGTGATTGCCAACATTTAGGAATCTGGATAGTCTGGACAGGATATTGAAGAGCTGACCGATATTGAGTGGATAGCCAATGAACAGCACGGTTTCGAGTGTGAACAGACCACTAAGAAGCAGCATTGCATTACTTGGACATTCATCAGTGGTGTAACGAAAGCCTTCCTGGAATGCAGATTCAGAGTATTTCCAGATTCACAGTGAATGAATGGAAATTTCTGTAGTAGAGATTCCAATGATTTCTGAACGCTGGGTTGTGTGGACAGGAAAATGAAGAGCTGACTAGGTTTGACTGGATTGCCAATTGAACAGCAAGGCTGTGAGTGTGAACAGCCGCTGAAAACCAGCATTGGATTACCTGGTCATTCACCAGTGTTGTTAGGAAAATCTGCCTGGTGTGGAGAGTCAGAGGAATTCCAGATTCGCAGGGAACGAATGGAACATTCTGAAGTGGAGATAAGAATGATTTCTGAAGGCTCGGTGTGTGGAAGGAAAATCAAGAGCTAACCAGCGTTCACTGGATAGCCAATTGAACAGCACGGCTGCGAGTGTTAACACGCAGCTGAAACCAGCCTTGGGTTGCTTGGACATTCACCAGTGGTGAAACGAAAACCTGCTGGGAGTGGAGAACAAGATGAATTCAAGATTCGCCTGAATGAATGAAACATTCTGTAGTGTAGATTGCAATGGTTTCTGAGGTTTGTATTGTCTGAACTGGAAAAAGAAGAACTCACCAGTGTTGAGTCGCTAGACCGTGAACAGCACGGGTTCGAGTGTGAATAGACCGCTGAAAACCATCATTGCGTTACTTGAACATTCAGCAGTGGTGCAATGAAAACCTGCCGGGAGTGGAGATTCAGATGAATTCCAGATTCGCAGTGAATGAATGGAACATTCTCTAGTGGTGATTCCAATGATTTCTGAAGGCTGGGTTTTGTGGACACGAAAATGTAGAGCTGAACAGGGTGGAATGGATAGCCAAATGAACAGCACGTCTCGTAGTAAGAACAGGCCACTGAAAACCAGCTTTGGCTTAATTGGACATTCACAAGTGGTGTAACGAAAACCTGACGGGAGTTGAGAATTAGATGAATTTCAGATTTGCCGTCAATGAATGGAACATTCTGTGGAGGAGATACCAATTGTTTCTGAAGTTTGGGTTATGTGGACAGGAAAATGGAGCTGAAGAGGGTTGAGTGGATAGCAAATTGAACAGCACGGCTGAGAGTATGAGCAGGCCACTTAAAACCAGCATTGGCTTACTTGGATATTTACCAGTGGTGTCACGAAAACCTGCCGGGAGTGGAGATTCAGATGAATTCCAGATTCGCTGTGAATGAATGGAACATTCTGTAGTGGAGATAACAATGATTTCTCCAGTCTCTGTGGTGTGGACAGGAAAATGTAGAGCTGGCCAGGGTTGAGTGGATAGCCAATTGAACAGCACCACTGCGCTTGTGAAGAAAACACTTAAAACATTGGGTTACTTGGACATTCAACAGTGGTGTAACGAAAACCTGCCGGGAGTGGAGGTTCAGAGGAATTCCAGATTCGCAGTGAATGAATGGAACATTCTCTAGTGGAGATTCCAACGATTTCTGAAGGCTGGGTCGTGTGGAAGGAAAATCAAGAACTAATCAGGATTTAGTGGAAAGCCAATTGTATAGCATGGCTGCGAGTGTGAACATGCAGCTGAAAACCAGCATTGGGTTACTTGGACATTCATCAGTGGTGTAAGGAAAACCTGCATGGAGTGGAGAGTCAGTTGAATTCCACATTCGCAGTGAATGAATGGAACATTCTGTAGAGGAGATTCCAATGATTTCTGAAGCCTGTGTTGTGTGGACAGGAAAATGAAGAGCTGACCAGGCTTGAATCGATAGCCAAGTAAACAGCAGGGCTGCGAATATGAACAGGCCGCTGAAAACCAGCATTGGGTTACTTGGACATTCAACAGTGGTGTAATGAAAACCTGCGTGGAGTTGAGAGTCAGATGAATTCCAGATTCGCAGTGAATGAATGGAACATTCTGTAGTGGAGATAACAAAGATTTCTGAAGGCTGGTAGTGTGGTGGGACAATGAAGAGCTGAACAGGGTGGAGTGAATTGTCAATTAAACAGCACGGCTGCGAGTATGAACAGGCCTCTGAAAACCAGCATTGGCTTACTTGGACATTCACAAGTGGTGTAATGTTAACCAGGCGGGAGTGGAGAATCAGATAAACTCCAGACTCGCAGTGAATGAATGGAACATTCTGTAGTGGAGATTGCAATGATTTCTGAAATCTGGATTGTGGGGACACGAAAATGAAGAGCTGACCAGTGTTGAGTGGATAGCCTGTAAAAAGCCTCGGCTTCGAATGTGAACAGACCACTGAAAACCAGTATTGCATTACTTCGACTTTCAGCAGTGGTGTAACGAAAGCCTGCGTGGAGTGCAGATTCAGATGAATTCCAGATTCCCAGTGAATGAATGGAACATCCTGTAGTGGAGATTACAATGATTTCTGAAGGCTGGGTTGTGTGCACAGGAAAATGAGGAGCAAAACAGGTTGAGTGGATAGCCAATTGAACAGCACGACTGCGAACATGAACAGGCCTCTGAAAACCAGCATTGTTTTACTTGGACATTCACAAGTGGTGTAAGATAAATCTGCAGGTAGTGGAGATTCAGTTGAATTCCAGATTCGCAGTGAATGAATGGAACATTCTGTACTGGAGATTGCAATGATTTCTCAAGTCTGGATTGTTTGGACATGAAAATGAAGAGCTGACCACAGTTGTGTGGATACCCAGTAAAAAGCAGGGCTTAGAGTGTGAACAGACCGCTGAAAACCAGCATTGTGTTACTTGGACATTCATAAGTGGTGTAATGAAAGCCTACCTGGAGTGCAGATTCAGATGAATTCCAGATTGGCAGTGAATGAATGGAACATTCTGTACTGGCGATTCCAATGATTTCTGAAGTCTGATATTGTGGAAAAGAAAATGAAAGGCTGACCAGGTTTGAGTGGATAGACAATTGAACAGCACACTGCGAGTGTGAAAAGGCGGCTGAAAACCAGCATTGGATTACTTGGTCATTCACCAGTGCTGTAATGAAAACCTGCCTGGAGCGGAGAGTCAGATGAATTGCAGAATCGCAGTGAATGAATGGAACAGTCTGTAGTGGAGAGCCCAATGATTTCTGAAGGCTGGTTTGTGTGGAGAGGAAAATGAAGAGCTGACCAATATTGAGTGGATAGCCCATTGAACAGCACTTCTGCGAGTTGAACATGCCTCTGAAAACCAGGATTGAGTTACTTGGACATTCACCAGTGGCGTAACGAAAACCTGCCAGGAGTGGAGGTTCAGAGGAATTCCAGATTCGCAGTGAATGAATGGAACATTCTCTAGTGGTGATTCCAATGATTTCTGAAGGCTGGGTTTTGTGGACACGAAAATGTAGAGCTGAACAGGGTGGAGTGGATAGCCAAATGAACAGCACGTCTCTTAGTATGAACAGGCCACTGAAAACCAGCATTGGCTTACTTGGACATTCACAAGTGGTGTAACGATAACCCGCCGGGAGTTGAGAGTCAGATGAATTTAAGATTCGCAGTGAATGAACGGAACATTCTGTGGAGGAGATACCAATTATTTCTGAAGGTTGGGTTATGAGGACAGGAAAATGTAGAGCTGAATAGGGTTGGGTGGATAGCAAATTGAACAGCACGGCTGAGTGTGTTAGCAGGCGGCTTAAAACCAGCATTGTCTTCCTTGGACATTTACCAGTGGTGTCACGAAAACCTTCCAGGAGTGGAGACTCTGATGAATTCCAGATTCGCGTGATTGAATGGAACATTCTGTAGTGGTGATTGCCAACATTTAGGAATCTGGATAGTCTGGACAGGATATTGAAGAGCTGACCGATATTGAGTGGATAGCCAATGAACAGCACGGTTTCGAGTGTGAACAGACCACTAAGAAGCAGCATTGCATTACTTGGACATTCATCAGTGGTGTAACGAAAGCCTTCCTGGAATGCAGATTCAGAGTATTTCCAGATTCACAGTGAATGAATGGAAATTTCTGTAGTAGAGATTCCAATGATTTCTGAACGCTGGGTTGTGTGGACAGGAAAATGAAGAGCTGACTAGGTTTGACTGGATTGCCAATTGAACAGCAAGGCTGTGAGTGTGAACAGCCGCTGAAAACCAGCATTGGATTACCTGGTCATTCACCAGTGTTGTTAGGAAAATCTGCCTGGTGTGGAGAGTCAGAGGAATTCCAGATTCGCAGGGAACGAATGGAACATTCTGAAGTGGAGATAAGAATGATTTCTGAAGGCTCGGTGTGTGGAAGGAAAATCAAGAGCTAACCAGCGTTCACTGGATAGCCAATTGAACAGCACGGCTGCGAGTGTTAACACGCAGCTGAAACCAGCCTTGGGTTGCTTGGACATTCACCAGTGGTGAAACGAAAACCTGCTGGGAGTGGAGAACAAGATGAATTCAAGATTCGCCTGAATGAATGAAACATTCTGTAGTGTAGATTGCAATGGTTTCTGAGGTTTGTATTGTCTGAACTGGAAAAAGAAGAACTCACCAGTGTTGAGTCGCTAGACCGTGAACAGCACGGGTTCGCGTGTGAATAGACCGCTGAAAACCATCATTGCGTTACTTGAACATTCAGCAGTGGTGCAATGAAAACCTGCCGGGAGTGGAGATTCAGATGAATTCCAGATTCGCAGTGAATGAATGGAACATTCTCTAGTGGTGATTCCAATGATTTCTGAAGGCTGGGTTTTGTGGACACGAAAATGTAGAGCTGAACAGGGTGGAATGGATAGCCAAATGAACAGCACGTCTCGTAGTAAGAACAGGCCACTGAAAACCAGCTTTGGCTTAATTGGACATTCACAAGTGGTGTAACGAAAACCTGACGGGAGTTGAGAATTAGATGAATTTCAGATTTGCCGTCAATGAATGGAACATTCTGTGGAGGAGATACCAATTGTTTCTGAAGTTTGGGTTATGTGGACAGGAAAATGGAGCTGAAGAGGGTTGAGTGGATAGCAAATTGAACAGCACGGCTGAGAGTATGAGCAGGCCACTTAAAACCAGCATTGGCTTACTTGGATATTTACCAGTGGTGTCACGAAAACCTGCCGGGAGTGGAGATTCAGATGAATTCCAGATTCGCTGTGAATGAATGGAACATTCTGTAGTGGAGATAACAATGATTTCTCCAGTCTCTGTGGTGTGGACAGGAAAATGTAGAGCTGGCCAGGGTTGAGTGGATAGCCAATTGAACAGCACCACTGCGCTTGTGAAGAAAACACTTAAAACATTGGGTTACTTGGACATTCAACAGTGGTGTAACGAAAACCTGCCGGGAGTGGAGGTTCAGAGGAATTCCAGATTCGCAGTGAATGAATGGAACATTCTCTAGTGGAGATTCCAACGATTTCTGAAGGCTGGGTCGTGTGGAAGGAAAATCAAGAACTAATCAGGATTTAGTGGAAAGCCAATTGTATAGCATGGCTGCGAGTGTGAACATGCAGCTGAAAACCAGCATTGGGTTACTTGGACATTCATCAGTGGTGTAAGGAAAACCTGCATGGAGTGGAGAGTCAGTTGAATTCCACATTCGCAGTGAATGAATGGAACATTCTGTAGAGGAGATTCCAATGATTTCTGAAGCCTGTGTTGTGTGGACAGGAAAATGAAGAGCTGACCAGGCTTGAATCGATAGCCAAGTAAACAGCAGGGCTGCGAATATGAACAGGCCGCTGAAAACCAGCATTGGGTTACTTGGACATTCAACAGTGGTGTAATGAAAACCTGCGTGGAGTTGAGAGTCAGATGAATTCCAGATTCGCAGTGAATGAATGGAACATTCTGTAGTGGAGATAACAAAGATTTCTGAAGGCTGGTAGTGTGGTGGGACAATGAAGAGCTGAACAGGGTGGAGTGAATTGTCAATTAAACAGCACGGCTGCGAGTATGAACAGGCCTCTGAAAACCAGCATTGGCTTACTTGGACATTCACAAGTGGTGTAATGTTAACCAGGCGGGAGTGGAGAATCAGATAAACTCCAGACTCGCAGTGAATGAATGGAACATTCTGTAGTGGAGATTGCAATGATTTCTGAAATCTGGATTGTGGGGACACGAAAATGAAGAGCTGACCAGTGTTGAGTGGATAGCCTGTAAAAAGCCTCGGCTTCGAATGTGAACAGACCACTGAAAACCAGTATTGCATTACTTCGACTTTCAGCAGTGGTGTAACGAAAGCCTGCGTGGAGTGCAGATTCAGATGAATTCCAGATTCCCAGTGAATGAATGGAACATCCTGTAGTGGAGATTACAATGATTTCTGAAGGCTGTGTTGTGTGCACAGGAAAATGAGGAGCAAAACAGGTTGAGTGGATAGCCAATTGAACAGCACGACTGCGAACATGAACAGGCCTCTGAAAACCAGCATTGTTTTACTTGGACATTCACAAGTGGTGTAAGATAAATCTGCAGGTAGTGGAGATTCAGTTGAATTCCAGATTCGCAGTGAATGAATGGAACATTCTGTACTGGAGGTTGCAATGATTTCTCAAGTCTGGATTGTTTGGACATGAAAATGAAGAGCTGACCACAGTTGTGTGGATACCCAGTAAAAAGCAGGGCTTAGAGTGTGAACAGACCGCTGAAAACCAGCATTGTGTTACTTGGACATTCATAAGTGGTGTAATGAAAGCCTACCTGGAGTGCAGATTCAGATGAATTCCAGATTGGCAGTGAATGAATGGAACATTCTGTACTGGCGATTCCAATGATTTCTGAAGTCTGATATTGTGGAAAAGAAAATGAAAGGCTGACCAGGTTTGAGTGGATAGACAATTGAACAGCACACTGCGAGTGTGAAAAGGCGGCTGAAAACCAGCATTGGATTACTTGGTCATTCACCAGTGCTGTAATGAAAACCTGCCTGGAGCGGAGAGTCAGATGAATTGCAGAATCGCAGTGAATGAATGGAACAGTCTGTAGTGGAGAGCCCAATGATTTCTGAAGGCTGGTTTGTGTGGAGCGGAAAATGAAGAGCTGACCAATATTGAGTGGATAGCCCATTGAACAGCACTTCTGCGAGTTGAACATGCCTCTGAAAACCAGTATTGAGTTACTTGGACATTCACCAGTGGCGTAACGAAAACCTGCCAGGAGTGGAGGTTCAGAGGAATTCCAGATTCGCAGTGAATGAATGGAACATTCTCTAGTGGTGATTCCAATGATTTCTGAAGGCTGGGTTTTGTGGACACGAAAATGTAGAGCTGAACAGGGTGGAGTGGATAGCCAAATGAACAGCAAGTCTCTTAGTATGAACAGGCCACTGAAAACCAGCATTGGCTTACTTGGACATTCACAAGTGGTGTAACGATAACCCGCCGGGAGTTGAGAGTCAGATGAATTTAAGATTCGCAGTGAATGAACGGAACATTCTGTGGAGGAGATACCAATTATTTCTGAAGGTTGGGTTATGAGGACAGGAAAATGTAGAGCTGAATAGGGTTGGGTGGATAGCAAATTGAACAGCACGGCTGAGTGTGTTAGCAGGCGGCTTAAAACCAGCATTGTCTTCCTTGGACATTTACCAGTGGTGTCACGAAAACCTTCCAGGAGTGGAGACTCTGATGAATTCCAGATTCGCGTGATTGAATGGAACATTCTGTAGTGGTGATTGCCAACATTTAGGAATCTGGATAGTCTGGACAGGATATTGAAGAGCTGACCGATATTGAGTGGATAGCCAATGAACAGCACGGTTTCGAGTGTGAACAGACCACTAAGAAGCAGCATTGCATTACTTGGACATTCATCAGTGGTGTAACGAAAGCCTTCCTGGAATGCAGATTCAGAGTATTTCCAGATTCACAGTGAATGAATGGAAATTTCTGTAGTAGAGATTCCAATGATTTCTGAACGCTGGGTTGTGTGGACAGGAAAATGAAGAGCTGACTAGGTTTGACTGGATTGCCAATTGAACAGCAAGGCTGTGAGTGTGAACAGCCGCTGAAAACCAGCATTGGATTACCTGGTCATTCACCAGTGTTGTTAGGAAAATCTGCCTGGTGTGGAGAGTCAGAGGAATTCCAGATTCGCAGGGAACGAATGGAACATTCTGAAGTGGAGATAAGAATGATTTCTGAAGGCTCGGTGTGTGGAAGGAAAATCAAGAGCTAACCAGCGTTCACTGGATAGCCAATTGAACAGCACGGCTGCGAGTGTTAACACGCAGCTGAAACCAGCCTTGGGTTGCTTGGACATTCACCAGTGGTGAAACGAAAACCTGCTGGGAGTGGAGAACAAGATGAATTCAAGATTCGCCTGAATGAATGAAACATTCTGTAGTGTAGATTGCAATGGTTTCTGAGGTTTGTATTGTCTGAACTGGAAAAAGAAGAACTCACCAGTGTTGAGTCGCTAGACCGTGAACAGCACGGGTTCGAGTGTGAATAGACCGCTGAAAACCATCATTGCGTTACTTGAACATTCAGCAGTGGTGCAATGAAAACCTGCCGGGAGTGGAGATTCAGATGAATTCCAGATTCGCAGTGAATGAATGGAACATTCTCTAGTGGTGATTCCAATGATTTCTGAAGGCTGGGTTTTGTGGACACGAAAATGTAGAGCTGAACAGGGTGGAATGGATAGCCAAATGAACAGCACGTCTCGTAGTAAGAACAGGCCACTGAAAACCAGCTTTGGCTTAATTGGACATTCACAAGTGGTGTAACGAAAACCTGACGGGAGTTGAGAATTAGATGAATTTCAGATTTGCCGTCAATGAATGGAACATTCTGTGGAGGAGATACCAATTGTTTCTGAAGTTTGGGTTATGTGGACAGGAAAATGGAGCTGAAGAGGGTTGAGTGGATAGCAAATTGAACAGCACGGCTGAGAGTATGAGCAGGCCACTTAAAACCAGCATTGGCTTACTTGGATATTTACCAGTGGTGTCACGAAAACCTGCCGGGAGTGGAGATTCAGATGAATTCCAGATTCGCTGTGAATGAATGGAACATTCTGTAGTGGAGATAACAATGATTTCTCCAGTCTCTGTGGTGTGGACAGGAAAATGTAGAGCTGGCCAGGGTTGAGTGGATAGCCAATTGAACAGCACCACTGCGCTTGTGAAGAAAACACTTAAAACATTGGGTTACTTGGACATTCAACAGTGGTGTAACGAAAACCTGCCGGGAGTGGAGGTTCAGAGGAATTCCAGATTCGCAGTGAATGAATGGAACATTCTCTAGTGGAGATTCCAACGATTTCTGAAGGCTGGGTCGTGTGGAAGGAAAATCAAGAACTAATCAGGATTTAGTGGAAAGCCAATTGTATAGCATGGCTGCGAGTGTGAACATGCAGCTGAAAACCAGCATTGGGTTACTTGGACATTCATCAGTGGTGTAAGGAAAACCTGCATGGAGTGGAGAGTCAGTTGAATTCCACATTCGCAGTGAATGAATGGAACATTCTGTAGAGGAGATTCCAATGATTTCTGAAGCCTGTGTTGTGTGGACAGGAAAATGAAGAGCTGACCAGGCTTGAATCGATAGCCAAGTAAACAGCAGGGCTGCGAATATGAACAGGCCGCTGAAAACCAGCATTGGGTTACTTGGACATTCAACAGTGGTGTAATGAAAACCTGCGTGGAGTTGAGAGTCAGATGAATTCCAGATTCGCAGTGAATGAATGGAACATTCTGTAGTGGAGATAACAAAGATTTCTGAAGGCTGGTAGTGTGGTGGGACAATGAAGAGCTGAACAGGGTGGAGTGAATTGTCAATTAAACAGCACGGCTGCGAGTATGAACAGGCCTCTGAAAACCAGCATTGGCTTACTTGGACATTCACAAGTGGTGTAATGTTAACCAGGCGGGAGTGGAGAATCAGATAAACTCCAGACTCGCAGTGAATGAATGGAACATTCTGTAGTGGAGATTGCAATGATTTCTGAAATCTGGATTGTGGGGACACGAAAATGAAGAGCTGACCAGTGTTGAGTGGATAGCCTGTAAAAAGCCTCGGCTTCGAATGTGAACAGACCACTGAAAACCAGTATTGCATTACTTCGACTTTCAGCAGTGGTGTAACGAAAGCCTGCGTGGAGTGCAGATTCAGATGAATTCCAGATTCCCAGTGAATGAATGGAACATCCTGTAGTGGAGATTACAATGATTTCTGAAGGCTGTGTTGTGTGCACAGGAAAATGAGGAGCAAAACAGGTTGAGTGGATAGCCAATTGAACAGCACGACTGCGAACATGAACAGGCCTCTGAAAACCAGCATTGTTTTACTTGGACATTCACAAGTGGTGTAAGATAAATCTGCAGGTAGTGGAGATTCAGTTGAATTCCAGATTCGCAGTGAATGAATGGAACATTCTGTACTGGAGGTTGCAATGATTTCTCAAGTCTGGATTGTTTGGACATGAAAATGAAGAGCTGACCACAGTTGTGTGGATACCCAGTAAAAAGCAGGGCTTAGAGTGTGAACAGACCGCTGAAAACCAGCATTGTGTTACTTGGACATTCATAAGTGGTGTAATGAAAGCCTACCTGGAGTGCAGATTCAGATGAATTCCAGATTGGCAGTGAATGAATGGAACATTCTGTACTGGCGATTCCAATGATTTCTGAAGTCTGATATTGTGGAAAAGAAAATGAAAGGCTGACCAGGTTTGAGTGGATAGACAATTGAACAGCACACTGCGAGTGTGAAAAGGCGGCTGAAAACCAGCATTGGATTACTTGGTCATTCACCAGTGCTGTAATGAAAACCTGCCTGGAGCGGAGAGTCAGATGAATTGCAGAATCGCAGTGAATGAATGGAACAGTCTGTAGTGGAGAGCCCAATGATTTCTGAAGGCTGGTTTGTGTGGAGAGGAAAATGAAGAGCTGACCAATATTGAGTGGATAGCCCATTGAACAGCACTTCTGCGAGTTGAACATGCCTCTGAAAACCAGTATTGAGTTACTTGGACATTCACCAGTGGCGTAACGAAAACCTGCCAGGAGTGGAGGTTCAGAGGAATTCCAGATTCGCAGTGAATGAATGGAACATTCTCTAGTGGTGATTCCAATGATTTCTGAAGGCTGGGTTTTGTGGACACGAAAATGTAGAGCTGAACAGGGTGGAGTGGATAGCCAAATGAACAGCACGTCTCTTAGTATGAACAGGCCACTGAAAACCAGCATTGGCTTACTTGGACATTCACAAGTGGTGTAACGATAACCCGCCGGGAGTTGAGAGTCAGATGAATTTAAGATTCGCAGTGAATGAACGGAACATTCTGTGGAGGAGATACCAATTATTTCTGAAGGTTGGGTTATGAGGACAGGAAAATGTAGAGCTGAATAGGGTTGGGTGGATAGCAAATTGAACAGCACGGCTGAGTGTGTTAGCAGGCGGCTTAAAACCAGCATTGTCTTCCTTGGACATTTACCAGTGGTGTCACGAAAACCTTCCAGGAGTGGAGACTCTGATGAATTCCAGATTCGCGTGATTGAATGGAACATTCTGTAGTGGTGATTGCCAACATTTAGGAATCTGGATAGTCTGGACAGGATATTGAAGAGCTGACCGATATTGAGTGGATAGCCAATGAACAGCACGGTTTCGAGTGTGAACAGACCACTAAGAAGCAGCATTGCATTACTTGGACATTCATCAGTGGTGTAACGAAAGCCTTCCTGGAATGCAGATTCAGAGTATTTCCAGATTCACAGTGAATGAATGGAAATTTCTGTAGTAGAGATTCCAATGATTTCTGAACGCTGGGTTGTGTGGACAGGAAAATGAAGAGCTGACTAGGTTTGACTGGATTGCCAATTGAACAGCAAGGCTGTGAGTGTGAACAGCCGCTGAAAACCAGCATTGGATTACCTGGTCATTCACCAGTGTTGTTAGGAAAATCTGCCTGGTGTGGAGAGTCAGAGGAATTCCAGATTCGCAGGGAACGAATGGAACACTCTGAAGTGGAGATAAGAATGATTTCTGAAGGCTCGGTGTGTGGAAGGAAAATCAAGAGCTAACCAGCGTTCACTGGATAGCCAATTGAACAGCACGGCTGCGAGTGTTAACACGCAGCTGAAACCAGCCTTGGGTTGCTTGGACATTCACCAGTGGTGAAACGAAAACCTGCTGGGAGTGGAGAACAAGATGAATTCAAGATTCGCCTGAATGAATGAAACATTCTGTAGTGTAGATTGCAATGGTTTCTGAGGTTTGTATTGTCTGAACTGGAAAAAGAAGAACTCACCAGTGTTGAGTCGCTAGACCGTGAACAGCACGGGTTCGCGTGTGAATAGACCGCTGAAAACCATCATTGCGTTACTTGAACATTCAGCAGTGGTGCAATGAAAACCTGCCGGGAGTGGAGATTCAGATGAATTCCAGATTCGCAGTGAATGAATGGAACATTCTCTAGTGGTGATTCCAATGATTTCTGAAGGCTGGGTTTTGTGGACACGAAAATGTAGAGCTGAACAGGGTGGAATGGATAGCCAAATGAACAGCACGTCTCGTAGTAAGAACAGGCCACTGAAAACCAGCTTTGGCTTAATTGGACATTCACAAGTGGTGTAACGAAAACCTGACGGGAGTTGAGAATTAGATGAATTTCAGATTTGCCGTCAATGAATGGAACATTCTGTGGAGGAGATACCAATTGTTTCTGAAGTTTGGGTTATGTGGACAGGAAAATGGAGCTGAAGAGGGTTGAGTGGATAGCAAATTGAACAGCACGGCTGAGAGTATGAGCAGGCCACTTAAAACCAGCATTGGCTTACTTGGATATTTACCAGTGGTGTCACGAAAACCTGCCGGGAGTGGAGATTCAGATGAATTCCAGATTCGCTGTGAATGAATGGAACATTCTGTAGTGGAGATAACAATGATTTCTCCAGTCTCTGTGGTGTGGACAGGAAAATGTAGAGCTGGCCAGGGTTGAGTGGATAGCCAATTGAACAGCACCACTGCGCTTGTGAAGAAAACACTTAAAACATTGGGTTACTTGGACATTCAACAGTGGTGTAACGAAAACCTGCTGGGAGTGGAGGTTCAGAGGAATTCCAGATTCGCAGTGAATGAATGGAACATTCTCTAGTGGAGATTCCAACGATTTCTGAAGGCTGGGTCGTGTGGAAGGAAAATCAAGAACTAATCAGGATTTAGTGGAAAGCCAATTGTATAGCATGGCTGCGAGTGTGAACATGCAGCTGAAAACCAGCATTGGGTTACTTGGACATTCATCAGTGGTGTAAGGAAAACCTGCATGGAGTGGAGAGTCAGTTGAATTCCACATTCGCAGTGAATGAATGGAACATTCTGTAGAGGAGATTCCAATGATTTCTGAAGCCTGTGTTGTGTGGACAGGAAAATGAAGAGCTGACCAGGCTTGAATCGATAGCCAAGTAAACAGCAGGGCTGCGAATATGAACAGGCCGCTGAAAACCAGCATTGGGTTACTTGGACATTCAACAGTGGTGTAATGAAAACCTGCGTGGAGTTGAGAGTCAGATGAATTCCAGATTCGCAGTGAATGAATGGAACATTCTGTAGTGGAGATAACAAAGATTTCTGAAGGCTGGTAGTGTGGTGGGACAATGAAGAGCTGAACAGGGTGGAGTGAATTGTCAATTAAACAGCACGGCTGCGAGTATGAACAGGCCTCTGAAAACCAGCATTGGCTTACTTGGACATTCACAAGTGGTGTAATGTTAACCAGGCGGGAGTGGAGAATCAGATAAACTCCAGACTCGCAGTGAATGAATGGAACATTCTGTAGTGGAGATTGCAATGATTTCTGAAATCTGGATTGTGGGGACACGAAAATGAAGAGCTGACCAGTGTTGAGTGGATAGCCTGTAAAAAGCCTCGGCTTCGAATGTGAACAGACCACTGAAAACCAGTATTGCATTACTTCGACTTTCAGCAGTGGTGTAACGAAAGCCTGCGTGGAGTGCAGATTCAGATGAATTCCAGATTCCCAGTGAATGAATGGAACATCCTGTAGTGGAGATTACAATGATTTCTGAAGGCTGGGTTGTGTGCACAGGAAAATGAGGAGCAAAACAGGTTGAGTGGATAGCCAATTGAACAGCACGACTGCGAACATGAACAGGCCTCTGAAAACCAGCATTGTTTTACTTGGACATTCACAAGTGGTGTAAGATAAATCTGCAGGTAGTGGAGATTCAGTTGAATTCCAGATTCGCAGTGAATGAATGGAACATTCTGTACTGGAGGTTGCAATGATTTCTCAAGTCTGGATTGTTTGGACATGAAAATGAAGAGCTGACCACAGTTGTGTGGATACCCAGTAAAAAGCAGGGCTTAGAGTGTGAACAGACCGCTGAAAACCAGCATTGTGTTACTTGGACATTCATAAGTGGTGTAATGAAAGCCTACCTGGAGTGCAGATTCAGATGAATTCCAGATTGGCAGTGAATGAATGGAACATTCTGTACTGGCGATTCCAATGATTTCTGAAGTCTGATATTGTGGAAAAGAAAATGAAAGGCTGACCAGGTTTGAGTGGATAGACAATTGAACAGCACACTGCGAGTGTGAAAAGGCGGCTGAAAACCAGCATTGGATTACTTGGTCATTCACCAGTGCTGTAATGAAAACCTGCCTGGAGCGGAGAGTCAGATGAATTGCAGAATCGCAGTGAATGAATGGAACAGTCTGTAGTGGAGAGCCCAATGATTTCTGAAGGCTGGTTTGTGTGGAGAGGAAAATGAAGAGCTGACCAATATTGAGTGGATAGCCCATTGAACAGCACTTCTGCGAGTTGAACATGCCTCTGAAAACCAGTATTGAGTTACTTGGACATTCACCAGTGGCGTAACGAAAACCTGCCAGGAGTGGAGGTTCAGAGGAATTCCAGATTCGCAGTGAATGAATGGAACATTCTCTAGTGGTGATTCCAATGATTTCTGAAGGCTGGGTTTTGTGGACACGAAAATGTAGAGCTGAACAGGGTGGAGTGGATAGCCAAATGAACAGCACGTCTCTTAGTATGAACAGGCCACTGAAAACCAGCATTGGCTTACTTGGACATTCACAAGTGGTGTAACGATAACCCGCCGGGAGTTGAGAGTCAGATGAATTTAAGATTCGCAGTGAATGAACGGAACATTCTGTGGAGGAGATACCAATTATTTCTGAAGGTTGGGTTATGAGGACAGGAAAATGTAGAGCTGAATAGGGTTGGGTGGATAGCAAATTGAACAGCACGGCTGAGTGTGTTAGCAGGCGGCTTAAAACCAGCATTGTCTTCCTTGGACATTTACCAGTGGTGTCACGAAAACCTTCCAGGAGTGGAGACTCTGATGAATTCCAGATTCGCGTGATTGAATGGAACATTCTGTAGTGGTGATTGCCAACATTTAGGAATCTGGATAGTCTGGACAGGATATTGAAGAGCTGACCGATATTGAGTGGATAGCCAATGAACAGCACGGTTTCGAGTGTGAACAGACCACTAAGAAGCAGCATTGCATTACTTGGACATTCATCAGTGGTGTAACGAAAGCCTTCCTGGAATGCAGATTCAGAGTATTTCCAGATTCACAGTGAATGAATGGAAATTTCTGTAGTAGAGATTCCAATGATTTCTGAACGCTGGGTTGTGTGGACAGGAAAATGAAGAGCTGACTAGGTTTGACTGGATTGCCAATTGAACAGCAAGGCTGTGAGTGTGAACAGCCGCTGAAAACCAGCATTGGATTACCTGGTCATTCACCAGTGTTGTTAGGAAAATCTGCCTGGTGTGGAGAGTCAGAGGAATTCCAGATTCGCAGGGAACGAATGGAACACTCTGAAGTGGAGATAAGAATGATTTCTGAAGGCTCGGTGTGTGGAAGGAAAATCAAGAGCTAACCAGCGTTCACTGGATAGCCAATTGAACAGCACGGCTGCGAGTGTTAACACGCAGCTGAAACCAGCCTTGGGTTGCTTGGACATTCACCAGTGGTGAAACGAAAACCTGCTGGGAGTGGAGAACAAGATGAATTCAAGATTCGCCTGAATGAATGAAACATTCTGTAGTGTAGATTGCAATGGTTTCTGAGGTTTGTATTGTCTGAACTGGAAAAAGAAGAACTCACCAGTGTTGAGTCGCTAGACCGTGAACAGCACGGGTTCGCGTGTGAATAGACCGCTGAAAACCATCATTGCGTTACTTGAACATTCAGCAGTGGTGCAATGAAAACCTGCCGGGAGTGGAGATTCAGATGAATTCCAGATTCGCAGTGAATGAATGGAACATTCTCTAGTGGTGATTCCAATGATTTCTGAAGGCTGGGTTTTGTGGACACGAAAATGTAGAGCTGAACAGGGTGGAATGGATAGCCAAATGAACAGCACGTCTCGTAGTAAGAACAGGCCACTGAAAACCAGCTTTGGCTTAATTGGACATTCACAAGTGGTGTAACGAAAACCTGACGGGAGTTGAGAATTAGATGAATTTCAGATTTGCCGTCAATGAATGGAACATTCTGTGGAGGAGATACCAATTGTTTCTGAAGTTTGGGTTATGTGGACAGGAAAATGGAGCTGAAGAGGGTTGAGTGGATAGCAAATTGAACAGCACGGCTGAGAGTATGAGCAGGCCACTTAAAACCAGCATTGGCTTACTTGGATATTTACCAGTGGTGTCACGAAAACCTGCCGGGAGTGGAGATTCAGATGAATTCCAGATTCGCTGTGAATGAATGGAACATTCTGTAGTGGAGATAACAATGATTTCTCCAGTCTCTGTGGTGTGGACAGGAAAATGTAGAGCTGGCCAGGGTTGAGTGGATAGCCAATTGAACAGCACCACTGCGCTTGTGAAGAAAACACTTAAAACATTGGGTTACTTGGACATTCAACAGTGGTGTAACGAAAACCTGCCGGGAGTGGAGGTTCAGAGGAATTCCAGATTCGCAGTGAATGAATGGAACATTCTCTAGTGGAGATTCCAACGATTTCTGAAGGCTGGGTCGTGTGGAAGGAAAATCAAGAACTAATCAGGATTTAGTGGAAAGCCAATTGTATAGCATGGCTGCGAGTGTGAACATGCAGCTGAAAACCAGCATTGGGTTACTTGGACATTCATCAGTGGTGTAAGGAAAACCTGCATGGAGTGGAGAGTCAGTTGAATTCCACATTCGCAGTGAATGAATGGAACATTCTGTAGAGGAGATTCCAATGATTTCTGAAGCCTGTGTTGTGTGGACAGGAAAATGAAGAGCTGACCAGGCTTGAATCGATAGCCAAGTAAACAGCAGGGCTGCGAATATGAACAGGCCGCTGAAAACCAGCATTGGGTTACTTGGACATTCAACAGTGGTGTAATGAAAACCTGCGTGGAGTTGAGAGTCAGATGAATTCCAGATTCGCAGTGAATGAATGGAACATTCTGTAGTGGAGATAACAAAGATTTCTGAAGGCTGGTAGTGTGGTGGGACAATGAAGAGCTGAACAGGGTGGAGTGAATTGTCAATTAAACAGCACGGCTGCGAGTATGAACAGGCCTCTGAAAACCAGCATTGGCTTACTTGGACATTCACAAGTGGTGTAATGTTAACCAGGCGGGAGTGGAGAATCAGATAAACTCCAGACTCGCAGTGAATGAATGGAACATTCTGTAGTGGAGATTGCAATGATTTCTGAAATCTGGATTGTGGGGACACGAAAATGAAGAGCTGACCAGTGTTGAGTGGATAGCCTGTAAAAAGCCTCGGCTTCGAATGTGAACAGACCACTGAAAACCAGTATTGCATTACTTCGACTTTCAGCAGTGGTGTAACGAAAGCCTGCGTGGAGTGCAGATTCAGATGAATTCCAGATTCCCAGTGAATGAATGGAACATCCTGTAGTGGAGATTACAATGATTTCTGAAGGCTGGGTTGTGTGCACAGGAAAATGAGGAGCAAAACAGGTTGAGTGGATAGCCAATTGAACAGCACGACTGCGAACATGAACAGGCCTCTGAAAACCAGCATTGTTTTACTTGGACATTCACAAGTGGTGTAAGATAAATCTGCAGGTAGTGGAGATTCAGTTGAATTCCAGATTCGCAGTGAATGAATGGAACATTCTGTACTGGAGGTTGCAATGATTTCTCAAGTCTGGATTGTTTGGACATGAAAATGAAGAGCTGACCACAGTTGTGTGGATACCCAGTAAAAAGCAGGGCTTAGAGTGTGAACAGACCGCTGAAAACCAGCATTGTGTTACTTGGACATTCATAAGTGGTGTAATGAAAGCCTACCTGGAGTGCAGATTCAGATGAATTCCAGATTGGCAGTGAATGAATGGAACATTCTGTACTGGCGATTCCAATGATTTCTGAAGTCTGATATTGTGGAAAAGAAAATGAAAGGCTGACCAGGTTTGAGTGGATAGACAATTGAACAGCACACTGCGAGTGTGAAAAGGCGGCTGAAAACCAGCATTGGATTACTTGGTCATTCACCAGTGCTGTAATGAAAACCTGCCTGGAGCGGAGAGTCAGATGAATTGCAGAATCGCAGTGAATGAATGGAACAGTCTGTAGTGGAGAGCCCAATGATTTCTGAAGGCTGGTTTGTGTGGAGAGGAAAATGAAGAGCTGACCAATATTGAGTGGATAGCCCATTGAACAGCACTTCTGCGAGTTGAACATGCCTCTGAAAACCAGTATTGAGTTACTTGGACATTCACCAGTGGCGTAACGAAAACCTGCCAGGAGTGGAGGTTCAGAGGAATTCCAGATTCGCAGTGAATGAATGGAACATTCTCTAGTGGTGATTCCAATGATTTCTGAAGGCTGGGTTTTGTGGACACGAAAATGTAGAGCTGAACAGGGTGGAGTGGATAGCCAAATGAACAGCACGTCTCTTAGTATGAACAGGCCACTGAAAACCAGCATTGGCTTACTTGGACATTCACAAGTGGTGTAACGATAACCCGCCGGGAGTTGAGAGTCAGATGAATTTAAGATTCGCAGTGAATGAACGGAACATTCTGTGGAGGAGATACCAATTATTTCTGAAGGTTGGGTTATGAGGACAGGAAAATGTAGAGCTGAATAGGGTTGGGTGGATAGCAAATTGAACAGCACGGCTGAGTGTGTTAGCAGGCGGCTTAAAACCAGCATTGTCTTCCTTGGACATTTACCAGTGGTGTCACGAAAACCTTCCAGGAGTGGAGACTCTGATGAATTCCAGATTCGCGTGATTGAATGGAACATTCTGTAGTGGTGATTGCCAACATTTAGGAATCTGGATAGTCTGGACAGGATATTGAAGAGCTGACCGATATTGAGTGGATAGCCAATGAACAGCACGGTTTCGAGTGTGAACAGACCACTAAGAAGCAGCATTGCATTACTTGGACATTCATCAGTGGTGTAACGAAAGCCTTCCTGGAATGCAGATTCAGAGTATTTCCAGATTCACAGTGAATGAATGGAAATTTCTGTAGTAGAGATTCCAATGATTTCTGAACGCTGGGTTGTGTGGACAGGAAAATGAAGAGCTGACTAGGTTTGACTGGATTGCCAATTGAACAGCAAGGCTGTGAGTGTGAACAGCCGCTGAAAACCAGCATTGGATTACCTGGTCATTCACCAGTGTTGTTAGGAAAATCTGCCTGGTGTGGAGAGTCAGAGGAATTCCAGATTCGCAGGGAACGAATGGAACATTCTGAAGTGGAGATAAGAATGATTTCTGAAGGCTCGGTGTGTGGAAGGAAAATCAAGAGCTAACCAGCGTTCACTGGATAGCCAATTGAACAGCACGGCTGCGAGTGTTAACACGCAGCTGAAACCAGCCTTGGGTTGCTTGGACATTCACCAGTGGTGAAACGAAAACCTGCTGGGAGTGGAGAACAAGATGAATTCAAGATTCGCCTGAATGAATGAAACATTCTGTAGTGTAGATTGCAATGGTTTCTGAGGTTTGTATTGTCTGAACTGGAAAAAGAAGAACTCACCAGTGTTGAGTCGCTAGACCGTGAACAGCACGGGTTCGAGTGTGAATAGACCGCTGAAAACCATCATTGCGTTACTTGAACATTCAGCAGTGGTGCAATGAAAACCTGCCGGGAGTGGAGATTCAGATGAATTCCAGATTCGCAGTGAATGAATGGAACATTCTCTAGTGGTGATTCCAATGATTTCTGAAGGCTGGGTTTTGTGGACACGAAAATGTAGAGCTGAACAGGGTGGAATGGATAGCCAAATGAACAGCACGTCTCGTAGTAAGAACAGGCCACTGAAAACCAGCTTTGGCTTAATTGGACATTCACAAGTGGTGTAACGAAAACCTGACGGGAGTTGAGAATTAGATGAATTTCAGATTTGCCGTCAATGAATGGAACATTCTGTGGAGGAGATACCAATTGTTTCTGAAGTTTGGGTTATGTGGACAGGAAAATGGAGCTGAAGAGGGTTGAGTGGATAGCAAATTGAACAGCACGGCTGAGAGTATGAGCAGGCCACTTAAAACCAGCATTGGCTTACTTGGATATTTACCAGTGGTGTCACGAAAACCTGCCGGGAGTGGAGATTCAGATGAATTCCAGATTCGCTGTGAATGAATGGAACATTCTGTAGTGGAGATAACAATGATTTCTCCAGTCTCTGTGGTGTGGACAGGAAAATGTAGAGCTGGCCAGGGTTGAGTGGATAGCCAATTGAACAGCACCACTGCGCTTGTGAAGAAAACACTTAAAACATTGGGTTACTTGGACATTCAACAGTGGTGTAACGAAAACCTGCCGGGAGTGGAGGTTCAGAGGAATTCCAGATTCGCAGTGAATGAATGGAACATTCTCTAGTGGAGATTCCAACGATTTCTGAAGGCTGGGTCGTGTGGAAGGAAAATCAAGAACTAATCAGGATTTAGTGGAAAGCCAATTGTATAGCATGGCTGCGAGTGTGAACATGCAGCTGAAAACCAGCATTGGGTTACTTGGACATTCATCAGTGGTGTAAGGAAAACCTGCATGGAGTGGAGAGTCAGTTGAATTCCACATTCGCAGTGAATGAATGGAACATTCTGTAGAGGAGATTCCAATGATTTCTGAAGCCTGTGTTGTGTGGACAGGAAAATGAAGAGCTGACCAGGCTTGAATCGATAGCCAAGTAAACAGCAGGGCTGCGAATATGAACAGGCCGCTGAAAACCAGCATTGGGTTACTTGGACATTCAACAGTGGTGTAATGAAAACCTGCGTGGAGTTGAGAGTCAGATGAATTCCAGATTCGCAGTGAATGAATGGAACATTCTGTAGTGGAGATAACAAAGATTTCTGAAGGCTGGTAGTGTGGTGGGACAATGAAGAGCTGAACAGGGTGGAGTGAATTGTCAATTAAACAGCACGGCTGCGAGTATGAACAGGCCTCTGAAAACCAGCATTGGCTTACTTGGACATTCACAAGTGGTGTAATGTTAACCAGGCGGGAGTGGAGAATCAGATAAACTCCAGACTCGCAGTGAATGAATGGAACATTCTGTAGTGGAGATTGCAATGATTTCTGAAATCTGGATTGTGGGGACACGAAAATGAAGAGCTGACCAGTGTTGAGTGGATAGCCTGTAAAAAGCCTCGGCTTCGAATGTGAACAGACCACTGAAAACCAGTATTGCATTACTTCGACTTTCAGCAGTGGTGTAACGAAAGCCTGCGTGGAGTGCAGATTCAGATGAATTCCAGATTCCCAGTGAATGAATGGAACATCCTGTAGTGGAGATTACAATGATTTCTGAAGGCTGGGTTGTGTGCACAGGAAAATGAGGAGCAAAACAGGTTGAGTGGATAGCCAATTGAACAGCACGACTGCGAACATGAACAGGCCTCTGAAAACCAGCATTGTTTTACTTGGACATTCACAAGTGGTGTAAGATAAATCTGCAGGTAGTGGAGATTCAGTTGAATTCCAGATTCGCAGTGAATGAATGGAACATTCTGTACTGGAGATTGCAATGATTTCTCAAGTCTGGATTGTTTGGACATGAAAATGAAGAGCTGACCACAGTTGTGTGGATACCCAGTAAAAAGCAGGGCTTAGAGTGTGAACAGACCGCTGAAAACCAGCATTGTGTTACTTGGACATTCATAAGTGGTGTAATGAAAGCCTACCTGGAGTGCAGATTCAGATGAATTCCAGATTGGCAGTGAATGAATGGAACATTCTGTACTGGCGATTCCAATGATTTCTGAAGTCTGATATTGTGGAAAAGAAAATGAAAGGCTGACCAGGTTTGAGTGGATAGACAATTGAACAGCACACTGCGAGTGTGAAAAGGCGGCTGAAAACCAGCATTGGATTACTTGGTCATTCACCAGTGCTGTAATGAAAACCTGCCTGGAGCGGAGAGTCAGATGAATTGCAGAATCGCAGTGAATGAATGGAACAGTCTGTAGTGGAGAGCCCAATGATTTCTGAAGGCTGGTTTGTGTGGAGAGGAAAATGAAGAGCTGACCAATATTGAGTGGATAGCCCATTGAACAGCACTTCTGCGAGTTGAACATGCCTCTGAAAACCAGTATTGAGTTACTTGGACATTCACCAGTGGCGTAACGAAAACCTGCCAGGAGTGGAGGTTCAGAGGAATTCCAGATTCGCAGTGAATGAATGGAACATTCTCTAGTGGTGATTCCAATGATTTCTGAAGGCTGGGTTTTGTGGACACGAAAATGTAGAGCTGAACAGGGTGGAGTGGATAGCCAAATGAACAGCACGTCTCTTAGTATGAACAGGCCACTGAAAACCAGCATTGGCTTACTTGGACATTCACAAGTGGTGTAACGATAACCCGCCGGGAGTTGAGAGTCAGATGAATTTAAGATTCGCAGTGAATGAACGGAACATTCTGTGGAGGAGATACCAATTATTTCTGAAGGTTGGGTTATGAGGACAGGAAAATGTAGAGCTGAATAGGGTTGGGTGGATAGCAAATTGAACAGCACGGCTGAGTGTGTTAGCAGGCGGCTTAAAACCAGCATTGTCTTCCTTGGACATTTACCAGTGGTGTCACGAAAACCTTCCAGGAGTGGAGACTCTGATGAATTCCAGATTCGCGTGATTGAATGGAACATTCTGTAGTGGTGATTGCCAACATTTAGGAATCTGGATAGTCTGGACAGGATATTGAAGAGCTGACCGATATTGAGTGGATAGCCAATGAACAGCACGGTTTCGAGTGTGAACAGACCACTAAGAAGCAGCATTGCATTACTTGGACATTCATCAGTGGTGTAACGAAAGCCTTCCTGGAATGCAGATTCAGAGTATTTCCAGATTCACAGTGAATGAATGGAAATTTCTGTAGTAGAGATTCCAATGATTTCTGAACGCTGGGTTGTGTGGACAGGAAAATGAAGAGCTGACTAGGTTTGACTGGATTGCCAATTGAACAGCAAGGCTGTGAGTGTGAACAGCCGCTGAAAACCAGCATTGGATTACCTGGTCATTCACCAGTGTTGTTAGGAAAATCTGCCTGGTGTGGAGAGTCAGAGGAATTCCAGATTCGCAGGGAACGAATGGAACATTCTGAAGTGGAGATAAGAATGATTTCTGAAGGCTCGGTGTGTGGAAGGAAAATCAAGAGCTAACCAGCGTTCACTGGATAGCCAATTGAACAGCACGGCTGCGAGTGTTAACACGCAGCTGAAACCAGCCTTGGGTTGCTTGGACATTCACCAGTGGTGAAACGAAAACCTGCTGGGAGTGGAGAACAAGATGAATTCAAGATTCGCCTGAATGAATGAAACATTCTGTAGTGTAGATTGCAATGGTTTCTGAGGTTTGTATTGTCTGAACTGGAAAAAGAAGAACTCACCAGTGTTGAGTCGCTAGACCGTGAACAGCACGGGTTCGAGTGTGAATAGACCGCTGAAAACCATCATTGCGTTACTTGAACATTCAGCAGTGGTGCAATGAAAACCTGCCGGGAGTGGAGATTCAGATGAATTCCAGATTCGCAGTGAATGAATGGAACATTCTCTAGTGGTGATTCCAATGATTTCTGAAGGCTGGGTTTTGTGGACACGAAAATGTAGAGCTGAACAGGGTGGAATGGATAGCCAAATGAACAGCACGTCTCGTAGTAAGAACAGGCCACTGAAAACCAGCTTTGGCTTAATTGGACATTCACAAGTGGTGTAACGAAAACCTGACGGGAGTTGAGAATTAGATGAATTTCAGATTTGCCGTCAATGAATGGAACATTCTGTGGAGGAGATACCAATTGTTTCTGAAGTTTGGGTTATGTGGACAGGAAAATGGAGCTGAAGAGGGTTGAGTGGATAGCAAATTGAACAGCACGGCTGAGAGTATGAGCAGGCCACTTAAAACCAGCATTGGCTTACTTGGATATTTACCAGTGGTGTCACGAAAACCTGCCGGGAGTGGAGATTCAGATGAATTCCAGATTCGCTGTGAATGAATGGAACATTCTGTAGTGGAGATAACAATGATTTCTCCAGTCTCTGTGGTGTGGACAGGAAAATGTAGAGCTGGCCAGGGTTGAGTGGATAGCCAATTGAACAGCACCACTGCGCTTGTGAAGAAAACACTTAAAACATTGGGTTACTTGGACATTCAACAGTGGTGTAACGAAAACCTGCCGGGAGTGGAGGTTCAGAGGAATTCCAGATTCGCAGTGAATGAATGGAACATTCTCTAGTGGAGATTCCAACGATTTCTGAAGGCTGGGTCGTGTGGAAGGAAAATCAAGAACTAATCAGGATTTAGTGGAAAGCCAATTGTATAGCATGGCTGCGAGTGTGAACATGCAGCTGAAAACCAGCATTGGGTTACTTGGACATTCATCAGTGGTGTAAGGAAAACCTGCATGGAGTGGAGAGTCAGTTGAATTCCACATTCGCAGTGAATGAATGGAACATTCTGTAGAGGAGATTCCAATGATTTCTGAAGCCTGTGTTGTGTGGACAGGAAAATGAAGAGCTGACCAGGCTTGAATCGATAGCCAAGTAAACAGCAGGGCTGCGAATATGAACAGGCCGCTGAAAACCAGCATTGGGTTACTTGGACATTCAACAGTGGTGTAATGAAAACCTGCGTGGAGTTGAGAGTCAGATGAATTCCAGATTCGCAGTGAATGAATGGAACATTCTGTAGTGGAGATAACAAAGATTTCTGAAGGCTGGTAGTGTGGTGGGACAATGAAGAGCTGAACAGGGTGGAGTGAATTGTCAATTAAACAGCACGGCTGCGAGTATGAACAGGCCTCTGAAAACCAGCATTGGCTTACTTGGACATTCACAAGTGGTGTAATGTTAACCAGGCGGGAGTGGAGAATCAGATAAACTCCAGACTCGCAGTGAATGAATGGAACATTCTGTAGTGGAGATTGCAATGATTTCTGAAATCTGGATTGTGGGGACACGAAAATGAAGAGCTGACCAGTGTTGAGTGGATAGCCTGTAAAAAGCCTCGGCTTCGAATGTGAACAGACCACTGAAAACCAGTATTGCATTACTTCGACTTTCAGCAGTGGTGTAACGAAAGCCTGCGTGGAGTGCAGATTCAGATGAATTCCAGATTCCCAGTGAATGAATGGAACATCCTGTAGTGGAGATTACAATGATTTCTGAAGGCTGGGTTGTGTGCACAGGAAAATGAGGAGCAAAACAGGTTGAGTGGATAGCCAATTGAACAGCACGACTGCGAACATGAACAGGCCTCTGAAAACCAGCATTGTTTTACTTGGACATTCACAAGTGGTGTAAGATAAATCTGCAGGTAGTGGAGATTCAGTTGAATTCCAGATTCGCAGTGAATGAATGGAACATTCTGTACTGGAGATTGCAATGATTTCTCAAGTCTGGATTGTTTGGACATGAAAATGAAGAGCTGACCACAGTTGTGTGGATACCCAGTAAAAAGCAGGGCTTAGAGTGTGAACAGACCGCTGAAAACCAGCATTGTGTTACTTGGACATTCATAAGTGGTGTAATGAAAGCCTACCTGGAGTGCAGATTCAGATGAATTCCAGATTGGCAGTGAATGAATGGAACATTCTGTACTGGCGATTCCAATGATTTCTGAAGTCTGATATTGTGGAAAAGAAAATGAAAGGCTGACCAGGTTTGAGTGGATAGACAATTGAACAGCACACTGCGAGTGTGAAAAGGCGGCTGAAAACCAGCATTGGATTACTTGGTCATTCACCAGTGCTGTAATGAAAACCTGCCTGGAGCGGAGAGTCAGATGAATTGCAGAATCGCAGTGAATGAATGGAACAGTCTGTAGTGGAGAGCCCAATGATTTCTGAAGGCTGGTTTGTGTGGAGAGGAAAATGAAGAGCTGACCAATATTGAGTGGATAGCCCATTGAACAGCACTTCTGCGAGTTGAACATGCCTCTGAAAACCAGTATTGAGTTACTTGGACATTCACCAGTGGCGTAACGAAAACCTGCCAGGAGTGGAGGTTCAGAGGAATTCCAGATTCGCAGTGAATGAATGGAACATTCTCTAGTGGTGATTCCAATGATTTCTGAAGGCTGGGTTTTGTGGACACGAAAATGTAGAGCTGAACAGGGTGGAGTGGATAGCCAAATGAACAGCACGTCTCTTAGTATGAACAGGCCACTCAAAACCAGCATTGGCTTACTTGGACATTCACAAGTGGTGTAACGATAACCCGCCGGGAGTTGAGAGTCAGATGAATTTAAGATTCGCAGTGAATGAACGGAACATTCTGTGGAGGAGATACCAATTATTTCTGAAGGTTGGGTTATGAGGACAGGAAAATGTAGAGCTGAATAGGGTTGGGTGGATAGCAAATTGAACAGCACGGCTGAGTGTGTTAGCAGGCGGCTTAAAACCAGCATTGTCTTCCTTGGACATTTACCAGTGGTGTCACGAAAACCTTCCAGGAGTGGAGACTCTGATGAATTCCAGATTCGCGTGATTGAATGGAACATTCTGTAGTGGTGATTGCCAACATTTAGGAATCTGGATAGTCTGGACAGGATATTGAAGAGCTGACCGATATTGAGTGGATAGCCAATGAACAGCACGGTTTCGAGTGTGAACAGACCACTAAGAAGCAGCATTGCATTACTTGGACATTCATCAGTGGTGTAACGAAAGCCTTCCTGGAATGCAGATTCAGAGTATTTCCAGATTCACAGTGAATGAATGGAAATTTCTGTAGTAGAGATTCCAATGATTTCTGAACGCTGGGTTGTGTGGACAGGAAAATGAAGAGCTGACTAGGTTTGACTGGATTGCCAATTGAACAGCAAGGCTGTGAGTGTGAACAGCCGCTGAAAACCAGCATTGGATTACCTGGTCATTCACCAGTGTTGTTAGGAAAATCTGCCTGGTGTGGAGAGTCAGAGGAATTCCAGATTCGCAGGGAACGAATGGAACATTCTGAAGTGGAGATAAGAATGATTTCTGAAGGCTCGGTGTGTGGAAGGAAAATCAAGAGCTAACCAGCGTTCACTGGATAGCCAATTGAACAGCACGGCTGCGAGTGTTAACACGCAGCTGAAACCAGCCTTGGGTTGCTTGGACATTCACCAGTGGTGAAACGAAAACCTGCTGGGAGTGGAGAACAAGATGAATTCAAGATTCGCCTGAATGAATGAAACATTCTGTAGTGTAGATTGCAATGGTTTCTGAGGTTTGTATTGTCTGAACTGGAAAAAGAAGAACTCACCAGTGTTGAGTCGCTAGACCGTGAACAGCACGGGTTCGAGTGTGAATAGACCGCTGAAAACCATCATTGCGTTACTTGAACATTCAGCAGTGGTGCAATGAAAACCTGCCGGGAGTGGAGATTCAGATGAATTCCAGATTCGCAGTGAATGAATGGAACATTCTCTAGTGGTGATTCCAATGATTTCTGAAGGCTGGGTTTTGTGGACACGAAAATGTAGAGCTGAACAGGGTGGAATGGATAGCCAAATGAACAGCACGTCTCGTAGTAAGAACAGGCCACTGAAAACCAGCTTTGGCTTAATTGGACATTCACAAGTGGTGTAACGAAAACCTGACGGGAGTTGAGAATTAGATGAATTTCAGATTTGCCGTCAATGAATGGAACATTCTGTGGAGGAGATACCAATTGTTTCTGAAGTTTGGGTTATGTGGACAGGAAAATGGAGCTGAAGAGGGTTGAGTGGATAGCAAATTGAACAGCACGGCTGAGAGTATGAGCAGGCCACTTAAAACCAGCATTGGCTTACTTGGATATTTACCAGTGGTGTCACGAAAACATGCCGGGAGTGGAGATTCAGATGAATTCCAGATTCGCTGTGAATGAATGGAACATTCTGTAGTGGAGATAACAATGATTTCTCCAGTCTCTGTGGTGTGGACAGGAAAATGTAGAGCTGGCCAGGGTTGAGTGGATAGCCAATTGAACAGCACCACTGCGCTTGTGAAGAAAACACTTAAAACATTGGGTTACTTGGACATTCAACAGTGGTGTAACGAAAACCTGCCGGGAGTGGAGGTTCAGAGGAATTCCAGATTCGCAGTGAATGAATGGAACATTCTCTAGTGGAGATTCCAACGATTTCTGAAGGCTGGGTCGTGTGGAAGGAAAATCAAGAACTAATCAGGATTTAGTGGAAAGCCAATTGTATAGCATGGCTGCGAGTGTGAACATGCAGCTGAAAACCAGCATTGGGTTACTTGGACATTCATCAGTGGTGTAAGGAAAACCTGCATGGAGTGGAGAGTCAGTTGAATTCCACATTCGCAGTGAATGAATGGAACATTCTGTAGAGGAGATTCCAATGATTTCTGAAGCCTGTGTTGTGTGGACAGGAAAATGAAGAGCTGACCAGGCTTGAATCGATAGCCAAGTAAACAGCAGGGCTGCGAATATGAACAGGCCGCTGAAAACCAGCATTGGGTTACTTGGACATTCAACAGTGGTGTAATGAAAACCTGCGTGGAGTTGAGAGTCAGATGAATTCCAGATTCGCAGTGAATGAATGGAACATTCTGTAGTGGAGATAACAAAGATTTCTGAAGGCTGGTAGTGTGGTGGGACAATGAAGAGCTGAACAGGGTGGAGTGAATTGTCAATTAAACAGCACGGCTGCGAGTATGAACAGGCCTCTGAAAACCAGCATTGGCTTACTTGGACATTCACAAGTGGTGTAATGTTAACCAGGCGGGAGTGGAGAATCAGATAAACTCCAGACTCGCAGTGAATGAATGGAACATTCTGTAGTGGAGATTGCAATGATTTCTGAAATCTGGATTGTGGGGACACGAAAATGAAGAGCTGACCAGTGTTGAGTGGATAGCCTGTAAAAAGCCTCGGCTTCGAATGTGAACAGACCACTGAAAACCAGTATTGCATTACTTCGACTTTCAGCAGTGGTGTAACGAAAGCCTGCGTGGAGTGCAGATTCAGATGAATTCCAGATTCCCAGTGAATGAATGGAACATCCTGTAGTGGAGATTACAATGATTTCTGAAGGCTGGGTTGTGTGCACAGGAAAATGAGGAGCAAAACAGGTTGAGTGGATAGCCAATTGAACAGCACGACTGCGAACATGAACAGGCCTCTGAAAACCAGCATTGTTTTACTTGGACATTCACAAGTGGTGTAAGATAAATCTGCAGGTAGTGGAGATTCAGTTGAATTCCAGATTCGCAGTGAATGAATGGAACATTCTGTACTGGAGATTGCAATGATTTCTCAAGTCTGGATTGTTTGGACATGAAAATGAAGAGCTGACCACAGTTGTGTGGATACCCAGTAAAAAGCAGGGCTTAGAGTGTGAACAGACCGCTGAAAACCAGCATTGTGTTACTTGGACATTCATAAGTGGTGTAATGAAAGCCTACCTGGAGTGCAGATTCAGATGAATTCCAGATTGGCAGTGAATGAATGGAACATTCTGTACTGGCGATTCCAATGATTTCTGAAGTCTGATATTGTGGAAAAGAAAATGAAAGGCTGACCAGGTTTGAGTGGATAGACAATTGAACAGCACACTGCGAGTGTGAAAAGGCGGCTGAAAACCAGCATTGGATTACTTGGTCATTCACCAGTGCTGTAATGAAAACCTGCCTGGAGCGGAGAGTCAGATGAATTGCAGAATCGCAGTGAATGAATGGAACAGTCTGTAGTGGAGAGCCCAATGATTTCTGAAGGCTGGTTTGTGTGGAGAGGAAAATGAAGAGCTGACCAATATTGAGTGGATAGCCCATTGAACAGCACTTCTGCGAGTTGAACATGCCTCTGAAAACCAGTATTGAGTTACTTGGACATTCACCAGTGGCGTAACGAAAACCTGCCAGGAGTGGAGGTTCAGAGGAATTCCAGATTCGCAGTGAATGAATGGAACATTCTCTAGTGGTGATTCCAATGATTTCTGAAGGCTGGGTTTTGTGGACACGAAAATGTAGAGCTGAACAGGGTGGAGTGGATAGCCAAATGAACAGCACGTCTCTTAGTATGAACAGGCCACTGAAAACCAGCATTGGCTTACTTGGACATTCACAAGTGGTGTAACGATAACCCGCCGGGAGTTGAGAGTCAGATGAATTTAAGATTCGCAGTGAATGAACGGAACATTCTGTGGAGGAGATACCAATTATTTCTGAAGGTTGGGTTATGAGGACAGGAAAATGTAGAGCTGAATAGGGTTGCGTGGATAGCAAATTGAACAGCACGGCTGAGTGTGTTAGCAGGCGGCTTAAAACCAGCATTGTCTTCCTTGGACATTTACCAGTGGTGTCACGAAAACCTTCCAGGAGTGGAGACTCTGATGAATTCCAGATTCGCGTGATTGAATGGAACATTCTGTAGTGGTGATTGCCAACATTTAGGAATCTGGATAGTCTGGACAGGATATTGAAGAGCTGACCGATATTGAGTGGATAGCCAATGAACAGCACGGTTTCGAGTGTGAACAGACCACTAAGAAGCAGCATTGCATTACTTGGACATTCATCAGTGGTGTAACGAAAGCCTTCCTGGAATGCAGATTCAGAGTATTTCCAGATTCACAGTGAATGAATGGAAATTTCTGTAGTAGAGATTCCAATGATTTCTGAACGCTGGGTTGTGTGGACAGGAAAATGAAGAGCTGACTAGGTTTGACTGGATTGCCAATTGAACAGCAAGGCTGTGAGTGTGAACAGCCGCTGAAAACCAGCATTGGATTACCTGGTCATTCACCAGTGTTGTTAGGAAAATCTGCCTGGTGTGGAGAGTCAGAGGAATTCCAGATTCGCAGGGAACGAATGGAACATTCTGAAGTGGAGATAAGAATGATTTCTGAAGGCTCGGTGTGTGGAAGGAAAATCAAGAGCTAACCAGCGTTCACTGGATAGCCAATTGAACAGCACGGCTGCGAGTGTTAACACGCAGCTGAAACCAGCCTTGGGTTGCTTGGACATTCACCAGTGGTGAAACGAAAACCTGCTGGGAGTGGAGAACAAGATGAATTCAAGATTCGCCTGAATGAATGAAACATTCTGTAGTGTAGATTGCAATGGTTTCTGAGGTTTGTATTGTCTGAACTGGAAAAAGAAGAACTCACCAGTGTTGAGTCGCTAGACCGTGAACAGCACGGGTTCGAGTGTGAATAGACCGCTGAAAACCATCATTGCGTTACTTGAACATTCAGCAGTGGTGCAATGAAAACCTGCCGGGAGTGGAGATTCAGATGAATTCCAGATTCGCAGTGAATGAATGGAACATTCTCTAGTGGTGATTCCAATGATTTCTGAAGGCTGGGTTTTGTGGACACGAAAATGTAGAGCTGAACAGGGTGGAATGGATAGCCAAATGAACAGCACGTCTCGTAGTAAGAACAGGCCACTGAAAACCAGCTTTGGCTTAATTGGACATTCACAAGTGGTGTAACGAAAACCTGACGGGAGTTGAGAATTAGATGAATTTCAGATTTGCCGTCAATGAATGGAACATTCTGTGGAGGAGATACCAATTGTTTCTGAAGTTTGGGTTATGTGGACAGGAAAATGGAGCTGAAGAGGGTTGAGTGGATAGCAAATTGAACAGCACGGCTGAGAGTATGAGCAGGCCACTTAAAACCAGCATTGGCTTACTTGGATATTTACCAGTGGTGTCACGAAAACCTGCCGGGAGTGGAGATTCAGATGAATTCCAGATTCGCTGTGAATGAATGGAACATTCTGTAGTGGAGATAACAATGATTTCTCCAGTCTCTGTGGTGTGGACAGGAAAATGTAGAGCTGGCCAGGGTTGAGTGGATAGCCAATTGAACAGCACCACTGCGCTTGTGAAGAAAACACTTAAAACATTGGGTTACTTGGACATTCAACAGTGGTGTAACGAAAACCTGCCGGGAGTGGAGGTTCAGAGGAATTCCAGATTCGCAGTGAATGAATGGAACATTCTCTAGTGGAGATTCCAACGATTTCTGAAGGCTGGGTCGTGTGGAAGGAAAATCAAGAACTAATCAGGATTTAGTGGAAAGCCAATTGTATAGCATGGCTGCGAGTGTGAACATGCAGCTGAAAACCAGCATTGGGTTACTTGGACATTCATCAGTGGTGTAAGGAAAACCTGCATGGAGTGGAGAGTCAGTTGAATTCCACATTCGCAGTGAATGAATGGAACATTCTGTAGAGGAGATTCCAATGATTTCTGAAGCCTGTGTTGTGTGGACAGGAAAATGAAGAGCTGACCAGGCTTGAATCGATAGCCAAGTAAACAGCAGGGCTGCGAATATGAACAGGCCGCTGAAAACCAGCATTGGGTTACTTGGACATTCAACAGTGGTGTAATGAAAACCTGCGTGGAGTTGAGAGTCAGATGAATTCCAGATTCGCAGTGAATGAATGGAACATTCTGTAGTGGAGATAACAAAGATTTCTGAAGGCTGGTAGTGTGGTGGGACAATGAAGAGCTGAACAGGGTGGAGTGAATTGTCAATTAAACAGCACGGCTGCGAGTATGAACAGGCCTCTGAAAACCAGCATTGGCTTACTTGGACATTCACAAGTGGTGTAATGTTAACCAGGCGGGAGTGGAGAATCAGATAAACTCCAGACTCGCAGTGAATGAATGGAACATTCTGTAGTGGAGATTGCAATGATTTCTGAAATCTGGATTGTGGGGACACGAAAATGAAGAGCTGACCAGTGTTGAGTGGATAGCCTGTAAAAAGCCTCGGCTTCGAATGTGAACAGACCACTGAAAACCAGTATTGCATTACTTCGACTTTCAGCAGTGGTGTAACGAAAGCCTGCGTGGAGTGCAGATTCAGATGAATTCCAGATTCCCAGTGAATGAATGGAACATCCTGTAGTGGAGATTACAATGATTTCTGAAGGCTGGGTTGTGTGCACAGGAAAATGAGGAGCAAAACAGGTTGAGTGGATAGCCAATTGACCAGCACGACTGCGAACATGAACAGGCCTCTGAAAACCAGCATTGTTTTACTTGGACATTCACAAGTGGTGTAAGATAAATCTGCAGGTAGTGGAGATTCAGTTGAATTCCAGATTCGCAGTGAATGAATGGAACATTCTGTACTGGAGATTGCAATGATTTCTCAAGTCTGGATTGTTTGGACATGAAAATGAAGAGCTGACCACAGTTGTGTGGATACCCAGTAAAAAGCAGGGCTTAGAGTGTGAACAGACCGCTGAAAACCAGCATTGTGTTACTTGGACATTCATAAGTGGTGTAATGAAAGCCTACCTGGAGTGCAGATTCAGATGAATTCCAGATTGGCAGTGAATGAATGGAACATTCTGTACTGGCGATTCCAATGATTTCTGAAGTCTGATATTGTGGAAAAGAAAATGAAAGGCTGACCAGGTTTGAGTGGATAGACAATTGAACAGCACACTGCGAGTGTGAAAAGGCGGCTGAAAACCAGCATTGGATTACTTGGTCATTCACCAGTGCTGTAATGAAAACCTGCCTGGAGCGGAGAGTCAGATGAATTGCAGAATCGCAGTGAATGAATGGAACAGTCTGTAGTGGAGAGCCCAATGATTTCTGAAGGCTGGTTTGTGTGGAGAGGAAAATGAAGAGCTGACCAATATTGAGTGGATAGCCCATTGAACAGCACTTCTGCGAGTTGAACATGCCTCTGAAAACCAGTATTGAGTTACTTGGACATTCACCAGTGGCGTAACGAAAACCTGCCAGGAGTGGAGGTTCAGAGGAATTCCAGATTCGCAGTGAATGAATGGAACATTCTCTAGTGGTGATTCCAATGATTTCTGAAGGCTGGGTTTTGTGGACACGAAAATGTAGAGCTGAACAGGGTGGAGTGGATAGCCAAATGAACAGCACGTCTCTTAGTATGAACAGGCCACTGAAAACCAGCATTGGCTTACTTGGACATTCACAAGTGGTGTAACGATAACCCGCCGGGAGTTGAGAGTCAGATGAATTTAAGATTCGCAGTGAATGAACGGAACATTCTGTGGAGGAGATACCAATTATTTCTGAAGGTTGGGTTATGAGGACAGGAAAATGTAGAGCTGAATAGGGTTGGGTGGATAGCAAATTGAACAGCACGGCTGAGTGTGTTAGCAGGCGGCTTAAAACCAGCATTGTCTTCCTTGGACATTTACCAGTGGTGTCACGAAAACCTTCCAGGAGTGGAGACTCTGATGAATTCCAGATTCGCGTGATTGAATGGAACATTCTGTAGTGGTGATTGCCAACATTTAGGAATCTGGATAGTCTGGACAGGATATTGAAGAGCTGACCGATATTGAGTGGATAGCCAATGAACAGCACGGTTTCGAGTGTGAACAGACCACTAAGAAGCAGCATTGCATTACTTGGACATTCATCAGTGGTGTAACGAAAGCCTTCCTGGAATGCAGATTCAGAGTATTTCCAGATTCACAGTGAATGAATGGAAATTTCTGTAGTAGAGATTCCAATGATTTCTGAACGCTGGGTTGTGTGGACAGGAAAATGAAGAGCTGACTAGGTTTGACTGGATTGCCAATTGAACAGCAAGGCTGTGAGTGTGAACAGCCGCTGAAAACCAGCATTGGATTACCTGGTCATTCACCAGTGTTGTTAGGAAAATCTGCCTGGTGTGGAGAGTCAGAGGAATTCCAGATTCGCAGGGAACGAATGGAACATTCTGAAGTGGAGATAAGAATGATTTCTGAAGGCTCGGTGTGTGGAAGGAAAATCAAGAGCTAACCAGCGTTCACTGGATAGCCAATTGAACAGCACGGCTGCGAGTGTTAACACGCAGCTGAAACCAGCCTTGGGTTGCTTGGACATTCACCAGTGGTGAAACGAAAACCTGCTGGGAGTGGAGAACAAGATGAATTCAAGATTCGCCTGAATGAATGAAACATTCTGTAGTGTAGATTGCAATGGTTTCTGAGGTTTGTATTGTCTGAACTGGAAAAAGAAGAACTCACCAGTGTTGAGTCGCTAGACCGTGAACAGCACGGGTTCGAGTGTGAATAGACCGCTGAAAACCATCATTGCGTTACTTGAACATTCAGCAGTGGTGCAATGAAAACCTGCCGGGAGTGGAGATTCAGATGAATTCCAGATTCGCAGTGAATGAATGGAACATTCTCTAGTGGTGATTCCAATGATTTCTGAAGGCTGGGTTTTGTGGACACGAAAATGTAGAGCTGAACAGGGTGGAATGGATAGCCAAATGAACAGCACGTCTCGTAGTAAGAACAGGCCACTGAAAACCAGCTTTGGCTTAATTGGACATTCACAAGTGGTGTAACGAAAACCTGACGGGAGTTGAGAATTAGATGAATTTCAGATTTGCCGTCAATGAATGGAACATTCTGTGGAGGAGATACCAATTGTTTCTGAAGTTTGGGTTATGTGGACAGGAAAATGGAGCTGAAGAGGGTTGAGTGGATAGCAAATTGAACAGCACGGCTGAGAGTATGAGCAGGCCACTTAAAACCAGCATTGGCTTACTTGGATATTTACCAGTGGTGTCACGAAAACCTGCCGGGAGTGGAGATTCAGATGAATTCCAGATTCGCTGTGAATGAATGGAACATTCTGTAGTGGAGATAACAATGATTTCTCCAGTCTCTGTGGTGTGGACAGGAAAATGTAGAGCTGGCCAGGGTTGAGTGGATAGCCAATTGAACAGCACCACTGCGCTTGTGAAGAAAACACTTAAAACATTGGGTTACTTGGACATTCAACAGTGGTGTAACGAAAACCTGCCGGGAGTGGAGGTTCAGAGGAATTCCAGATTCGCAGTGAATGAATGGAACATTCTCTAGTGGAGATTCCAACGATTTCTGAAGGCTGGGTCGTGTGGAAGGAAAATCAAGAACTAATCAGGATTTAGTGGAAAGCCAATTGTATAGCATGGCTGCGAGTGTGAACATGCAGCTGAAAACCAGCATTGGGTTACTTGGACATTCATCAGTGGTGTAAGGAAAACCTGCATGGAGTGGAGAGTCAGTTGAATTCCACATTCGCAGTGAATGAATGGAACATTCTGTAGAGGAGATTCCAATGATTTCTGAAGCCTGTGTTGTGTGGACAGGAAAATGAAGAGCTGACCAGGCTTGAATCGATAGCCAAGTAAACAGCAGGGCTGCGAATATGAACAGGCCGCTGAAAACCAGCATTGGGTTACTTGGACATTCAACAGTGGTGTAATGAAAACCTGCGTGGAGTTGAGAGTCAGATGAATTCCAGATTCGCAGTGAATGAATGGAACATTCTGTAGTGGAGATAACAAAGATTTCTGAAGGCTGGTAGTGTGGTGGGACAATGAAGAGCTGAACAGGGTGGAGTGAATTGTCAATTAAACAGCACGGCTGCGAGTATGAACAGGCCTCTGAAAACCAGCATTGGCTTACTTGGACATTCACAAGTGGTGTAATGTTAACCAGGCGGGAGTGGAGAATCAGATAAACTCCAGACTCGCAGTGAATGAATGGAACATTCTGTAGTGGAGATTGCAATGATTTCTGAAATCTGGATTGTGGGGACACGAAAATGAAGAGCTGACCAGTGTTGAGTGGATAGCCTGTAAAAAGCCTCGGCTTCGAATGTGAACAGACCACTGAAAACCAGTATTGCATTACTTCGACTTTCAGCAGTGGTGTAACGAAAGCCTGCGTGGAGTGCAGATTCAGATGAATTCCAGATTCCCAGTGAATGAATGGAACATCCTGTAGTGGAGATTACAATGATTTCTGAAGGCTGGGTTGTGTGCACAGGAAAATGAGGAGCAAAACAGGTTGAGTGGATAGCCAATTGACCAGCACGACTGCGAACATGAACAGGCCTCTGAAAACCAGCATTGTTTTACTTGGACATTCACAAGTGGTGTAAGATAAATCTGCAGGTAGTGGAGATTCAGTTGAATTCCAGATTCGCAGTGAATGAATGGAACATTCTGTACTGGAGATTGCAATGATTTCTCAAGTCTGGATTGTTTGGACATGAAAATGAAGAGCTGACCACAGTTGTGTGGATACCCAGTAAAAAGCAGGGCTTAGAGTGTGAACAGACCGCTGAAAACCAGCATTGTGTTACTTGGACATTCATAAGTGGTGTAATGAAAGCCTACCTGGAGTGCAGATTCAGATGAATTCCAGATTGGCAGTGAATGAATGGAACATTCTGTACTGGCGATTCCAATGATTTCTGAAGTCTGATATTGTGGAAAAGAAAATGAAAGGCTGACCAGGTTTGAGTGGATAGACAATTGAACAGCACACTGCGAGTGTGAAAAGGCGGCTGAAAACCAGCATTGGATTACTTGGTCATTCACCAGTGCTGTAATGAAAACCTGCCTGGAGCGGAGAGTCAGATGAATTGCAGAATCGCAGTGAATGAATGGAACAGTCTGTAGTGGAGAGCCCAATGATTTCTGAAGGCTGGTTTGTGTGGAGAGGAAAATGAAGAGCTGACCAATATTGAGTGGATAGCCCATTGAACAGCACTTCTGCGAGTTGAACATGCCTCTGAAAACCAGTATTGAGTTACTTGGACATTCACCAGTGGCGTAACGAAAACCTGCCAGGAGTGGAGGTTCAGAGGAATTCCAGATTCGCAGTGAATGAATGGAACATTCTCTAGTGGTGATTCCAATGATTTCTGAAGGCTGGGTTTTGTGGACACGAAAATGTAGAGCTGAACAGGGTGGAGTGGATAGCCAAATGAACAGCACGTCTCTTAGTATGAACAGGCCACTGAAAACCAGCATTGGCTTACTTGGACATTCACAAGTGGTGTAACGATAACCCGCCGGGAGTTGAGAGTCAGATGAATTTAAGATTCGCAGTGAATGAACGGAACATTCTGTGGAGGAGATACCAATTATTTCTGAAGGTTGGGTTATGAGGACAGGAAAATGTAGAGCTGAATAGGGTTGCGTGGATAGCAAATTGAACAGCACGGCTGAGTGTGTTAGCAGGCGGCTTAAAACCAGCATTGTCTTCCTTGGACATTTACCAGTGGTGTCACGAAAACCTTCCAGGAGTGGAGACTCTGATGAATTCCAGATTCGCGTGATTGAATGGAACATTCTGTAGTGGTGATTGCCAACATTTAGGAATCTGGATAGTCTGGACAGGATATTGAAGAGCTGACCGATATTGAGTGGATAGCCAATGAACAGCACGGTTTCGAGTGTGAACAGACCACTAAGAAGCAGCATTGCATTACTTGGACATTCATCAGTGGTGTAACGAAAGCCTTCCTGGAATGCAGATTCAGAGTATTTCCAGATTCACAGTGAATGAATGGAAATTTCTGTAGTAGAGATTCCAATGATTTCTGAACGCTGGGTTGTGTGGACAGGAAAATGAAGAGCTGACTAGGTTTGACTGGATTGCCAATTGAACAGCAAGGCTGTGAGTATGAACAGCCGCTGAAAACCAGCATTGGATTACCTGGTCATTCACCAGTGTTGTTAGGAAAATCTGCCTGGTGTGGAGAGTCAGAGGAATTCCAGATTCGCAGGGAACGAATGGAACATTCTGAAGTGGAGATAAGAATGATTTCTGAAGGCTCGGTGTGTGGAAGGAAAATCAAGAGCTAACCAGCGTTCACTGGATAGCCAATTGAACAGCACGGCTGCGAGTGTTAACACGCAGCTGAAACCAGCCTTGGGTTGCTTGGACATTCACCAGTGGTGAAACGAAAACCTGCTGGGAGTGGAGAACAAGATGAATTCAAGATTCGCCTGAATGAATGAAACATTCTGTAGTGTAGATTGCAATGGTTTCTGAGGTTTGTATTGTCTGAACTGGAAAAAGAAGAACTCACCAGTGTTGAGTCGCTAGACCGTGAACAGCACGGGTTCGAGTGTGAATAGACCGCTGAAAACCATCATTGCGTTACTTGAACATTCAGCAGTGGTGCAATGAAAACCTGCCGGGAGTGGAGATTCAGATGAATTCCAGATTCGCAGTGAATGAATGGAACATTCTCTAGTGGTGATTCCAATGATTTCTGAAGGCTGGGTTTTGTGGACACGAAAATGTAGAGCTGAACAGGGTGGAATGGATAGCCAAATGAACAGCACGTCTCGTAGTAAGAACAGGCCACTGAAAACCAGCTTTGGCTTAATTGGACATTCACAAGTGGTGTAACGAAAACCTGACGGGAGTTGAGAATTAGATGAATTTCAGATTTGCCGTCAATGAATGGAACATTCTGTGGAGGAGATACCAATTGTTTCTGAAGTTTGGGTTATGTGGACAGGAAAATGGAGCTGAAGAGGGTTGAGTGGATAGCAAATTGAACAGCACGGCTGAGAGTATGAGCAGGCCACTTAAAACCAGCATTGGCTTACTTGGATATTTACCAGTGGTGTCACGAAAACCTGCCGGGAGTGGAGATTCAGATGAATTCCAGATTCGCTGTGAATGAATGGAACATTCTGTAGTGGAGATAACAATGATTTCTCCAGTCTCTGTGGTGTGGACAGGAAAATGTAGAGCTGGCCAGGGTTGAGTGGATAGCCAATTGAACAGCACCACTGCGCTTGTGAAGAAAACACTTAAAACATTGGGTTACTTGGACATTCAACAGTGGTGTAACGAAAACCTGCCGGGAGTGGAGGTTCAGAGGAATTCCAGATTCGCAGTGAATGAATGGAACATTCTCTAGTGGAGATTCCAACGATTTCTGAAGGCTGGGTCGTGTGGAAGGAAAATCAAGAACTAATCAGGATTTAGTGGAAAGCCAATTGTATAGCATGGCTGCGAGTGTGAACATGCAGCTGAAAACCAGCATTGGGTTACTTGGACATTCATCAGTGGTGTAAGGAAAACCTGCATGGAGTGGAGAGTCAGTTGAATTCCACATTCGCAGTGAATGAATGGAACATTCTGTAGAGGAGATTCCAATGATTTCTGAAGCCTGTGTTGTGTGGACAGGAAAATGAAGAGCTGACCAGGCTTGAATCGATAGCCAAGTAAACAGCAGGGCTGCGAATATGAACAGGCCGCTGAAAACCAGCATTGGGTTACTTGGACATTCAACAGTGGTGTAATGAAAACCTGCGTGGAGTTGAGAGTCAGATGAATTCCAGATTCGCAGTGAATGAATGGAACATTCTGTAGTGGAGATAACAAAGATTTCTGAAGGCTGGTAGTGTGGTGGGACAATGAAGAGCTGAACAGGGTGGAGTGAATTGTCAATTAAACAGCACGGCTGCGAGTATGAACAGGCCTCTGAAAACCAGCATTGGCTTACTTGGACATTCACAAGTGGTGTAATGTTAACCAGGCGGGAGTGGAGAATCAGATAAACTCCAGACTCGCAGTGAATGAATGGAACATTCTGTAGTGGAGATTGCAATGATTTCTGAAATCTGGATTGTGGGGACACGAAAATGAAGAGCTGACCAGTGTTGAGTGGATAGCCTGTAAAAAGCCTCGGCTTCGAATGTGAACAGACCACTGAAAACCAGTATTGCATTACTTCGACTTTCAGCAGTGGTGTAACGAAAGCCTGCGTGGAGTGCAGATTCAGATGAATTCCAGATTCCCAGTGAATGAATGGAACATCCTGTAGTGGAGATTACAATGATTTCTGAAGGCTGGGTTGTGTGCACAGGAAAATGAGGAGCAAAACAGGTTGAGTGGATAGCCAATTGACCAGCACGACTGCGAACATGAACAGGCCTCTGAAAACCAGCATTGTTTTACTTGGACATTCACAAGTGGTGTAAGATAAATCTGCAGGTAGTGGAGATTCAGTTGAATTCCAGATTCGCAGTGAATGAATGGAACATTCTGTACTGGAGATTGCAATGATTTCTCAAGTCTGGATTGTTTGGACATGAAAATGAAGAGCTGACCACAGTTGTGTGGATACCCAGTAAAAAGCAGGGCTTAGAGTGTGAACAGACCGCTGAAAACCAGCATTGTGTTACTTGGACATTCATAAGTGGTGTAATGAAAGCCTACCTGGAGTGCAGATTCAGATGAATTCCAGATTGGCAGTGAATGAATGGAACATTCTGTACTGGCGATTCCAATGATTTCTGAAGTCTGATATTGTGGAAAAGAAAATGAAAGGCTGACCAGGTTTGAGTGGATAGACAATTGAACAGCACACTGCGAGTGTGAAAAGGCGGCTGAAAACCAGCATTGGATTACTTGGTCATTCACCAGTGCTGTAATGAAAACCTGCCTGGAGCGGAGAGTCAGATGAATTGCAGAATCGCAGTGAATGAATGGAACAGTCTGTAGTGGAGAGCCCAATGATTTCTGAAGGCTGGTTTGTGTGGAGAGGAAAATGAAGAGCTGACCAATATTGAGTGGATAGCCCATTGAACAGCACTTCTGCGAGTTGAACATGCCTCTGAAAACCAGTATTGAGTTACTTGGACATTCACCAGTGGCGTAACGAAAACCTGCCAGGAGTGGAGGTTCAGAGGAATTCCAGATTCGCAGTGAATGAATGGAACATTCTCTAGTGGTGATTCCAATGATTTCTGAAGGCTGGGTTTTGTGGACACGAAAATGTAGAGCTGAACAGGGTGGAGTGGATAGCCAAATGAACAGCACGTCTCTTAGTATGAACAGGCCACTGAAAACCAGCATTGGCTTACTTGGACATTCACAAGTGGTGTAACGATAACCCGCCGGGAGTTGAGAGTCAGATGAATTTAAGATTCGCAGTGAATGAACGGAACATTCTGTGGAGGAGATACCAATTATTTCTGAAGGTTGGGTTATGAGGACAGGAAAATGTAGAGCTGAATAGGGTTGGGTGGATAGCAAATTGAACAGCACGGCTGAGTGTGTTAGCAGGCGGCTTAAAACCAGCATTGTCTTCCTTGGACATTTACCAGTGGTGTCACGAAAACCTTCCAGGAGTGGAGACTCTGATGAATTCCAGATTCGCGTGATTGAATGGAACATTCTGTAGTGGTGATTGCCAACATTTAGGAATCTGGATAGTCTGGACAGGATATTGAAGAGCTGACCGATATTGAGTGGATAGCCAATGAACAGCACGGTTTCGAGTGTGAACAGACCACTAAGAAGCAGCATTGCATTACTTGGACATTCATCAGTGGTGTAACGAAAGCCTTCCTGGAATGCAGATTCAGAGTATTTCCAGATTCACAGTGAATGAATGGAAATTTCTGTAGTAGAGATTCCAATGATTTCTGAACGCTGGGTTGTGTGGACAGGAAAATGAAGAGCTGACTAGGTTTGACTGGATTGCCAATTGAACAGCAAGGCTGTGAGTGTGAACAGCCGCTGAAAACCAGCATTGGATTACCTGGTCATTCACCAGTGTTGTTAGGAAAATCTGCCTGGTGTGGAGAGTCAGAGGAATTCCAGATTCGCAGGGAACGAATGGAACATTCTGAAGTGGAGATAAGAATGATTTCTGAAGGCTCGGTGTGTGGAAGGAAAATCAAGAGCTAACCAGCGTTCACTGGATAGCCAATTGAACAGCACGGCTGCGAGTGTTAACACGCAGCTGAAACCAGCCTTGGGTTGCTTGGACATTCACCAGTGGTGAAACGAAAACCTGCTGGGAGTGGAGAACAAGATGAATTCAAGATTCGCCTGAATGAATGAAACATTCTGTAGTGTAGATTGCAATGGTTTCTGAGGTTTGTATTGTCTGAACTGGAAAAAGAAGAACTCACCAGTGTTGAGTCGCTAGACCGTGAACAGCACGGGTTCGAGTGTGAATAGACCGCTGAAAACCATCATTGCGTTACTTGAACATTCAGCAGTGGTGCAATGAAAACCTGCCGGGAGTGGAGATTCAGATGAATTCCAGATTCGCAGTGAATGAATGGAACATTCTCTAGTGGTGATTCCAATGATTTCTGAAGGCTGGGTTTTGTGGACACGAAAATGTAGAGCTGAACAGGGTGGAATGGATAGCCAAATGAACAGCACGTCTCGTAGTAAGAACAGGCCACTGAAAACCAGCTTTGGCTTAATTGGACATTCACAAGTGGTGTAACGAAAACCTGACGGGAGTTGAGAATTAGATGAATTTCAGATTTGCCGTCAATGAATGGAACATTCTGTGGAGGAGATACCAATTGTTTCTGAAGTTTGGGTTATGTGGACAGGAAAATGGAGCTGAAGAGGGTTGAGTGGATAGCAAATTGAACAGCACGGCTGAGAGTATGAGCAGGCCACTTAAAACCAGCATTGGCTTACTTGGATATTTACCAGTGGTGTCACGAAAACCTGCCGGGAGTGGAGATTCAGATGAATTCCAGATTCGCTGTGAATGAATGGAACATTCTGTAGTGGAGATAACAATGATTTCTCCAGTCTCTGTGGTGTGGACAGGAAAATGTAGAGCTGGCCAGGGTTGAGTGGATAGCCAATTGAACAGCACCACTGCGCTTGTGAAGAAAACACTTAAAACATTGGGTTACTTGGACATTCAACAGTGGTGTAACGAAAACCTGCCGGGAGTGGAGGTTCAGAGGAATTCCAGATTCGCAGTGAATGAATGGAACATTCTCTAGTGGAGATTCCAACGATTTCTGAAGGCTGGGTCGTGTGGAAGGAAAATCAAGAACTAATCAGGATTTAGTGGAAAGCCAATTGTATAGCATGGCTGCGAGTGTGAACATGCAGCTGAAAACCAGCATTGGGTTACTTGGACATTCATCAGTGGTGTAAGGAAAACCTGCATGGAGTGGAGAGTCAGTTGAATTCCACATTCGCAGTGAATGAATGGAACATTCTGTAGAGGAGATTCCAATGATTTCTGAAGCCTGTGTTGTGTGGACAGGAAAATGAAGAGCTGACCAGGCTTGAATCGATAGCCAAGTAAACAGCAGGGCTGCGAATATGAACAGGCCGCTGAAAACCAGCATTGGGTTACTTGGACATTCAACAGTGGTGTAATGAAAACCTGCGTGGAGTTGAGAGTCAGATGAATTCCAGATTCGCAGTGAATGAATGGAACATTCTGTAGTGGAGATAACAAAGATTTCTGAAGGCTGGTAGTGTGGTGGGACAATGAAGAGCTGAACAGGGTGGAGTGAATTGTCAATTAAACAGCACGGCTGCGAGTATGAACAGGCCTCTGAAAACCAGCATTGGCTTACTTGGACATTCACAAGTGGTGTAATGTTAACCAGGCGGGAGTGGAGAATCAGATAAACTCCAGACTCGCAGTGAATGAATGGAACATTCGGTAGTGGAGATTGCAATGATTTCTGAAATCTGGATTGTGGGGACACGAAAATGAAGAGCTGACCAGTGTTGAGTGGATAGCCTGTAAAAAGCCTCGGCTTCGAATGTGAACAGACCACTGAAAACCAGTATTGCATTACTTCGACTTTCAGCAGTGGTGTAACGAAAGCCTGCGTGGAGTGCAGATTCAGATGAATTCCAGATTCCCAGTGAATGAATGGAACATCCTGTAGTGGAGATTACAATGATTTCTGAAGGCTGGGTTGTGTGCACAGGAAAATGAGGAGCAAAACAGGTTGAGTGGATAGCCAATTGAACAGCACGACTGCGAACATGAACAGGCCTCTGAAAACCAGCATTGTTTTACTTGGACATTCACAAGTGGTGTAAGATAAATCTGCAGGTAGTGGAGATTCAGTTGAATTCCAGATTCGCAGTGAATGAATGGAACATTCTGTACTGGAGATTGCAAAGATTTCTCAAGTCTGGATTGTTTGGACATGAAAATGAAGAGCTGACCACAGTTGTGTGGATACCCAGTAAAAAGCAGGGCTTAGAGTGTGAACAGACCGCTGAAAACCAGCATTGTGTTACTTGGACATTCATAAGTGGTGTAATGAAAGCCTACCTGGAGTGCAGATTCAGATGAATTCCAGATTGGCAGTGAATGAATGGAACATTCTGTACTGGCGATTCCAATGATTTCTGAAGTCTGATATTGTGGAAAAGAAAATGAAAGGCTGACCAGGTTTGAGTGGATAGACAATTGAACAGCACACTGCGAGTGTGAAAAGGCGGCTGAAAACCAGCATTGGATTACTTGGTCATTCACCAGTGCTGTAATGAAAACCTGCCTGGAGCGGAGAGTCAGATGAATTGCAGAATCGCAGTGAATGAATGGAACAGTCTGTAGTGGAGAGCCCAATGATTTCTGAAGGCTGGTTTGTGTGGAGAGGAAAATGAAGAGCTGACCAATATTGAGTGGATAGCCCATTGAACAGCACTTCTGCGAGTTGAACATGCCTCTGAAAACCAGTATTGAGTTACTTGGACATTCACCAGTGGCGTAACGAAAACCTGCCAGGAGTGGAGGTTCAGAGGAATTCCAGATTCGCAGTGAATGAATGGAACATTCTCTAGTGGTGATTCCAATGATTTCTGAAGGCTGGGTTTTGTGGACACGAAAATGTAGAGCTGAACAGGGTGGAGTGGATAGCCAAATGAACAGCACGTCTCTTAGTATGAACAGGCCACTGAAAACCAGCATTGGCTTACTTGGACATTCACAAGTGGTGTAACGATAACCCGCCGGGAGTTGAGAGTCAGATGAATTTAAGATTCGCAGTGAATGAACGGAACATTCTGTGGAGGAGATACCAATTATTTCTGAAGGTTGGGTTATGAGGACAGGAAAATGTAGAGCTGAATAGGGTTGGGTGGATAGCAAATTGAACAGCACGGCTGAGTGTGTTAGCAGGCGGCTTAAAACCAGCATTGTCTTCCTTGGACATTTACCAGTGGTGTCACGAAAACCTTCCAGGAGTGGAGACTCTGATGAATTCCAGATTCGCGTGATTGAATGGAACATTCTGTAGTGGTGATTGCCAACATTTAGGAATCTGGATAGTCTGGACAGGATATTGAAGAGCTGACCGATATTGAGTGGATAGCCAATGAACAGCACGGTTTCGAGTGTGAACAGACCACTAAGAAGCAGCATTGCATTACTTGGACATTCATCAGTGGTGTAACGAAAGCCTTCCTGGAATGCAGATTCAGAGTATTTCCAGATTCACAGTGAATGAATGGAAATTTCTGTAGTAGAGATTCCAATGATTTCTGAACGCTGGGTTGTGTGGACAGGAAAATGAAGAGCTGACTAGGTTTGACTGGATTGCCAATTGAACAGCAAGGCTGTGAGTGTGAACAGCCACTGAAAACCAGCATTGGATTACCTGGTCATTCACCAGTGTTGTTAGGAAAATCTGCCTGGTGTGGAGAGTCAGAGGAATTCCAGATTCGCAGGGAACGAATGGAACATTCTGAAGTGGAGATAAGAATGATTTCTGAAGGCTCGGTGTGTGGAAGGAAAATCAAGAGCTAACCAGCGTTCACTGGATAGCCAATTGAACAGCACGGCTGCGAGTGTTAACACGCAGCTGAAACCAGCCTTGGGTTGCTTGGACATTCACCAGTGGTGAAACGAAAACCTGCTGGGAGTGGAGAACAAGATGAATTCAAGATTCGCCTGAATGAATGAAACATTCTGTAGTGTAGATTGCAATGGTTTCTGAGGTTTGTATTGTCTGAACTGGAAAAAGAAGAACTCACCAGTGTTGAGTCGCTAGACCGTGAACAGCACGGGTTCGAGTGTGAATAGACCGCTGAAAACCATCATTGCGTTACTTGAACATTCAGCAGTGGTGCAATGAAAACCTGCCGGGAGTGGAGATTCAGATGAATTCCAGATTCGCAGTGAATGAATGGAACATTCTCTAGTGGTGATTCCAATGATTTCTGAAGGCTGGGTTTTGTGGACACGAAAATGTAGAGCTGAACAGGGTGGAATGGATAGCCAAATGAACAGCACGTCTCGTAGTAAGAACAGGCCACTGAAAACCAGCTTTGGCTTAATTGGACATTCACAAGTGGTGTAACGAAAACCTGACGGGAGTTGAGAATTAGATGAATTTCAGATTTGCCGTCAATGAATGGAACATTCTGTGGAGGAGATACCAATTGTTTCTGAAGTTTGGGTTATGTGGACAGGAAAATGGAGCTGAAGAGGGTTGAGTGGATAGCAAATTGAACAGCACGGCTGAGAGTATGAGCAGGCCACTTAAAACCAGCATTGGCTTACTTGGATATTTACCAGTGGTGTCACGAAAACCTGCCGGGAGTGGAGATTCAGATGAATTCCAGATTCGCTGTGAATGAATGGAACATTCTGTAGTGGAGATAACAATGATTTCTCCAGTCTCTGTGGTGTGGACAGGAAAATGTAGAGCTGGCCAGGGTTGAGTGGATAGCCAATTGAACAGCACCACTGCGCTTGTGAAGAAAACACTTAAAACATTGGGTTACTTGGACATTCAACAGTGGTGTAACGAAAACCTGCCGGGAGTGGAGGTTCAGAGGAATTCCAGATTCGCAGTGAATGAATGGAACATTCTCTAGTGGAGATTCCAACGATTTCTGAAGGCTGGGTCGTGTGGAAGGAAAATCAAGAACTAATCAGGATTTAGTGGAAAGCCAATTGTATAGCATGGCTGCGAGTGTGAACATGCAGCTGAAAACCAGCATTGGGTTACTTGGACATTCATCAGTGGTGTAAGGAAAACCTGCATGGAGTGGAGAGTCAGTTGAATTCCACATTCGCAGTGAATGAATGGAACATTCTGTAGAGGAGATTCCAATGATTTCTGAAGCCTGTGTTGTGTGGACAGGAAAATGAAGAGCTGACCAGGCTTGAATCGATAGCCAAGTAAACAGCAGGGCTGCGAATATGAACAGGCCGCTGAAAACCAGCATTGGGTTACTTGGACATTCAACAGTGGTGTAATGAAAACCTGCGTGGAGTTGAGAGTCAGATGAATTCCAGATTCGCAGTGAATGAATGGAACATTCTGTAGTGGAGATAACAAAGATTTCTGAAGGCTGGTAGTGTGGTGGGACAATGAAGAGCTGAACAGGGTGGAGTGAATTGTCAATTAAACAGCACGGCTGCGAGTATGAACAGGCCTCTGAAAACCAGCATTGGCTTACTTGGACATTCACAAGTGGTGTAATGTTAACCAGGCGGGAGTGGAGAATCAGATAAACTCCAGACTCGCAGTGAATGAATGGAACATTCTGTAGTGGAGATTGCAATGATTTCTGAAATCTGGATTGTGGGGACACGAAAATGAAGAGCTGACCAGTGTTGAGTGGATAGCCTGTAAAAAGCCTCGGCTTCGAATGTGAACAGACCACTGAAAACCAGTATTGCATTACTTCGACTTTCAGCAGTGGTGTAACGAAAGCCTGCGTGGAGTGCAGATTCAGATGAATTCCAGATTCCCAGTGAATGAATGGAACATCCTGTAGTGGAGATTACAATGATTTCTGAAGGCTGGGTTGTGTGCACAGGAAAATGAGGAGCAAAACAGGTTGAGTGGATAGCCAATTGAACAGCACGACTGCGAACATGAACAGGCCTCTGAAAACCAGCATTGTTTTACTTGGACATTCACAAGTGGTGTAAGATAAATCTGCAGGTAGTGGAGATTCAGTTGAATTCCAGATTCGCAGTGAATGAATGGAACATTCTGTACTGGAGATTGCAAAGATTTCTCAAGTCTGGATTGTTTGGACATGAAAATGAAGAGCTGACCACAGTTGTGTGGATACCCAGTAAAAAGCAGGGCTTAGAGTGTGAACAGACCGCTGAAAACCAGCATTGTGTTACTTGGACATTCATAAGTGGTGTAATGAAAGCCTACCTGGAGTGCAGATTCAGATGAATTCCAGATTGGCAGTGAATGAATGGAACATTCTGTACTGGCGATTCCAATGATTTCTGAAGTCTGATATTGTGGAAAAGAAAATGAAAGGCTGACCAGGTTTGAGTGGATAGACAATTGAACAGCACACTGCGAGTGTGAAAAGGCGGCTGAAAACCAGCATTGGATTACTTGGTCATTCACCAGTGCTGTAATGAAAACCTGCCTGGAGCGGAGAGTCAGATGAATTGCAGAATCGCAGTGAATGAATGGAACAGTCTGTAGTGGAGAGCCCAATGATTTCTGAAGGCTGGTTTGTGTGGAGAGGAAAATGAAGAGCTGACCAATATTGAGTGGATAGCCCATTGAACAGCACTTCTGCGAGTTGAACATGCCTCTGAAAACCAGTATTGAGTTACTTGGACATTCACCAGTGGCGTAACGAAAACCTGCCAGGAGTGGAGGTTCAGATGAATTCCAGATTCGCAGTGAATGAATGGAACATTCTCTAGTGGTGATTCCAATGATTTCTGAAGGCTGGGTTTTGTGGACACGAGAATGTAGAGCTGAACAGGGTGGAGTGGATAGCCAAATGAACAGCACGTCTCTTAGTATGAACAGGCCACTGAAAACCAGCATTGGCTTACTTGGACATTCACAAGTGGTGTAACGATAACCCGCCGGGAGTTGAGAGTCAGATGAATTTAAGATTCGCAGTGAATGAACGGAACATTCTGTGGAGGAGATACCAATTATTTCTGAAGGTTGGGTTATGAGGACAGGAAAATGTAGAGCTGAATAGGGTTGGGTGGATAGCAAATTGAACAGCACGGCTGAGTGTGTTAGCAGGCGGCTTAAAACCAGCATTGTCTTCCTTGGACATTTACCAGTGGTGTCACGAAAACCTTCCAGGAGTGGAGACTCTGATGAATTCCAGATTCGCGTGATTGAATGGAACATTCTGTAGTGGTGATTGCCAACATTTAGGAATCTGGATAGTCTGGACAGGATATTGAAGAGCTGACCGATATTGAGTGGATAGCCAATGAACAGCACGGTTTCGAGTGTGAACAGACCACTAAGAAGCAGCATTGCATTACTTGGACATTCATCAGTGGTGTAACGAAAGCCTTCCTGGAATGCAGATTCAGAGTATTTCCAGATTCACAGTGAATGAATGGAAATTTCTGTAGTAGAGATTCCAATGATTTCTGAACGCTGGGTTGTGTGGACAGGAAAATGAAGAGCTGACTAGGTTTGACTGGATTGCCAATTGAACAGCAAGGCTGTGAGTGTGAACAGCCGCTGAAAACCAGCATTGGATTACCTGGTCATTCACCAGTGTTGTTAGGAAAATCTGCCTGGTGTGGAGAGTCAGAGGAATTCCAGATTCGCAGGGAACGAATGGAACATTCTGAAGTGGAGATAAGAATGATTTCTGAAGGCTCGGTGTGTGGAAGGAAAATCAAGAGCTAACCAGCGTTCACTGGATAGCCAATTGAACAGCACGGCTGCGAGTGTTAACACGCAGCTGAAACCAGCCTTGGGTTGCTTGGACATTCACCAGTGGTGAAACGAAAACCTGCTGGGAGTGGAGAACAAGATGAATTCAAGATTCGCCTGAATGAATGAAACATTCTGTAGTGTAGATTGCAATGGTTTCTGAGGTTTGTATTGTCTGAACTGGAAAAAGAAGAACTCACCAGTGTTGAGTCGCTAGACCGTGAACAGCACGGGTTCGAGTGTGAATAGACCGCTGAAAACCATCATTGCGTTACTTGAACATTCAGCAGTGGTGCAATGAAAACCTGCCGGGAGTGGAGATTCAGATGAATTCCAGATTCGCAGTGAATGAATGGAACATTCTCTAGTGGTGATTCCAATGATTTCTGAAGGCTGGGTTTTGTGGACACGAAAATGTAGAGCTGAACAGGGTGGAATGGATAGCCAAATGAACAGCACGTCTCGTAGTAAGAACAGGCCACTGAAAACCAGCTTTGGCTTAATTGGACATTCACAAGTGGTGTAACGAAAACCTGACGGGAGTTGAGAATTAGATGAATTTCAGATTTGCCGTCAATGAATGGAACATTCTGTGGAGGAGATACCAATTGTTTCTGAAGTTTGGGTTATGTGGACAGGAAAATGGAGCTGAAGAGGGTTGAGTGGATAGCAAATTGAACAGCACGGCTGAGAGTATGAGCAGGCCACTTAAAACCAGCATTGGCTTACTTGGATATTTACCAGTGGTGTCACGAAAACCTGCCGGGAGTGGAGATTCAGATGAATTCCAGATTCGCTGTGAATGAATGGAACATTCTGTAGTGGAGATAACAATGATTTCTCCAGTCTCTGTGGTGTGGACAGGAAAATGTAGAGCTGGCCAGGGTTGAGTGGATAGCCAATTGAACAGCACCACTGCGCTTGTGAAGAAAACACTTAAAACATTGGGTTACTTGGACATTCAACAGTGGTGTAACGAAAACCTGCCGGGAGTGGAGGTTCAGAGGAATTCCAGATTCGCAGTGAATGAATGGAACATTCTCTAGTGGAGATTCCAACGATTTCTGAAGGCTGGGTCGTGTGGAAGGAAAATCAAGAACTAATCAGGATTTAGTGGAAAGCCAATTGTATAGCATGGCTGCGAGTGTGAACATGCAGCTGAAAACCAGCATTGGGTTACTTGGACATTCATCAGTGGTGTAAGGAAAACCTGCATGGAGTGGAGAGTCAGTTGAATTCCACATTCGCAGTGAATGAATGGAACATTCTGTAGAGGAGATTCCAATGATTTCTGAAGCCTGTGTTGTGTGGACAGGAAAATGAAGAGCTGACCAGGCTTGAATCGATAGCCAAGTAAACAGCAGGGCTGCGAATATGAACAGGCCGCTGAAAACCAGCATTGGGTTACTTGGACATTCAACAGTGGTGTAATGAAAACCTGCGTGGAGTTGAGAGTCAGATGAATTCCAGATTCGCAGTGAATGAATGGAACATTCTGTAGTGGAGATAACAAAGATTTCTGAAGGCTGGTAGTGTGGTGGGACAATGAAGAGCTGAACAGGGTGGAGTGAATTGTCAATTAAACAGCACGGCTGCGAGTATGAACAGGCCTCTGAAAACCAGCATTGGCTTACTTGGACATTCACAAGTGGTGTAATGTTAACCAGGCGGGAGTGGAGAATCAGATAAACTCCAGACTCGCAGTGAATGAATGGAACATTCGGTAGTGGAGATTGCAATGATTTCTGAAATCTGGATTGTGGGGACACGAAAATGAAGAGCTGACCAGTGTTGAGTGGATAGCCTGTAAAAAGCCTCGGCTTCGAATGTGAACAGACCACTGAAAACCAGTATTGCATTACTTCGACTTTCAGCAGTGGTGTAACGAAAGCCTGCGTGGAGTGCAGATTCAGATGAATTCCAGATTCCCAGTGAATGAATGGAACATCCTGTAGTGGAGATTACAATGATTTCTGAAGGCTGGGTTGTGTGCACAGGAAAATGAGGAGCAAAACAGGTTGAGTGGATAGCCAATTGAACAGCACGACTGCGAACATGAACAGGCCTCTGAAAACCAGCATTGTTTTACTTGGACATTCACAAGTGGTGTAAGATAAATCTGCAGGTAGTGGAGATTCAGTTGAATTCCAGATTCGCAGTGAATGAATGGAACATTCTGTACTGGAGATTGCAATGATTTCTCAAGTCTGGATTGTTTGGACATGAAAATGAAGAGCTGACCACAGTTGTGTGGATACCCAGTAAAAAGCAGGGCTTAGAGTGTGAACAGACCGCTGAAAACCAGCATTGTGTTACTTGGACATTCATAAGTGGTGTAATGAAAGCCTACCTGGAGTGCAGATTCAGATGAATTCCAGATTGGCAGTGAATGAATGGAACATTCTGTACTGGCGATTCCAATGATTTCTGAAGTCTGATATTGTGGAAAAGAAAATGAAAGGCTGACCAGGTTTGAGTGGATAGACAATTGAACAGCACACTGCGAGTGTGAAAAGGCGGCTGAAAACCAGCATTGGATTACTTGGTCATTCACCAGTGCTGTAATGAAAACCTGCCTGGAGCGGAGAGTCAGATGAATTGCAGAATCGCAGTGAATGAATGGAACAGTCTGTAGTGGAGAGCCCAATGATTTCTGAAGGCTGGTTTGTGTGGAGAGGAAAATGAAGAGCTGACCAATATTGAGTGGATAGCCCATTGAACAGCACTTCTGCGAGTTGAACATGCCTCTGAAAACCAGGATTGAGTTACTTGGACATTCACCAGTGGCGTAACGAAAACCTGCCAGGAGTGGAGGTTCAGAGGAATTCCAGATTCGCAGTGAATGAATGGAACATTCTCTAGTGGTGATTCCAATGATTTCTGAAGGCTGGGTTTTGTGGACACGAAAATGTAGAGCTGAACAGGGTGGAGTGGATAGCCAAATGAACAGCACGTCTCTTAGTATGAACAGGCCACTGAAAACCAGCATTGGCTTACTTGGACATTCACAAGTGGTGTAACGATAACCCGCCGGGAGTTGAGAGTCAGATGAATTTAAGATTCGCAGTGAATGAACGGAACATTCTGTGGAGGAGATACCAATTATTTCTGAAGGTTGGGTTATGAGGACAGGAAAATGTAGAGCTGAATAGGGTTGGGTGGATAGCAAATTGAACAGCACGGCTGAGTGTGTTAGCAGGCGGCTTAAAACCAGCATTGTCTTCCTTGGACATTTACCAGTGGTGTCACGAAAACCTTCCAGGAGTGGAGACTCTGATGAATTCCAGATTCGCGTGATTGAATGGAACATTCTGTAGTGGTGATTGCCAACATTTAGGAATCTGGATAGTCTGGACAGGATATTGAAGAGCTGACCGATATTGAGTGGATAGCCAATGAACAGCACGGTTTCGAGTGTGAACAGACCACTAAGAAGCAGCATTGCATTACTTGGACATTCATCAGTGGTGTAACGAAAGCCTTCCTGGAATGCAGATTCAGAGTATTTCCAGATTCACAGTGAATGAATGGAAATTTCTGTAGTAGAGATTCCAATGATTTCTGAACGCTGGGTTGTGTGGACAGGAAAATGAAGAGCTGACTAGGTTTGACTGGATTGCCAATTGAACAGCAAGGCTGTGAGTGTGAACAGCCGCTGAAAACCAGCATTGGATTACCTGGTCATTCACCAGTGTTGTTAGGAAAATCTGCCTGGTGTGGAGAGTCAGAGGAATTCCAGATTCGCAGGGAACGAATGGAACATTCTGAAGTGGAGATAAGAATGATTTCTGAAGGCTCGGTGTGTGGAAGGAAAATCAAGAGCTAACCAGCGTTCACTGGATAGCCAATTGAACAGCACGGCTGCGAGTGTTAACACGCAGCTGAAACCAGCCTTGGGTTGCTTGGACATTCACCAGTGGTGAAACGAAAACCTGCTGGGAGTGGAGAACAAGATGAATTCAAGATTCGCCTGAATGAATGAAACATTCTGTAGTGTAGATTGCAATGGTTTCTGAGGTTTGTATTGTCTGAACTGGAAAAAGAAGAACTCACCAGTGTTGAGTCGCTAGACCGTGAACAGCACGGGTTCGAGTGTGAATAGACCGCTGAAAACCATCATTGCGTTACTTGAACATTCAGCAGTGGTGCAATGAAAACCTGCCGGGAGTGGAGATTCAGATGAATTCCAGATTCGCAGTGAATGAATGGAACATTCTCTAGTGGTGATTCCAATGATTTCTGAAGGCTGGGTTTTGTGGACACGAAAATGTAGAGCTGAACAGGGTGGAATGGATAGCCAAATGAACAGCACGTCTCGTAGTAAGAACAGGCCACTGAAAACCAGCTTTGGCTTAATTGGACATTCACAAGTGGTGTAACGAAAACCTGACGGGAGTTGAGAATTAGATGAATTTCAGATTTGCCGTCAATGAATGGAACATTCTGTGGAGGAGATACCAATTGTTTCTGAAGTTTGGGTTATGTGGACAGGAAAATGGAGCTGAAGAGGGTTGAGTGGATAGCAAATTGAACAGCACGGCTGAGAGTATGAGCAGGCCACTTAAAACCAGCATTGGCTTACTTGGATATTTACCAGTGGTGTCACGAAAACCTGCCGGGAGTGGAGATTCAGATGAATTCCAGATTCGCTGTGAATGAATGGAACATTCTGTAGTGGAGATAACAATGATTTCTCCAGTCTCTGTGGTGTGGACAGGAAAATGTAGAGCTGGCCAGGGTTGAGTGGATAGCCAATTGAACAGCACCACTGCGCTTGTGAAGAAAACACTTAAAACATTGGGTTACTTGGACATTCAACAGTGGTGTAACGAAAACCTGCCGGGAGTGGAGGTTCAGAGGAATTCCAGATTCGCAGTGAATGAATGGAACATTCTCTAGTGGAGATTCCAACGATTTCTGAAGGCTGGGTCGTGTGGAAGGAAAATCAAGAACTAATCAGGATTTAGTGGAAAGCCAATTGTATAGCATGGCTGCGAGTGTGAACATGCAGCTGAAAACCAGCATTGGGTTACTTGGACATTCATCAGTGGTGTAAGGAAAACCTGCATGGAGTGGAGAGTCAGTTGAATTCCACATTCGCAGTGAATGAATGGAACATTCTGTAGAGGAGATTCCAATGATTTCTGAAGCCTGTGTTGTGTGGACAGGAAAATGAAGAGCTGACCAGGCTTGAATCGATAGCCAAGTAAACAGCAGGGCTGCGAATATGAACAGGCCGCTGAAAACCAGCATTGGGTTACTTGGACATTCAACAGTGGTGTAATGAAAACCTGCGTGGAGTTGAGAGTCAGATGAATTCCAGATTCGCAGTGAATGAATGGAACATTCTGTAGTGGAGATAACAAAGATTTCTGAAGGCTGGTAGTGTGGTGGGACAATGAAGAGCTGAACAGGGTGGAGTGAATTGTCAATTAAACAGCACGGCTGCGAGTATGAACAGGCCTCTGAAAACCAGCATTGGCTTACTTGGACATTCACAAGTGGTGTAATGTTAACCAGGCGGGAGTGGAGAATCAGATAAACTCCAGACTCGCAGTGAATGAATGGAACATTCTGTAGTGGAGATTGCAATGATTTCTGAAATCTGGATTGTGGGGACACGAAAATGAAGAGCTGACCAGTGTTGAGTGGATAGCCTGTAAAAAGCCTCGGCTTCGAATGTGAACAGACCACTGAAAACCAGTATTGCATTACTTCGACTTTCAGCAGTGGTGTAACGAAAGCCTGCGTGGAGTGCAGATTCAGATGAATTCCAGATTCCCAGTGAATGAATGGAACATCCTGTAGTGGAGATTACAATGATTTCTGAAGGCTGGGTTGTGTGCACAGGAAAATGAGGAGCAAAACAGGTTGAGTGGATAGCCAATTGAACAGCACGACTGCGAACATGAACAGGCCTCTGAAAACCAGCATTGTTTTACTTGGACATTCACAAGTGGTGTAAGATAAATCTGCAGGTAGTGGAGATTCAGTTGAATTCCAGATTCGCAGTGAATGAATGGAACATTCTGTACTGGAGATTGCAAAGATTTCTCAAGTCTGGATTGTTTGGACATGAAAATGAAGAGCTGACCACAGTTGTGTGGATACCCAGTAAAAAGCAGGGCTTAGAGTGTGAACAGACCGCTGAAAACCAGCATTGTGTTACTTGGACATTCATAAGTGGTGTAATGAAAGCCTACCTGGAGTGCAGATTCAGATGAATTCCAGATTGGCAGTGAATGAATGGAACATTCTGTACTGGCGATTCCAATGATTTCTGAAGTCTGATATTGTGGAAAAGAAAATGAAAGGCTGACCAGGTTTGAGTGGATAGACAATTGAACAGCACACTGCGAGTGTGAAAAGGCGGCTGAAAACCAGCATTGGATTACTTGGTCATTCACCAGTGCTGTAATGAAAACCTGCCTGGAGCGGAGAGTCAGATGAATTGCAGAATCGCAGTGAATGAATGGAACAGTCTGTAGTGGAGAGCCCAATGATTTCTGAAGGCTGGTTTGTGTGGAGAGGAAAATGAAGAGCTGACCAATATTGAGTGGATAGCCCATTGAACAGCACTTCTGCGAGTTGAACATGCCTCTGAAAACCAGTATTGAGTTACTTGGACATTCACCAGTGGCGTAACGAAAACCTGCCAGGAGTGGAGGTTCAGAGGAATTCCAGATTCGCAGTGAATGAATGGAACATTCTCTAGTGGTGATTCCAATGATTTCTGAAGGCTGGGTTTTGTGGACACGAAAATGTAGAGCTGAACAGGGTGGAGTGGATAGCCAAATGAACAGCACGTCTCTTAGTATGAACAGGCCACTGAAAACCAGCATTGGCTTACTTGGACATTCACAAGTGGTGTAACGATAACCCGCCGGGAGTTGAGAGTCAGATGAATTTAAGATTCGCAGTGAATGAACGGAAGATTCTGTGGAGGAGATACCAATTATTTCTGAAGGTTGGGTTATGAGGACAGGAAAATGTAGAGCTGAATAGGGTTGGGTGGATAGCAAATTGAACAGCACGGCTGAGTGTGTTAGCAGGCGGCTTAAAACCAGCATTGTCTTCCTTGGACATTTACCAGTGGTGTCACGAAAACCTTCCAGGAGTGGAGACTCTGATGAATTCCAGATTCGCGTGATTGAATGGAACATTCTGTAGTGGTGATTGCCAACATTTAGGAATCTGGATAGTCTGGACAGGATATTGAAGAGCTGACCGATATTGAGTGGATAGCCAATGAACAGCACGGTTTTGAGTGTGAACAGACCACTAAGAAGCAGCATTGCATTACTTGGACATTCATCAGTGGTGTAACGAAAGCCTTCCTGGAATGCAGATTCAGAGTATTTCCAGATTCACAGTGAATGAATGGAAATTTCTGTAGTAGAGATTCCAATGATTTCTGAACGCTGGGTTGTGTGGACAGGAAAATGAAGAGCTGACTAGGTTTGACTGGATTGCCAATTGAACAGCAAGGCTGTGAGTGTGAACAGCCGCTGAAAACCAGCATTGGATTACCTGGTCATTCACCAGTGTTGTTAGGAAAATCTGCCTGGTGTGGAGAGTCAGAGGAATTCCAGATTCGCAGGGAACGAATGGAACATTCTGAAGTGGAGATAAGAATGATTTCTGAAGGCTCGGTGTGTGGAAGGAAAATCAAGAGCTAACCAGCGTTCACTGGATAGCCAATTGAACAGCACGGCTGCGAGTGTTAACACGCAGCTGAAACCAGCCTTGGGTTGCTTGGACATTCACCAGTGGTGAAACGAAAACCTGCTGGGAGTGGAGAACAAGATGAATTCAAGATTCGCCTGAATGAATGAAACATTCTGTAGTGTAGATTGCAATGGTTTCTGAGGTTTGTATTGTCTGAACTGGAAAAAGAAGAACTCACCAGTGTTGAGTCGCTAGACCGTGAACAGCACGGGTTCGAGTGTGAATAGACCGCTGAAAACCATCATTGCGTTACTTGAACATTCAGCAGTGGTGCAATGAAAACCTGCCGGGAGTGGAGATTCAGATGAATTCCAGATTCGCAGTGAATGAATGGAACATTCTCTAGTGGTGATTCCAATGATTTCTGAAGGCTGGGTTTTGTGGACACGAAAATGTAGAGCTGAACAGGGTGGAATGGATAGCCAAATGAACAGCACGTCTCGTAGTAAGAACAGGCCACTGAAAACCAGCTTTGGCTTAATTGGACATTCACAAGTGGTGTAACGAAAACCTGACGGGAGTTGAGAATTAGATGAATTTCAGATTTGCCGTCAATGAATGGAACATTCTGTGGAGGAGATACCAATTGTTTCTGAAGTTTGGGTTATGTGGACAGGAAAATGGAGCTGAAGAGGGTTGAGTGGATAGCAAATTGAACAGCACGGCTGAGAGTATGAGCAGGCCACTTAAAACCAGCATTGGCTTACTTGGATATTTACCAGTGGTGTCACGAAAACCTGCCGGGAGTGGAGATTCAGATGAATTCCAGATTCGCTGTGAATGAATGGAACATTCTGTAGTGGAGATAACAATGATTTCTCCAGTCTCTGTGGTGTGGACAGGAAAATGTAGAGCTGGCCAGGGTTGAGTGGATAGCCAATTGAACAGCACCACTGCGCTTGTGAAGAAAACACTTAAAACATTGGGTTACTTGGACATTCAACAGTGGTGTAACGAAAACCTGCCGGGAGTGGAGGTTCAGAGGAATTCCAGATTCGCAGTGAATGAATGGAACATTCTCTAGTGGAGATTCCAACGATTTCTGAAGGCTGGGTCGTGTGGAAGGAAAATCAAGAACTAATCAGGATTTAGTGGAAAGCCAATTGTATAGCATGGCTGCGAGTGTGAACATGCAGCTGAAAACCAGCATTGGGTTACTTGGACATTCATCAGTGGTGTAAGGAAAACCTGCATGGAGTGGAGAGTCAGTTGAATTCCACATTCGCAGTGAATGAATGGAACATTCTGTAGAGGAGATTCCAATGATTTCTGAAGCCTGTGTTGTGTGGACAGGAAAATGAAGAGCTGACCAGGCTTGAATCGATAGCCAAGTAAACAGCAGGGCTGCGAATATGAACAGGCCGCTGAAAACCAGCATTGGGTTACTTGGACATTCAACAGTGGTGTAATGAAAACCTGCGTGGAGTTGAGAGTCAGATGAATTCCAGATTCGCAGTGAATGAATGGAACATTCTGTAGTGGAGATAACAAAGATTTCTGAAGGCTGGTAGTGTGGTGGGACAATGAAGAGCTGAACAGGGTGGAGTGAATTGTCAATTAAACAGCACGGCTGCGAGTATGAACAGGCCTCTGAAAACCAGCATTGGCTTACTTGGACATTCACAAGTGGTGTAATGTTAACCAGGCGGGAGTGGAGAATCAGATAAACTCCAGACTCGCAGTGAATGAATGGAACATTCTGTAGTGGAGATTGCAATGATTTCTGAAATCTGGATTGTGGGGACACGAAAATGAAGAGCTGACCAGTGTTGAGTGGATAGCCTGTAAAAAGCCTCGGCTTCGAATGTGAACAGACCACTGAAAACCAGTATTGCATTACTTCGACTTTCAGCAGTGGTGTAACGAAAGCCTGCGTGGAGTGCAGATTCAGATGAATTCCAGATTCCCAGTGAATGAATGGAACATCCTGTAGTGGAGATTACAATGATTTCTGAAGGCTGGGTTGTGTGCACAGGAAAATGAGGAGCAAAACAGGTTGAGTGGATAGCCAATTGAACAGCACGACTGTGAACAAGAACAGGCCTCTGAAAACCAGCATTGTTTTACTTGGACATTCACAAGTGGTGTAAGATAAATCTGCAGGTAGTGGAGATTCAGTTGAATTCCAGATTCGCAGTGAATGAATGGAACATTCTGTACTGGAGATTGCAATGATTTCTCAAGTCTGGATTGTTTGGACATGAAAATGAAGAGCTGACCACAGTTGTGTGGATACCCAGTAAAAATCAGGGCTTAGAGTGTGAACAGACCGCTGAAAACCAGCATTGTGTTACTTGGACATTCATAAGTGGTGTAATGAAAGCCTACCTGGAGTGCAGATTCAGATGAATTCCAGATTGGCAGTGAATGAATGGAACATTCTGTACTGGCGATTCCAATGATTTCTGAAGTCTGATATTGTGGAAAAGAAAATGAAAGGCTGACCAGGTTTGAGTGGATAGACAATTGAACAGCACACTGCGAGTGTGAAAAGGCGGCTGAAAACCAGCATTGGATTACTTGGTCATTCACCAGTGCTGTAATGAAAACCTGCCTGGAGCGGAGAGTCAGATGAATTGCAGAATCGCAGTGAATGAATGGAACAGTCTGTAGTGGAGAGCCCAATGATTTCTGAAGGCTGGTTTGTGTGGAGAGGAAAATGAAGAGCTGACCAATATTGAGTGGATAGCCCATTGAACAGCACTTCTGCGAGTTGAACATGCCTCTGAAAACCAGTATTGAGTTACTTGGACATTCACCAGTGGCGTAACGAAAACCTGCCAGGAGTGGAGGTTCAGAGGAATTCCAGATTCGCAGTGAATGAATGGAACATTCTCTAGTGGTGATTCCAATGATTTCTGAAGGCTGGGTTTTGTGGACACGAGAATGTAGAGCTGAACAGGGTGGAGTGGATAGCCAAATGAACAGCACGTCTCTTAGTATGAACAGGCCACTGAAAACCAGCATTGGCTTACTTGGACATTCACAAGTGGTGTAACGATAACCCGCCGGGAGTTGAGAGTCAGATGAATTTAAGATTCGCAGTGAATGAACGGAACATTCTGTGGAGGAGATACCAATTATTTCTGAAGGTTGGGTTATGAGGACAGGAAAATGTAGAGCTGAATAGGGTTGGGTGGATAGCAAATTGAACAGCACGGCTGAGTGTGTTAGCAGGCGGCTTAAAACCAGCATTGTCTTCCTTGGACATTTACCAGTGGTGTCACGAAAACCTTCCAGGAGTGGAGACTCTGATGAATTCCAGATTCGCGTGATTGAATGGAACATTCTGTAGTGGTGATTGCCAACATTTAGGAATCTGGATAGTCTGGACAGGATATTGAAGAGCTGACCGATATTGAGTGGATAGCCAATGAACAGCACGGTTTCGAGTGTGAACAGACCACTAAGAAGCAGCATTGCATTACTTGGACATTCATCAGTGGTGTAACGAAAGCCTTCCTGGAATGCAGATTCAGAGTATTTCCAGATTCACAGTGAATGAATGGAAATTTCTGTAGTAGAGATTCCAATGATTTCTGAACGCTGGGTTGTGTGGACAGGAAAATGAAGAGCTGACTAGGTTTGACTGGATTGCCAATTGAACAGCAAGGCTGTGAGTGTGAACAGCCGCTGAAAACCAGCATTGGATTACCTGGTCATTCACCAGTGTTGTTAGGAAAATCTGCCTGGTGTGGAGAGTCAGAGGAATTCCAGATTCGCAGGGAACGAATGGAACATTCTGAAGTGGAGATAAGAATGATTTCTGAAGGCTCGGTGTGTGGAAGGAAAATCAAGAGCTAACCAGCGTTCACTGGATAGCCAATTGAACAGCACGGCTGCGAGTGTTAACACGCAGCTGAAACCAGCCTTGGGTTGCTTGGACATTCACCAGTGGTGAAACGAAAACCTGCTGGGAGTGGAGAACAAGATGAATTCAAGATTCGCCTGAATGAATGAAACATTCTGTAGTGTAGATTGCAATGGTTTCTGAGGTTTGTATTGTCTGAACTGGAAAAAGAAGAACTCACCAGTGTTGAGTCGCTAGACCGTGAACAGCACGGGTTCGAGTGTGAATAGACCGCTGAAAACCATCATTGCGTTACTTGAACATTCAGCAGTGGTGCAATGAAAACCTGCCGGGAGTGGAGATTCAGATGAATTCCAGATTCGCAGTGAATGAATGGAACATTCTCTAGTGGTGATTCCAATGATTTCTGAAGGCTGGGTTTTGTGGACACGAAAATGTAGAGCTGAACAGGGTGGAATGGATAGCCAAATGAACAGCACGTCTCGTAGTAAGAACAGGCCACTGAAAACCAGCTTTGGCTTAATTGGACATTCACAAGTGGTGTAACGAAAACCTGACGGGAGTTGAGAATTAGATGAATTTCAGATTTGCCGTCAATGAATGGAACATTCTGTGGAGGAGATACCAATTGTTTCTGAAGTTTGGGTTATGTGGACAGGAAAATGGAGCTGAAGAGGGTTGAGTGGATAGCAAATTGAACAGCACGGCTGAGAGTATGAGCAGGCCACTTAAAACCAGCATTGGCTTACTTGGATATTTACCAGTGGTGTCACGAAAACCTGCCGGGAGTGGAGATTCAGATGAATTCCAGATTCGCTGTGAATGAATGGAACATTCTGTAGTGGAGATAACAATGATTTCTCCAGTCTCTGTGGTGTGGACAGGAAAATGTAGAGCTGGCCAGGGTTGAGTGGATAGCCAATTGAACAGCACCACTGCGCTTGTGAAGAAAACACTTAAAACATTGGGTTACTTGGACATTCAACAGTGGTGTAACGAAAACCTGCCGGGAGTGGAGGTTCAGAGGAATTCCAGATTCGCAGTGAATGAATGGAACATTCTCTAGTGGAGATTCCAACGATTTCTGAAGGCTGGGTCGTGTGGAAGGAAAATCAAGAACTAATCAGGATTTAGTGGAAAGCCAATTGTATAGCATGGCTGCGAGTGTGAACATGCAGCTGAAAACCAGCATTGGGTTACTTGGACATTCATCAGTGGTGTAAGGAAAACCTGCATGGAGTGGAGAGTCAGTTGAATTCCACATTCGCAGTGAATGAATGGAACATTCTGTAGAGGAGATTCCAATGATTTCTGAAGCCTGTGTTGTGTGGACAGGAAAATGAAGAGCTGACCAGGCTTGAATCGATAGCCAAGTAAACAGCAGGGCTGCGAATATGAACAGGCCGCTGAAAACCAGCATTGGGTTACTTGGACATTCAACAGTGGTGTAATGAAAACCTGCGTGGAGTTGAGAGTCAGATGAATTCCAGATTCGCAGTGAATGAATGGAACATTCTGTAGTGGAGATAACAAAGATTTCTGAAGGCTGGTAGTGTGGTGGGACAATGAAGAGCTGAACAGGGTGGAGTGAATTGTCAATTAAACAGCACGGCTGCGAGTATGAACAGGCCTCTGAAAACCAGCATTGGCTTACTTGGACATTCACAAGTGGTGTAATGTTAACCAGGCGGGAGTGGAGAATCAGATAAACTCCAGACTCGCAGTGAATGAATGGAACATTCTGTAGTGGAGATTGCAATGATTTCTGAAATCTGGATTGTGGGGACACGAAAATGAAGAGCTGACCAGTGTTGAGTGGATAGCCTGTAAAAAGCCTCGGCTTCGAATGTGAACAGACCACTGAAAACCAGTATTGCATTACTTCGACTTTCAGCAGTGGTGTAACGAAAGCCTGCGTGGAGTGCAGATTCAGATGAATTCCAGATTCCCAGTGAATGAATGGAACATCCTGTAGTGGAGATTACAATGATTTCTGAAGGCTGGGTTGTGTGCACAGGAAAATGAGGAGCAAAACAGGTTGAGTGGATAGCCAATTGAACAGCACGACTGCGAACATGAACAGGCCTCTGAAAACCAGCATTGTTTTACTTGGACATTCACAAGTGGTGTAAGATAAATCTGCAGGTAGTGGAGATTCAGTTGAATTCCAGATTCGCAGTGAATGAATGGAACATTCTGTACTGGAGATTGCAATGATTTCTCAAGTCTGGATTGTTTGGACATGAAAATGAAGAGCTGACCACAGTTGTGTGGATACCCAGTAAAAAGCAGGGCTTAGAGTGTGAACAGACCGCTGAAAACCAGCATTGTGTTACTTGGACATTCATAAGTGGTGTAATGAAAGCCTACCTGGAGTGCAGATTCAGATGAATTCCAGATTGGCAGTGAATGAATGGAACATTCTGTACTGGCGATTCCAATGATTTCTGAAGTCTGATATTGTGGAAAAGAAAATGAAAGGCTGACCAGGTTTGAGTGGATAGACAATTGAACAGCACACTGCGAGTGTGAAAAGGCGGCTGAAAACCAGCATTGGATTACTTGGTCATTCACCAGTGCTGTAATGAAAACCTGCCTGGAGCGGAGAGTCAGATGAATTGCAGAATCGCAGTGAATGAATGGAACAGTCTGTAGTGGAGAGCCCAATGATTTCTGAAGGCTGGTTTGTGTGGAGAGGAAAATGAAGAGCTGACCAATATTGAGTGGATAGCCCATTGAACAGCACTTCTGCGAGTTGAACATGCCTCTGAAAACCAGTATTGAGTTACTTGGACATTCACCAGTGGCGTAACGAAAACCTGCCAGGAGTGGAGGTTCAGATGAATTCCAGATTCGCAGTGAATGAATGGAACATTCTCTAGTGGTGATTCCAATGATTTCTGAAGGCTGGGTTTTGTGGACACGAAAATGTAGAGCTGAACAGGGTGGAGTGGATAGCCAAATGAACAGCACGTCTCTTAGTATGAACAGGCCACTGAAAACCAGCATTGGCTTACTTGGACATTCACAAGTGGTGTAACGATAACCCGCCGGGAGTTGAGAGTCAGATGAATTTAAGATTCGCAGTGAATGAACGGAACATTCTGTGGAGGAGATACCAATTATTTCTGAAGGTTGGGTTATGAGGACAGGAAAATGTAGAGCTGAATAGGGTTGGGTGGATAGCAAATTGAACAGCACGGCTGAGTGTGTTAGCAGGCGGCTTAAAACCAGCATTGTCTTCCTTGGACATTTACCAGTGGTGTCACGAAAACCTTCCAGGAGTGGAGACTCTGATGAATTCCAGATTCGCGTGATTGAATGGAACATTCTGTAGTGGTGATTGCCAACATTTAGGAATCTGGATAGTCTGGACAGGATATTGAAGAGCTGACCGATATTGAGTGGATAGCCAATGAACAGCACGGTTTCGAGTGTGAACAGACCACTAAGAAGCAGCATTGCATTACTTGGACATTCATCAGTGGTGTAACGAAAGCCTTCCTGGAATGCAGATTCAGAGTATTTCCAGATTCACAGTGAATGAATGGAAATTTCTGTAGTAGAGATTCCAATGATTTCTGAACGCTGGGTTGTGTGGACAGGAAAATGAAGAGCTGACTAGGTTTGACTGGATTGCCAATTGAACAGCAAGGCTGTGAGTGTGAACAGCCGCTGAAAACCAGCATTGGATTACCTGGTCATTCACCAGTGTTGTTAGGAAAATCTGCCTGGTGTGGAGAGTCAGAGGAATTCCAGATTCGCAGGGAACGAATGGAACATTCTGAAGTGGAGATAAGAATGATTTCTGAAGGCTCGGTGTGTGGAAGGAAAATCAAGAGCTAACCAGCGTTCACTGGATAGCCAATTGAACAGCACGGCTGCGAGTGTTAACACGCAGCTGAAACCAGCCTTGGGTTGCTTGGACATTCACCAGTGGTGAAACGAAAACCTGCTGGGAGTGGAGAACAAGATGAATTCAAGATTCGCCTGAATGAATGAAACATTCTGTAGTGTAGATTGCAATGGTTTCTGAGGTTTGTATTGTCTGAACTGGAAAAAGAAGAACTCACCAGTGTTGAGTCGCTAGACCGTGAACAGCACGGGTTCGAGTGTGAATAGACCGCTGAAAACCATCATTGCGTTACTTGAACATTCAGCAGTGGTGCAATGAAAACCTGCCGGGAGTGGAGATTCAGATGAATTCCAGATTCGCAGTGAATGAATGGAACATTCTCTAGTGGTGATTCCAATGATTTCTGAAGGCTGGGTTTTGTGGACACGAAAATGTAGAGCTGAACAGGGTGGAATGGATAGCCAAATGAACAGCACGTCTCGTAGTAAGAACAGGCCACTGAAAACCAGCTTTGGCTTAATTGGACATTCACAAGTGGTGTAACGAAAACCTGACGGGAGTTGAGAATTAGATGAATTTCAGATTTGCCGTCAATGAATGGAACATTCTGTGGAGGAGATACCAATTGTTTCTGAAGTTTGGGTTATGTGGACAGGAAAATGGAGCTGAAGAGGGTTGAGTGGATAGCAAATTGAACAGCACGGCTGAGAGTATGAGCAGGCCACTTAAAACCAGCATTGGCTTACTTGGATATTTACCAGTGGTGTCACGAAAACCTGCCGGGAGTGGAGATTCAGATGAATTCCAGATTCGCTGTGAATGAATGGAACATTCTCTAGTGGAGATAACAATGATTTCTCCAGTCTCTGTGGTGTGGACAGGAAAATGTAGAGCTGGCCAGGGTTGAGTGGATAGCCAATTGAACAGCACCACTGCGCTTGTGAAGAAAACACTTAAAACATTGGGTTACTTGGACATTCAACAGTGGTGTAACGAAAACCTGCCGGGAGTGGAGGTTCAGAGGAATTCCAGATTCGCAGTGAATGAATGGAACATTCTCTAGTGGAGATTCCAACGATTTCTGAAGGCTGGGTCGTGTGGAAGGAAAATCAAGAACTAATCAGGATTTAGTGGAAAGCCAATTGTATAGCATGGCTGCGAGTGTGAACATGCAGCTGAAAACCAGCATTGGGTTACTTGGACATTCATCAGTGGTGTAAGGAAAACCTGCATGGAGTGGAGAGTCAGTTGAATTCCACATTCGCAGTGAATGAATGGAACATTCTGTAGAGGAGATTCCAATGATTTCTGAAGCCTGTGTTGTGTGCACAGGAAAATGAAGAGCTGACCAGGCTTGAATCGATAGCCAAGTAAACAGCAGGGCTGCGAATATGAACAGGCCGCTGAAAACCAGCATTGGGTTACTTGGACATTCAACAGTGGTGTAATGAAAACCTGCGTGGAGTTGAGAGTCAGATGAATTCCAGATTCGCAGTGAATGAATGGAACATTCTGTAGTGGAGATAACAAAGATTTCTGAAGGCTGGTAGTGTGGTGGGACAATGAAGAGCTGAACAGGGTGGAGTGAATTGTCAATTAAACAGCACGGCTGCGAGTATGAACAGGCCTCTGAAAACCAGCATTGGCTTACTTGGACATTCACAAGTGGTGTAATGTTAACCAGGCGGGAGTGGAGAATCAGATAAACTCCAGACTCGCAGTGAATGAATGGAACATTCGGTAGTGGAGATTGCAATGATTTCTGAAATCTGGATTGTGGGGACACGAAAATGAAGAGCTGACCAGTGTTGAGTGGATAGCCTGTAAAAAGCCTCGGCTTCGAATGTGAACAGACCACTGAAAACCAGTATTGCATTACTTCGACTTTCAGCAGTGGTGTAACGAAAGCCTGCGTGGAGTGCAGATTCAGATGAATTCCAGATTCCCAGTGAATGAATGGAACATCCTGTAGTGGAGATTACAATGATTTCTGAAGGCTGGGTTGTGTGCACAGGAAAATGAGGAGCAAAACAGGTTGAGTGGATAGCCAATTGAACAGCACGACTGCGAACATGAACAGGCCTCTGAAAACCAGCATTGTTTTACTTGGACATTCACAAGTGGTGTAAGATAAATCTGCAGGTAGTGGAGATTCAGTTGAATTCCAGATTCGCAGTGAATGAATGGAACATTCTGTACTGGAGATTGCAATGATTTCTCAAGTCTGGATTGTTTGGACATGAAAATGAAGAGCTGACCACAGTTGTGTGGATACCCAGTAAAAAGCAGGGCTTAGAGTGTGAACAGACCGCTGAAAACCAGCATTGTGTTACTTGGACATTCATAAGTGGTGTAATGAAAGCCTACCTGGAGTGCAGATTCAGATGAATTCCAGATTGGCAGTGAATGAATGGAACATTCTGTACTGGCGATTCCAATGATTTCTGAAGTCTGATATTGTGGAAAAGAAAATGAAAGGCTGACCAGGTTTGAGTGGATAGACAATTGAACAGCACACTGCGAGTGTGAAAAGGCGGCTGAAAACCAGCATTGGATTACTTGGTCATTCACCAGTGCTGTAATGAAAACCTGCCTGGAGCGGAGAGTCAGATGAATTGCAGAATCGCAGTGAATGAATGGAACAGTCTGTAGTGGAGAGCCCAATGATTTCTGAAGGCTGGTTTGTGTGGAGAGGAAAATGAAGAGCTGAACAATATTGAGTGGATAGCCCATTGAACAGCACTTCTGCGAGTTGAACATGCCTCTGAAAACCAGTATTGAGTTACTTGGACATTCACCAGTGGCGTAACGAAAACCTGCCAGGAGTGGAGGTTCAGAGGAATTCCAGATTCGCAGTGAATGAATGGAACATTCTCTAGTGGTGATTCCAATGATTTCTGAAGGCTGGGTTTTGTGGACACGAAAATGTAGAGCTGAACAGGGTGGAGTGGATAGCCAAATGAACAGCACGTCTCTTAGTATGAACAGGCCACTGAAAACCAGCATTGGCTTACTTGGACATTCACAAGTGGTGTAACGATAACCCGCCGGGAGTTGAGAGTCAGATGAATTTAAGATTCGCAGTGAATGAACGGAACATTCTGTGGAGGAGATACCAATTATTTCTGAAGGTTGGGTTATGAGGACAGGAAAATGTAGAGCTGAATAGGGTTGGGTGGATAGCAAATTGAACAGCACGGCTGAGTGTGTTAGCAGGCGGCTTAAAACCAGCATTGTCTTCCTTGGACATTTACCAGTGGTGTCACGAAAACCTTCCAGGAGTGGAGACTCTGATGAATTCCAGATTCGCGTGATTGAATGGAACATTCTGTAGTGGTGATTGCCAACATTTAGGAATCTGGATAGTCTGGACAGGATATTGAAGAGCTGACCGATATTGAGTGGATAGCCAATGAACAGCACGGTTTCGAGTGTGAACAGACCACTAAGAAGCAGCATTGCATTACTTGGACATTCATCAGTGGTGTAACGAAAGCCTTCCTGGAATGCAGATTCAGAGTATTTCCAGATTCACAGTGAATGAATGGAAATTTCTGTAGTAGAGATTCCAATGATTTCTGAACGCTGGGTTGTGTGGACAGGAAAATGAAGAGCTGACTAGGTTTGACTGGATTGCCAATTGAACAGCAAGGCTGTGAGTGTGAACAGCCACTGAAAACCAGCATTGGATTACCTGGTCATTCACCAGTGTTGTTAGGAAAATCTGCCTGGTGTGGAGAGTCAGAGGAATTCCAGATTCGCAGGGAACGAATGGAACATTCTGAAGTGGAGATAAGAATGATTTCTGAAGGCTCGGTGTGTGGAAGGAAAATCAAGAGCTAACCAGCGTTCACTGGATAGCCAATTGAACAGCACGGCTGCGAGTGTTAACACGCAGCTGAAACCAGCCTTGGGTTGCTTGGACATTCACCAGTGGTGAAACGAAAACCTGCTGGGAGTGGAGAACAAGATGAATTCAAGATTCGCCTGAATGAATGAAACATTCTGTAGTGTAGATTGCAATGGTTTCTGAGGTTTGTATTGTCTGAACTGGAAAAAGAAGAACTCACCAGTGTTGAGTCGCTAGACCGTGAACAGCACGGGTTCGAGTGTGAATAGACCGCTGAAAACCATCATTGCGTTACTTGAACATTCAGCAGTGGTGCAATGAAAACCTGCCGGGAGTGGAGATTCAGATGAATTCCAGATTCGCAGTGAATGAATGGAACATTCTCTAGTGGTGATTCCAATGATTTCTGAAGGCTGGGTTTTGTGGACACGAAAATGTAGAGCTGAACAGGGTGGAATGGATAGCCAAATGAACAGCACGTCTCGTAGTAAGAACAGGCCACTGAAAACCAGCTTTGGCTTAATTGGACATTCACAAGTGGTGTAACGAAAACCTGACGGGAGTTGAGAATTAGATGAATTTCAGATTTGCCGTCAATGAATGGAACATTCTGTGGAGGAGATACCAATTGTTTCTGAAGTTTGGGTTATGTGGACAGGAAAATGGAGCTGAAGAGGGTTGAGTGGATAGCAAATTGAACAGCACGGCTGAGAGTATGAGCAGGCCACTTAAAACCAGCATTGGCTTACTTGGATATTTACCAGTGGTGTCACGAAAACCTGCCGGGAGTGGAGATTCAGATGAATTCCAGATTCGCTGTGAATGAATGGGACATTCTGTAGTGGAGATAACAATGATTTCTCCAGTCTCTGTGGTGTGGACAGGAAAATGTAGAGCTGGCCAGGGTTGAGTGGATAGCCAATTGAACAGCACCACTGCGCTTGTGAAGAAAACACTTAAAACATTGGGTTACTTGGACATTCAACAGTGGTGTAACGAAAACCTGCCGGGAGTGGAGGTTCAGAGGAATTCCAGATTCGCAGTGAATGAATGGAACATTCTCTAGTGGAGATTCCAACGATTTCTGAAGGCTGGGTCGTGTGGAAGGAAAATCAAGAACTAATCAGGATTTAGTGGAAAGCCAATTGTATAGCATGGCTGCGAGTGTGAACATGCAGCTGAAAACCAGCATTGGGTTACTTGGACATTCATCAGTGGTGTAAGGAAAACCTGCATGGAGTGGAGAGTCAGTTGAATTCCACATTCGCAGTGAATGAATGGAACATTCTGTAGAGGAGATTCCATTGATTTCTGAAGCCTGTGTTGTGTGGACAGGAAAATGAAGAGCTGACCAGGCTTGAATCGATAGCCAAGTAAACAGCAGGGCTGCGAATATGAACAGGCCGCTGAAAACCAGCATTGGGTTACTTGGACATTCAACAGTGGTGTAATGAAAACCTGCGTGGAGTTGAGAGTCAGATGAATTCCAGATTCGCAGTGAATGAATGGAACATTCTGTAGTGGAGATAACAAAGATTTCTGAAGGCTGGTAGTGTGGTGGGACAATGAAGAGCTGAACAGGGTGGAGTGAATTGTCAATTAAACAGCACGGCTGCGAGTATGAACAGGCCTCTGAAAACCAGCATTGGCTTACTTGGACATTCACAAGTGGTGTAATGTTAACCAGGCGGGAGTGGAGAATCAGATAAACTCCAGACTCGCAGTGAATGAATGGAACATTCGGTAGTGGAGATTGCAATGATTTCTGAAATCTGGATTGTGGGGACACGAAAATGAAGAGCTGACCAGTGTTGAGTGGATAGCCTGTAAAAAGCCTCGGCTTCGAATGTGAACAGACCACTGAAAACCAGTATTGCATTACTTCGACTTTCAGCAGTGGTGTAACGAAAGCCTGCGTGGAGTGCAGATTCAGATGAATTCCAGATTCCCAGTGAATGAATGGAACATCCTGTAGTGGAGATTACAATGATTTCTGAAGGCTGGGTTGTGTGCACAGGAAAATGAGGAGCAAAACAGGTTGAGTGGATAGCCAATTGAACAGCACGACTGCGAACATGAACAGGCCTCTGAAAACCAGCATTGTTTTACTTGGACATTCACAAGTGGTGTAAGATAAATCTGCAGGTAGTGGAGATTCAGTTGAATTCCAGATTCGCAGTGAATGAATGGAACATTCTGTACTGGAGATTGCAATGATTTCTCAAGTCTGGATTGTTTGGACATGAAAATGAAGAGCTGACCACAGTTGTGTGGATACCCAGTAAAAAGCAGGGCTTAGAGTGTGAACAGACCGCTGAAAACCAGCATTGTGTTACTTGGACATTCATAAGTGGTGTAATGAAAGCCTACCTGGAGTGCAGATTCAGATGAATTCCAGATTGGCAGTGAATGAATGGAACATTCTGTACTGGCGATTCCAATGATTTCTGAAGTCTGATATTGTGGAAAAGAAAATGAAAGGCTGACCAGGTTTGAGTGGATAGACAATTGAACAGCACACTGCGAGTGTGAAAAGGCGGCTGAAAACCAGCATTGGATTACTTGGTCATTCACCAGTGCTGTAATGAAAACCTGCCTGGAGCGGAGAGTCAGATGAATTGCAGAATCGCAGTGAATGAATGGAACAGTCTGTAGTGGAGAGCCCAATGATTTCTGAAGGCTGGTTTGTGTGGAGAGGAAAATGAAGAGCTGACCAATATTGAGTGGATAGCCCATTGAACAGCACTTCTGCGAGTTGAACATGCCTCTGAAAACCAGTATTGAGTTACTTGGACATTCACCAGTGGCGTAACGAAAACCTGCCAGGAGTGGAGGTTCAGATGAATTCCAGATTCGCAGTGAATGAATGGAACATTCTCTAGTGGTGATTCCAATGATTTCTGAAGGCTGGGTTTTGTGGACACGAAAATGTAGAGCTGAACAGGGTGGAGTGGATAGCCAAATGAACAGCACGTCTCTTAGTATGAACAGGCCACTGAAAACCAGCATTGGCTTACTTGGACATTCACAAGTGGTGTAACGATAACCCGCCGGGAGTTGAGAGTCAGATGAATTTAAGATTCGCAGTGAATGAACGGAACATTCTGTGGAGGAGATACCAATTATTTCTGAAGGTTGGGTTATGAGGACAGGAAAATGTAGAGCTGAATAGGGTTGGGTGGATAGCAAATTGAACAGCACGGCTGAGTGTGTTAGCAGGCGGCTTAAAACCAGCATTGTCTTCCTTGGACATTTACCAGTGGTGTCACGAAAACCTTCCAGGAGTGGAGACTCTGATGAATTCCAGATTCGCGTGATTGAATGGAACATTCTGTAGTGGTGATTGCCAACATTTAGGAATCTGGATAGTCTGGACAGGATATTGAAGAGCTGACCGATATTGAGTGGATAGCCAATGAACAGCACGGTTTCGAGTGTGAACAGACCACTAAGAAGCAGCATTGCATTACTTGGACATTCATCAGTGGTGTAACGAAAGCCTTCCTGGAATGCAGATTCAGAGTATTTCCAGATTCACAGTGAATGAATGGAAATTTCTGTAGTAGAGATTCCAATGATTTCTGAACGCTGGGTTGTGTGGACAGGAAAATGAAGAGCTGACTAGGTTTGACTGGATTGCCAATTGAACAGCAAGGCTGTGAGTGTGAACAGCCGCTGAAAACCAGCATTGGATTACCTGGTCATTCACCAGTGTTGTTAGGAAAATCTGCCTGGTGTGGAGAGTCAGAGGAATTCCAGATTCGCAGGGAACGAATGGAACATTCTGAAGTGGAGATAAGAATGATTTCTGAAGGCTCGGTGTGTGGAAGGAAAATCAAGAGCTAACCAGCGTTCACTGGATAGCCAATTGAACAGCACGGCTGCGAGTGTTAACACGCAGCTGAAACCAGCCTTGGGTTGCTTGGACATTCACCAGTGGTGAAACGAAAACCTGCTGGGAGTGGAGAACAAGATGAATTCAAGATTCGCCTGAATGAATGAAACATTCTGTAGTGTAGATTGCAATGGTTTCTGAGGTTTGTATTGTCTGAACTGGAAAAAGAAGAACTCACCAGTGTTGAGTCGCTAGACCGTGAACAGCACGGGTTCGAGTGTGAATAGACCGCTGAAAACCATCATTGCGTTACTTGAACATTCAGCAGTGGTGCAATGAAAACCTGCCGGGAGTGGAGATTCAGATGAATTCCAGATTCGCAGTGAATGAATGGAACATTCTCTAGTGGTGATTCCAATGATTTCTGAAGGCTGGGTTTTGTGGACACGAAAATGTAGAGCTGAACAGGGTGGAATGGATAGCCAAATGAACAGCACGTCTCGTAGTAAGAACAGGCCACTGAAAACCAGCTTTGGCTTAATTGGACATTCACAAGTGGTGTAACGAAAACCTGACGGGAGTTGAGAATTAGATGAATTTCAGATTTGCCGTCAATGAATGGAACATTCTGTGGAGGAGATACCAATTGTTTCTGAAGTTTGGGTTATGTGGACAGGAAAATGGAGCTGAAGAGGGTTGAGTGGATAGCAAATTGAACAGCACGGCTGAGAGTATGAGCAGGCCACTTAAAACCAGCATTGGCTTACTTGGATATTTACCAGTGGTGTCACGAAAACCTGCCGGGAGTGGAGATTCAGATGAATTCCAGATTCGCTGTGAATGAATGGGACATTCTGTAGTGGAGATAACAATGATTTCTCCAGTCTCTGTGGTGTGGACAGGAAAATGTAGAGCTGGCCAGGGTTGAGTGGATAGCCAATTGAACAGCACCACTGCGCTTGTGAAGAAAACACTTAAAACATTGGGTTACTTGGACATTCAACAGTGGTGTAACGAAAACCTGCCGGGAGTGGAGGTTCAGAGGAATTCCAGATTCGCAGTGAATGAATGGAACATTCTCTAGTGGAGATTCCAACGATTTCTGAAGGCTGGGTCGTGTGGAAGGAAAATCAAGAACTAATCAGGATTTAGTGGAAAGCCAATTGTATAGCATGGCTGCGAGTGTGAACATGCAGCTGAAAACCAGCATTGGGTTACTTGGACATTCATCAGTGGTGTAAGGAAAACCTGCATGGAGTGGAGAGTCAGTTGAATTCCACATTCGCAGTGAATGAATGGAACATTCTGTAGAGGAGATTCCAATGATTTCTGAAGCCTGTGTTGTGTGGACAGGAAAATGAAGAGCTGACCAGGCTTGAATCGATAGCCAAGTAAACAGCAGGGCTGCGAATATGAACAGGCCGCTGAAAACCAGCATTGGGTTACTTGGACATTCAACAGTGGTGTAATGAAAACCTGCGTGGAGTTGAGAGTCAGATGAATTCCAGATTCGCAGTGAATGAATGGAACATTCTGTAGTGGAGATAACAAAGATTTCTGAAGGCTGGTAGTGTGGTGGGACAATGAAGAGCTGAACAGGGTGGAGTGAATTGTCAATTAAACAGCACGGCTGCGAGTATGAACGGGCCTCTGAAAACCAGCATTGGCTTACTTGGACATTCACAAGTGGTGTAATGTTAACCAGGCGGGAGTGGAGAATCAGATAAACTCCAGACTCGCAGTGAATGAATGGAACATTCTGTAGTGGAGATTGCAATGATTTCTGAAATCTGGATTGTGGGGACACGAAAATGAAGAGCTGACCAGTGTTGAGTGGATAGCCTGTAAAAAGCCTCGGCTTCGAATGTGAACAGACCACTGAAAACCAGTATTGCATTACTTCGACTTTCAGCAGTGGTGTAACGAAAGCCTGCGTGGAGTGCAGATTCAGATGAATTCCAGATTCCCAGTGAATGAATGGAACATCCTGTAGTGGAGATTACAATGATTTCTGAAGGCTGGGTTGTGTGCACAGGAAAATGAGGAGCAAAACAGGTTGAGTGGATAGCCAATTGAACAGCACGACTGCGAACATGAACAGGCCTCTGAAAACCAGCATTGTTTTACTTGGACATTCACAAGTGGTGTAAGATAAATCTGCAGGTAGTGGAGATTCAGTTGAATTCCAGATTCGCAGTGAATGAATGGAACATTCTGTACTGGAGATTGCAATGATTTCTCAAGTCTGGATTGTTTGGACATGAAAATGAAGAGCTGACCACAGTTGTGTGGATACCCAGTAAAAAGCAGGGCTTAGAGTGTGAACAGACCGCTGAAAACCAGCATTGTGTTACTTGGACATTCATAAGTGGTGTAATGAAAGCCTACCTGGAGTGCAGATTCAGATGAATTCCAGATTGGCAGTGAATGAATGGAACATTCTGTACTGGCGATTCCAATGATTTCTGAAGTCTGATATTGTGGAAAAGAAAATGAAAGGCTGACCAGGTTTGAGTGGATAGACAATTGAACAGCACACTGCGAGTGTGAAAAGGCGGCTGAAAACCAGCATTGGATTACTTGGTCATTCACCAGTGCTGTAATGAAAACCTGCCTGGAGCGGAGAGTCAGATGAATTGCAGAATCGCAGTGAATGAATGGAACAGTCTGTAGTGGAGAGCCCAATGATTTCTGAAGGCTGGTTTGTGTGGAGAGGAAAATGAAGAGCTGACCAATATTGAGTGGATAGCCCATTGAACAGCACTTCTGCGAGTTGAACATGCCTCTGAAAACCAGTATTGAGTTACTTGGACATTCACCAGTGGCGTAACGAAAACCTGCCAGGAGTGGAGGTTCAGAGGAATTCCAGATTCGCAGTGAATGAATGGAACATTCTCTAGTGGTGATTCCAATGATTTCTGAAGGCTGGGTTTTGTGGACACGAAAATGTAGAGCTGAACAGGGTGGAGTGGATAGCCAAATGAACAGCACGTCTCTTAGTATGAACAGGCCACTGAAAACCAGCATTGGCTTACTTGGACATTCACAAGTGGTGTAACGATAACCCGCCGGGAGTTGAGAGTCAGATGAATTTAAGATTCGCAGTGAATGAACGGAACATTCTGTGGAGGAGATACCAATTATTTCTGAAGGTTGGGTTATGAGGACAGGAAAATGTAGAGCTGAATAGGGTTGGGTGGATAGCAAATTGAACAGCACGGCTGAGTGTGTTAGCAGGCGGCTTAAAACCAGCATTGTCTTCCTTGGACATTTACCAGTGGTGTCACGAAAACCTTCCAGGAGTGGAGACTCTGATGAATTCCAGATTCGCGTGATTGAATGGAACATTCTGTAGTGGTGATTGCCAACATTTAGGAATCTGGATAGTCTGGACAGGATATTGAAGAGCTGACCGATATTGAGTGGATAGCCAATGAACAGCACGGTTTCGAGTGTGAACAGACCACTAAGAAGCAGCATTGCATTACTTGGACATTCATCAGTGGTGTAACGAAAGCCTTCCTGGAATGCAGATTCAGAGTATTTCCAGATTCACAGTGAATGAATGGAAATTTCTGTAGTAGAGATTCCAATGATTTCTGAATGCTGGGTTGTGTGGACAGGAAAATGAAGAGCTGACTAGGTTTGACTGGATTGCCAATTGAACAGCAAGGCTGTGAGTGTGAACAGCCGCTGAAAACCAGCATTGGATTACCTGGTCATTCACCAGTGTTGTTAGGAAAATCTGCCTGGTGTGGAGAGTCAGAGGAATTCCAGATTCGCAGGGAACGAATGGAACATTCTGAAGTGGAGATAAGAATGATTTCTGAAGGCTCGGTGTGTGGAAGGAAAATCAAGAGCTAACCAGCGTTCACTGGATAGCCAATTGAACAGCACGGCTGCGAGTGTTAACACGCAGCTGAAACCAGCCTTGGGTTGCTTGGACATTCACCAGTGGTGAAACGAAAACCTGCTGGGAGTGGAGAACAAGATGAATTCAAGATTCGCCTGAATGAATGAAACATTCTGTAGTGTAGATTGCAATGGTTTCTGAGGTTTGTATTGTCTGAACTGGAAAAAGAAGAACTCACCAGTGTTGAGTCGCTAGACCGTGAACAGCACGGGTTCGAGTGTGAATAGACCGCTGAAAACCATCATTGCGTTACTTGAACATTCAGCAGTGGTGCAATGAAAACCTGCCGGGAGTGGAGATTCAGATGAATTCCAGATTCGCAGTGAATGAATGGAACATTCTCTAGTGGTGATTCCAATGATTTCTGAAGGCTGGGTTTTGTGGACACGAAAATGTAGAGCTGAACAGGGTGGAATGGATAGCCAAATGAACAGCACGTCTCGTAGTAAGAACAGGCCACTGAAAACCAGCTTTGGCTTAATTGGACATTCACAAGTGGTGTAACGAAAACCTGACGGGAGTTGAGAATTAGATGAATTTCAGATTTGCCGTCAATGAATGGAACATTCTGTGGAGGAGATACCAATTGTTTCTGAAGTTTGGGTTATGTGGACAGGAAAATGGAGCTGAAGAGGGTTGAGTGGATAGCAAATTGAACAGCACGGCTGAGAGTATGAGCAGGCCACTTAAAACCAGCATTGGCTTACTTGGATATTTACCAGTGGTGTCACGAAAACCTGCCGGGAGTGGAGATTCAGATGAATTCCAGATTCGCTGTGAATGAATGGGACATTCTGTAGTGGAGATAACAATGATTTCTCCAGTCTCTGTGGTGTGGACAGGAAAATGTAGAGCTGGCCAGGGTTGAGTGGATAGCCAATTGAACAGCACCACTGCGCTTGTGAAGAAAACACTTAAAACATTGGGTTACTTGGACATTCAACAGTGGTGTAACGAAAACCTGCCGGGAGTGGAGGTTCAGAGGAATTCCAGATTCGCAGTGAATGAATGGAACATTCTCTAGTGGAGATTCCAACGATTTCTGAAGGCTGGGTCGTGTGGAAGGAAAATCAAGAACTAATCAGGATTTAGTGGAAAGCCAATTGTATAGCATGGCTGCGAGTGTGAACATGCAGCTGAAAACCAGCATTGGGTTACTTGGACATTCATCAGTGGTGTAAGGAAAACCTGCATGGAGTGGAGAGTCAGTTGAATTCCACATTCGCAGTGAATGAATGGAACATTCTGTAGAGGAGATTCCATTGATTTCTGAAGCCTGTGTTGTGTGGACAGGAAAATGAAGAGCTGACCAGGCTTGAATCGATAGCTAAGTAAACAGCAGGGCTGCGAATATGAACAGGCCGCTGAAAACCAGCATTGGGTTACTTGGACATTCAACAGTGGTGTAATGAAAACCTGCGTGGAGTTGAGAGTCAGATGAATTCCAGATTCGCAGTGAATGAATGGAACATTCTGTAGTGGAGATAACAAAGATTTCTGAAGGCTGGTAGTGTGGTGGGACAATGAAGAGCTGAACAGGGTGGAGTGAATTGTCAATTAAACAGCACGGCTGCGAGTATGAACAGGCCTCTGAAAACCAGCATTGGCTTACTTGGACATTCACAAGTGGTGTAATGTTAACCAGGCGGGAGTGGAGAATCAGATAAACTCCAGACTCGCAGTGAATGAATGGAACATTCGGTAGTGGAGATTGCAATGATTTCTGAAATCTGGATTGTGGGGACACGAAAATGAAGAGCTGACCAGTGTTGAGTGGATAGCCTGTAAAAAGCCTCGGCTTCGAATGTGAACAGACCACTGAAAACCAGTATTGCATTACTTCGACTTTCAGCAGTGGTGTAACGAAAGCCTGCGTGGAGTGCAGATTCAGATGAATTCCAGATTCCCAGTGAATGAATGGAACATCCTGTAGTGGAGATTACAATGATTTCTGAAGGCTGGGTTGTGTGCACAGGAAAATGAGGAGCAAAACAGGTTGAGTGGATAGCCAATTGAACAGCACGACTGCGAACATGAACAGGCCTCTGAAAACCAGCATTGTTTTACTTGGACATTCACAAGTGGTGTAAGATAAATCTGCAGGTAGTGGAGATTCAGTTGAATTCCAGATTCGCAGTGAATGAATGGAACATTCTGTACTGGAGATTGCAATGATTTCTCAAGTCTGGATTGTTTGGACATGAAAATGAAGAGCTGACCACAGTTGTGTGGATACCCAGTAAAAAGCAGGGCTTAGAGTGTGAACAGACCGCTGAAAACCAGCATTGTGTTACTTGGACATTCATAAGTGGTGTAATGAAAGCCTACCTGGAGTGCAGATTCAGATGAATTCCAGATTGGCAGTGAATGAATGGAACATTCTGTACTGGCGATTCCAATGATTTCTGAAGTCTGATATTGTGGAAAAGAAAATGAAAGGCTGACCAGGTTTGAGTGGATAGACAATTGAACAGCACACTGCGAGTGTGAAAAGGCGGCTGAAAACCAGCATTGGATTACTTGGTCATTCACCAGTGCTGTAATGAAAACCTGCCTGGAGCGGAGAGTCAGATGAATTGCAGAATCGCAGTGAATGAATGGAACAGTCTGTAGTGGAGAGCCCAATGATTTCTGAAGGCTGGTTTGTGTGGAGAGGAAAATGAAGAGCTGACCAATATTGAGTGGATAGCCCATTGAACAGCACTTCTGCGAGTTGAACATGCCTCTGAAAACCAGTATTGAGTTACTTGGACATTCACCAGTGGCGTAACGAAAACCTGCCAGGAGTGGAGGTTCAGAGGAATTCCAGATTCGCAGTGAATGAATGGAACATTCTCTAGTGGTGATTCCAATGATTTCTGAAGGCTGGGTTTTGTGGACACGAAAATGTAGAGCTGAACAGGGTGGAGTGGATAGCCAAATGAACAGCACGTCTCTTAGTATGAACAGGCCACTGAAAACCAGCATTGGCTTACTTGGACATTCACAAGTGGTGTAACGATAACCCGCCGGGAGTTGAGAGTCAGATGAATTTAAGATTCGCAGTGAATGAACGGAACATTCTGTGGAGGAGATACCAATTATTTCTGAAGGTTGGGTTATGAGGACAGGAAAATGTAGAGCTGAATAGGGTTGGGTGGATAGCAAATTGAACAGCACGGCTGAGTGTGTTAGCAGGCGGCTTAAAACCAGCATTGTCTTCCTTGGACATTTACCAGTGGTGTCACGAAAACCTTCCAGGAGTGGAGACTCTGATGAATTCCAGATTCGCGTGATTGAATGGAACATTCTGTAGTGGTGATTGCCAACATTTAGGAATCTGGATAGTCTGGACAGGATATTGAAGAGCTGACCGATATTGAGTGGATAGCCAATGAACAGCACGGTTTCGAGTGTGAACAGACCACTAAGAAGCAGCATTGCATTACTTGGACATTCATCAGTGGTGTAACGAAAGCCTTCCTGGAATGCAGATTCAGAGTATTTCCAGATTCACAGTGAATGAATGGAAATTTCTGTAGTAGAGATTCCAATGATTTCTGAACGCTGGGTTGTGTGGACAGGAAAATGAAGAGCTGACTAGGTTTGACTGGATTGCCAATTGAACAGCAAGGCTGTGAGTGTGAACAGCCGCTGAAAACCAGCATTGGATTACCTGGTCATTCACCAGTGTTGTTAGGAAAATCTGCCTGGTGTGGAGAGTCAGAGGAATTCCAGATTCGCAGGGAACGAATGGAACATTCTGAAGTGGAGATAAGAATGATTTCTGAAGGCTCGGTGTGTGGAAGGAAAATCAAGAGCTAACCAGCGTTCACTGGATAGCCAATTGAACAGCACGGCTGCGAGTGTTAACACGCAGCTGAAACCAGCCTTGGGTTGCTTGGACATTCACCAGTGGTGAAACGAAAACCTGCTGGGAGTGGAGAACAAGATGAATTCAAGATTCGCCTGAATGAATGAAACATTCTGTAGTGTAGATTGCAATGGTTTCTGAGGTTTGTATTGTCTGAACTGGAAAAAGAAGAACTCACCAGTGTTGAGTCGCTAGACCGTGAACAGCACGGGTTCGAGTGTGAATAGACCGCTGAAAACCATCATTGCGTTACTTGAACATTCAGCAGTGGTGCAATGAAAACCTGCCGGGAGTGGAGATTTTAGATGAATTCCAGATTCGCAGTGAATGAATGGAACATTCTCTAGTGGTGATTCCAATGATTTCTGAAGGCTGGGTTTTGTGGACACGAAAATGTAGAGCTGAACAGGGTGGAATGGATAGCCAAATGAACAGCACGTCTCGTAGTAAGAACAGGCCACTGAAAACCAGCTTTGGCTTAATTGGACATTCACAAGTGGTGTAACGAAAACCTGACGGGAGTTGAGAATTAGATGAATTTCAGATTTGCCGTCAATGAATGGAACATTCTGTGGAGGAGATACCAATTGTTTCTGAAGTTTGGGTTATGTGGACAGGAAAATGGAGCTGAAGAGGGTTGAGTGGATAGCAAATTGAACAGCACGGCTGAGAGTAGGAGCAGGCCACTTAAAACCAGCATTGGCTTACTTGGATATTTACCAGTGGTGTCACGAAAACCTGCCGGGAGTGGAGATTCAGATGAATTCCAGATTCGCTGTGAATGAATGGAACATTCTGTAGTGGAGATAACAATGATTTCTCCAGTCTCTGTGGTGTGGACAGGAAAATGTAGAGCTGGCCAGGGTTGAGTGGATAGCCAATTGAACAGCACCACTGCGCTTGTGAAGAAAACACTTAAAACATTGGGTTACTTGGACATTCAACAGTGGTGTAACGAAAACCTGCCGGGAGTGGAGGTTCAGAGGAATTCCAGATTCGCAGTGAATGAATGGAACATTCTCTAGTGGAGATTCCAACGATTTCTGAAGGCTGGGTCGTGTGGAAGGAAAATCAAGAACTAATCAGGATTTAGTGGAAAGCCAATTGTATAGCATGGCTGCGAGTGTGAACATGCAGCTGAAAACCAGCATTGGGTTACTTGGACATTCATCAGTGGTGTAAGGAAAACCTGCATGGAGTGGAGAGTCAGTTGAATTCCACATTCGCAGTGAATGAATGGAACATTCTGTAGAGGAGATTCCAATGATTTCTGAAGCCTGTGTTGTGTGGACAGGAAAATGAAGAGCTGACCAGGCTTGAATCGATAGCCAAGTAAACAGCAGGGCTGCGAATATGAACAGGCCGCTGAAAACCAGCATTGGGTTACTTGGACATTCAACAGTGGTGTAATGAAAACCTGCGTGGAGTTGAGAGTCAGATGAATTCCAGATTCGCAGTGAATGAATGGAACATTCTGTAGTGGAGATAACAAAGATTTCTGAAGGCTGGTAGTGTGGTGGGACAATGAAGAGCTGAACAGGGTGGAGTGAATTGTCAATTAAACAGCACGGCTGCGAGTATGAACGGGCCTCTGAAAACCAGCATTGGCTTACTTGGACATTCACAAGTGGTGTAATGTTAACCAGGCGGGAGTGGAGAATCAGATAAACTCCAGACTCGCAGTGAATGAATGGAACATTCTGTAGTGGAGATTGCAATGATTTCTGAAATCTGGATTGTGGGGACACGAAAATGAAGAGCTGACCAGTGTTGAGTGGATAGCCTGTAAAAAGCCTCGGCTTCGAATGTGAACAGACCACTGAAAACCAGTATTGCATTACTTCGACTTTCAGCAGTGGTGTAACGAAAGCCTGCGTGGAGTGCAGATTCAGATGAATTCCAGATTCCCAGTGAATGAATGGAACATCCTGTAGTGGAGATTACAATGATTTCTGAAGGCTGGGTTGTGTGCACAGGAAAATGAGGAGCAAAACAGGTTGAGTGGATAGCCAATTGAACAGCACGACTGCGAACATGAACAGGCCTCTGAAAACCAGCATTGTTTTACTTGGACATTCACAAGTGGTGTAAGATAAATCTGCAGGTAGTGGAGATTCAGTTGAATTCCAGATTCGCAGTGAATGAATGGAACATTCTGTACTGGATATTGCAATGATTTCTCAAGTCTGGATTGTTTGGACATGAAAATGAAGAGCTGACCACAGTTGTGTGGATACCCAGTAAAAAGCAGGGCTTAGAGTGTGAACAGACCGCTGAAAACCAGCATTGTGTTACTTGGACATTCATAAGTGGTGTAATGAAAGCCTACCTGGAGTGCAGATTCAGATGAATTCCAGATTGGCAGTGAATGAATGGAACATTCTGTACTGGCGATTCCAATGATTTCTGAAGTCTGATATTGTGGAAAAGAAAATGAAAGGCTGACCAGGTTTGAGTGGATAGACAATTGAACAGCACACTGCGAGTGTGAAAAGGCGGCTGAAAACCAGCATTGGATTACTTGGTCATTCACCAGTGCTGTAATGAAAACCTGCCTGGAGCGGAGAGTCAGATGAATTGCAGAATCGCAGTGAATGAATGGAACAGTCTGTAGTGGAGAGCCCAATGATTTCTGAAGGCTGGTTTGTGTGGAGAGGAAAATGAAGAGCTGACCAATATTGAGTGGATAGCCCATTGAACAGCACTTCTGCGAGTTGAACATGCCTCTGAAAACCAGTATTGAGTTACTTGGACATTCACCAGTGGCGTAACGAAAACCTGCCAGGAGTGGAGGTTCAGAGGAATTCCAGATTCGCAGTGAATGAATGGAACATTCTCTAGTGGTGATTCCAATGATTTCTGAAGGCTGGGTTTTGTGGACACGAAAATGTAGAGCTGAACAGGGTGGAGTGGATAGCCAAATGAACAGCACGTCTCTTAGTATGAACAGGCCACTGAAAACCAGCATTGGCTTACTTGGACATTCACAAGTGGTGTAACGATAACCCGCCGGGAGTTGAGAGTCAGATGAATTTAAGATTCGCAGTGAATGAACGGAACATTCTGTGGAGGAGATACCAATTATTTCTGAAGGTTGGGTTATGAGGACAGGAAAATGTAGAGCTGAATAGGGTTGGGTGGATAGCAAATTGAACAGCACGGCTGAGTGTGTTAGCAGGCGGCTTAAAACCAGCATTGTCTTCCTTGGACATTTACCAGTGGTGTCACGAAAACCTTCCAGGAGTGGAGACTCTGATGAATTCCAGATTCGCGTGATTGAATGGAACATTCTGTAGTGGTGATTGCCAACATTTAGGAATCTGGATAGTCTGGACAGGATATTGAAGAGCTGACCGATATTGAGTGGATAGCCAATGAACAGCACGGTTTCGAGTGTGAACAGACCACTAAGAAGCAGCATTGCATTACTTGGACATTCATCAGTGGTGTAACGAAAGCCTTCCTGGAATGCAGATTCAGAGTATTTCCAGATTCACAGTGAATGAATGGAAATTTCTGTAGTAGAGATTCCAATGATTTCTGAACGCTGGGTTGTGTGGACAGGAAAATGAAGAGCTGACTAGGTTTGACTGGATTGCCAATTGAACAGCAAGGCTGTGAGTATGAACAGCCGCTGAAAACCAGCATTGGATTACCTGGTCATTCACCAGTGTTGTTAGGAAAATCTGCCTGGTGTGGAGAGTCAGAGGAATTCCAGATTCGCAGGGAACGAATGGAACATTCTGAAGTGGAGATAAGAATGATTTCTGAAGGCTCGGTGTGTGGAAGGAAAATCAAGAGCTAACCAGCGTTCACTGGATAGCCAATTGAACAGCACGGCTGCGAGTGTTAACACGCAGCTGAAACCAGCCTTGGGTTGCTTGGACATTCACCAGTGGTGAAACGAAAACCTGCTGGGAGTGGAGAACAAGATGAATTCAAGATTCGCCTGAATGAATGAAACATTCTGTAGTGTAGATTGCAATGGTTTCTGAGGTTTGTATTGTCTGAACTGGAAAAAGAAGAACTCACCAGTGTTGAGTCGCTAGACCGTGAACAGCACGGGTTCGAGTGTGAATAGACCGCTGAAAACCATCATTGCGTTACTTGAACATTCAGCAGTGGTGCAATGAAAACCTGCCGGGAGTGGAGATTTTAGATGAATTCCAGATTCGCAGTGAATGAATGGAACATTCTCTAGTGGTGATTCCAATGATTTCTGAAGGCTGGGTTTTGTGGACACGAAAATGTAGAGCTGAACAGGGTGGAATGGATAGCCAAATGAACAGCACGTCTCGTAGTAAGAACAGGCCACTGAAAACCAGCTTTGGCTTAATTGGACATTCACAAGTGGTGTAACGAAAACCTGACGGGAGTTGAGAATTAGATGAATTTCAGATTTGCCGTCAATGAATGGAACATTCTGTGGAGGAGATACCAATTGTTTCTGAAGTTTGGGTTATGTGGACAGGAAAATGGAGCTGAAGAGGGTTGAGTGGATAGCAAATTGAACAGCACGGCTGAGAGTAGGAGCAGGCCACTTAAAACCAGCATTGGCTTACTTGGATATTTACCAGTGGTGTCACGAAAACCTGCCGGGAGTGGAGATTCAGATGAATTCCAGATTCGCTGTGAATGAATGGAACATTCTGTAGTGGAGATAACAATGATTTCTCCAGTCTCTGTGGTGTGGACAGGAAAATGTAGAGCTGGCCAGGGTTGAGTGGATAGCCAATTGAACAGCACCACTGCGCTTGTGAAGAAAACACTTAAAACATTGGGTTACTTGGACATTCAACAGTGGTGTAACGAAAACCTGCCGGGAGTGGAGGTTCAGAGGAATTCCAGATTCGCAGTGAATGAATGGAACATTCTCTAGTGGAGATTCCAACGATTTCTGAAGGCTGGGTCGTGTGGAAGGAAAATCAAGAACTAATCAGGATTTAGTGGAAAGCCAATTGTATAGCATGGCTGCGAGTGTGAACATGCAGCTGAAAACCAGCATTGGGTTACTTGGACATTCATCAGTGGTGTAAGGAAAACCTGCATGGAGTGGAGAGTCAGTTGAATTCCACATTCGCAGTGAATGAATGGAACATTCTGTAGAGGAGATTCCAATGATTTCTGAAGCCTGTGTTGTGTGGACAGGAAAATGAAGAGCTGACCAGGCTTGAATCGATAGCCAAGTAAACAGCAGGGCTGCGAATATGAACAGGCCGCTGAAAACCAGCATTGGGTTACTTGGACATTCAACAGTGGTGTAATGAAAACCTGCGTGGAGTTGAGAGTCAGATGAATTCCAGATTCGCAGTGAATGAATGGAACGTTCTGTAGTGGAGATAACAAAGATTTCTGAAGGCTGGTAGTGTGGTGGGACAATGAAGAGCTGAACAGGGTGGAGTGAATTGTCAATTAAACAGCACGGCTGCGAGTATGAACAGGCCTCTGAAAACCAGCATTGGCTTACTTGGACATTCACAAGTGGTGTAATGTTAACCAGGCGGGAGTGGAGAATCAGATAAACTCCAGACTCGCAGTGAATGAATGGAACATTCGGTAGTGGAGATTGCAATGATTTCTGAAATCTGGATTGTGGGGACACGAAAATGAAGAGCTGACCAGTGTTGAGTGGATAGCCTGTAAAAAGCCTCGGCTTCGAATGTGAACAGACCACTGAAAACCAGTATTGCATTACTTCGACTTTCAGCAGTGGTGTAACGAAAGCCTTTGTGGAGTGCAGATTCAGATGAATTCCAGATTCCCAGTGAATGAATGGAACATCCTGTAGTGGAGATTACAATGATTTCTGAAGGCTGGGTTGTGTGCACAGGAAAATGAGGAGCAAAACAGGTTGAGTGGATAGCCAATTGAACAGCACGACTGCGAACATGAACAGGCCTCTGAAAACCAGCATTGTTTTACTTGGTCATTCACAAGTGGTGTAAGATAAATCTGCAGGTAGTGGAGATTCAGTTGAATTCCAGATTCGCAGTGAATGAATGGAACATTCTGTACTGGAGATTGCAATGATTTCTCAAGTCTGGATTGTTTGGACATGAAAATGAAGAGCTGACCACAGTTGTGTGGATACCCAGTAAAAAGCAGGGCTTAGAGTGTGAACAGACCGCTGAAAACCAGCATTGTGTTACTTGGACATTCATAAGTGGTGTAATGAAAGCCTACCTGGAGTGCAGATTCAGATGAATTCCAGATTGGCAGTGAATGAATGGAACATTCTGTACTGGCGATTCCAATGATTTCTGAAGTCTGATATTGTGGAAAAGAAAATGAAAGGCTGACCAGGTTTGAGTGGATAGACAATTGAACAGCACACTGCGAGTGTGAAAAGGCGGCTGAAAACCAGCATTGGATTACTTGGTCATTCACCAGTGCTGTAATGAAAACCTGCCTGGAGCGGAGAGTCAGATGAATTGCAGAATCGCAGTGAATGAATGGAACAGTCTGTAGTGGAGAGCCCAATGATTTCTGAAGGCTGGTTTGTGTGGAGAGGAAAATGAAGAGCTGACCAATATTGAGTGGATAGCCCATTGAACAGCACTTCTGCGAGTTGAACATGCCTCTGAAAACCAGTATTGAGTTACTTGGACATTCACCAGTGGCGTAACGAAAACCTGCCAGGAGTGGAGGTTCAGAGGAATTCCAGATTCGCAGTGAATGAATGGAACATTCTCTAGTGGTGATTCCAATGATTTCTGAAGGCTGGGTTTTGTGGACACGAAAATGTAGAGCTGAACAGGGTGGAGTGGATAGCCAAATGAACAGCACGTCTCTTAGTATGAACAGGCCACTGAAAACCAGCATTGGCTTACTTGGACATTCACAAGTGGTGTAACGATAACCCGCCGGGAGTTGAGAGTCAGATGAATTTAAGATTCGCAGTGAATGAACGGAACATTCTGTGGAGGAGATACCAATTATTTCTGAAGGTTGGGTTATGAGGACAGGAAAATGTAGAGCTGAATAGGGTTGGGTGGATAGCAAATTGAACAGCACGGCTGAGTGTGTTAGCAGGCGGCTTAAAACCAGCATTGTCTTCCTTGGACATTTACCAGTGGTGTCACGAAAACCTTCCAGGAGTGGAGACTCTGATGAATTCCAGATTCGCGTGATTGAATGGAACATTCTGTAGTGGTGATTGCCAACATTTAGGAATCTGGATAGTCTGGACAGGATATTGAAGAGCTGACCGATATTGAGTGGATAGCCAATGAACAGCACGGTTTCGAGTGTGAACAGACCACTAAGAAGCAGCATTGCATTACTTGGACATTCATCAGTGGTGTAACGAAAGCCTTCCTGGAATGCAGATTCAGAGTATTTCCAGATTCACAGTGAATGAATGGAAATTTCTGTAGTAGAGATTCCAATGATTTCTGAATGCTGGGTTGTGTGGACAGGAAAATGAAGAGCTGACTAGGTTTGACTGGATTGCCAATTGAACAGCAAGGCTGTGAGTGTGAACAGCCGCTGAAAACCAGCATTGGATTACCTGGTCATTCACCAGTGTTGTTAGGAAAATCTGCCTGGTGTGGAGAGTCAGAGGAATTCCAGATTCGCAGGGAACGAATGGAACATTCTGAAGTGGAGATAAGAATGATTTCTGAAGGCTCGGTGTGTGGAAGGAAAATCAAGAGCTAACCAGCGTTCACTGGATAGCCAATTGAACAGCACGGCTGCGAGTGTTAACACGCAGCTGAAACCAGCCTTGGGTTGCTTGGACATTCACCAGTGGTGAAACGAAAACCTGCTGGGAGTGGAGAACAAGATGAATTCAAGATTCGCCTGAATGAATGAAACATTCTGTAGTGTAGATTGCAATGGTTTCTGAGGTTTGTATTGTCTGAACTGGAAAAAGAAGAACTCACCAGTGTTGAGTCGCTAGACCGTGAACAGCACGGGTTCGAGTGTGAATAGACCGCTGAAAACCATCATTGCGTTACTTGAACATTCAGCAGTGGTGCAATGAAAACCTGCCGGGAGTGGAGATTTTAGATGAATTCCAGATTCGCAGTGAATGAATGGAACATTCTCTAGTGGTGATTCCAATGATTTCTGAAGGCTGGGTTTTGTGGACACGAAAATGTAGAGCTGAACAGGGTGGAATGGATAGCCAAATGAACAGCACGTCTCGTAGTAAGAACAGGCCACTGAAAACCAGCTTTGGCTTAATTGGACATTCACAAGTGGTGTAACGAAAACCTGACGGGAGTTGAGAATTAGATGAATTTCAGATTTGCCGTCAATGAATGGAACATTCTGTGGAGGAGATACCAATTGTTTCTGAAGTTTGGGTTATGTGGACAGGAAAATGGAGCTGAAGAGGGTTGAGTGGATAGCAAATTGAACAGCACGGCTGAGAGTAGGAGCAGGCCACTTAAAACCAGCATTGGCTTACTTGGATATTTACCAGTGGTGTCACGAAAACCTGCCGGGAGTGGAGATTCAGATGAATTCCAGATTCGCTGTGAATGAATGGAACATTCTGTAGTGGAGATAACAATGATTTCTCCAGTCTCTGTGGTGTGGACAGGAAAATGTAGAGCTGGCCAGGGTTGAGTGGATAGCCAATTGAACAGCACCACTGCGCTTGTGAAGAAAACACTTAAAACATTGGGTTACTTGGACATTCAACAGTGGTGTAACGAAAACCTGCCGGGAGTGGAGGTTCAGAGGAATTCCAGATTCGCAGTGAATGAATGGAACATTCTCTAGTGGAGATTCCAACGATTTCTGAAGGCTGGGTCGTGTGGAAGGAAAATCAAGAACTAATCAGGATTTAGTGGAAAGCCAATTGTATAGCATGGCTGCGAGTGTGAACATGCAGCTGAAAACCAGCATTGGGTTACTTGGACATTCATCAGTGGTGTAAGGAAAACCTGCATGGAGTGGAGAGTCAGTTGAATTCCACATTCGCAGTGAATGAATGGAACATTCTGTAGAGGAGATTCCAATGATTTCTGAAGCCTGTGTTGTGTGGACAGGAAAATGAAGAGCTGACCAGGCTTGAATCGATAGCCAAGTAAACAGCAGGGCTGCGAATATGAACAGGCCGCTGAAAACCAGCATTGGGTTACTTGGACATTCAACAGTGGTGTAATGAAAACCTGCGTGGAGTTGAGAGTCAGATGAATTCCAGATTCGCAGTGAATGAATGGAACGTTCTGTAGTGGAGATAACAAAGATTTCTGAAGGCTGGTAGTGTGGTGGGACAATGAAGAGCTGAACAGGGTGGAGTGAATTGTCAATTAAACAGCACGGCTGCGAGTATGAACGGGCCTCTGAAAACCAGCATTGGCTTACTTGGACATTCACAAGTGGTGTAATGTTAACCAGGCGGGAGTGGAGAATCAGATAAACTCCAGACTCGCAGTGAATGAATGGAACATTCTGTAGTGGAGATTGCAATGATTTCTGAAATCTGGATTGTGGGGACACGAAAATGAAGAGCTGACCAGTGTTGAGTGGATAGCCTGTAAAAAGCCTCGGCTTCGAATGTGAACAGACCACTGAAAACCAGTATTGCATTACTTCGACTTTCAGCAGTGGTGTAACGAAAGCCTTTGTGGAGTGCAGATTCAGATGAATTCCAGATTCCCAGTGAATGAATGGAACATCCTGTAGTGGAGATTACAATGATTTCTGAAGGCTGGGTTGTGTGCACAGGAAAATGAGGAGCAAAACAGGTTGAGTGGATAGCCAATTGAACAGCACGACTGCGAACATGAACAGGCCTCTGAAAACCAGCATTGTTTTACTTGGACATTCACAAGTGGTGTAAGATAAATCTGCAGGTAGTGGAGATTCAGTTGATTTCCAGATTCGCAGTGAATGAATGGAACATTCTGTACTGGAGATTGCAATGATTTCTCAAGTCTGGATTGTTTGGACATGAAAATGAAGAGCTGACCACAGTTGTGTGGATACCCAGTAAAAAGCAGGGCTTAGAGTGTGAACAGACCGCTGAAAACCAGCATTGTGTTACTTGGACATTCATAAGTGGTGTAATGAAAGCCTACCTGGAGTGCAGATTCAGATGAATTCCAGATTGGCAGTGAATGAATGGAACATTCTGTACTGGCGATTCCAATGATTTCTGAAGTCTGATATTGTGGAAAAGAAAATGAAAGGCTGACCAGGTTTGAGTGGATAGACAATTGAACAGCACACTGCGAGTGTGAAAAGGCGGCTGAAAACCAGCATTGGATTACTTGGTCATTCACCAGTGCTGTAATGAAAACCTGCCTGGAGCGGAGAGTCAGATGAATTGCAGAATCGCAGTGAATGAATGGAACAGTCTGTAGTGGAGAGCCCAATGATTTCTGAAGGCTGGTTTGTGTGGAGAGGAAAATGAAGAGCTGACCAATATTGAGTGGATAGCCCATTGAACAGCACTTCTGCGAGTTGAACATGCCTCTGAAAACCAGTATTGAGTTACTTGGACATTCACCAGTGGCGTAACGAAAACCTGCCAGGAGTGGAGGTTCAGAGGAATTCCAGATTCGCAGTGAATGAATGGAACATTCTCTAGTGGTGATTCCAATGATTTCTGAAGGCTGGGTTTTGTGGACACGAGAATGTAGAGCTGAACAGGGTGGAGTGGATAGCCAAATGAACAGCACGTCTCTTAGTATGAACAGGCCACTGAAAACCAGCATTGGCTTACTTGGACATTCACAAGTGGTGTAACGATAACCCGCCGGGAGTTGAGAGTCAGATGAATTTAAGATTCGCAGTGAATGAACGGAACATTCTGTGGAGGAGATACCAATTATTTCTGAAGGTTGGGTTATGAGGACAGGAAAATGTAGAGCTGAATAGGGTTGGGTGGATAGCAAATTGAACAGCACGGCTGAGTGTGTTAGCAGGCGGCTTAAAACCAGCATTGTCTTCCTTGGACATTTACCAGTGGTGTCACGAAAACCTTCCAGGAGTGGAGACTCTGATGAATTCCAGATTCGCGTGATTGAATGGAACATTCTGTAGTGGTGATTGCCAACATTTAGGAATCTGGATAGTCTGGACAGGATATTGAAGAGCTGACCGATATTGAGTGGATAGCCAATGAACAGCACGGTATCGAGTGTGAACAGACCACTAAGAAGCAGCATTGCATTACTTGGACATTCATCAGTGGTGTAACGAAAGCCTTCCTGGAATGCAGATTCAGAGTATTTCCAGATTCACAGTGAATGAATGGAAATTTCTGTAGTAGAGATTCCAATGATTTCTGAACGCTGGGTTGTGTGGACAGGAAAATGAAGAGCTGACTAGGTTTGACTGGATTGCCAATTGAACAGCAAGGCTGTGAGTGTGAACAGCCGCTGAAAACCAGCATTGGATTACCTGGTCATTCACCAGTGTTGTTAGGAAAATCTGCCTGGTGTGGAGAGTCAGAGGAATTCCAGATTCGCAGGGAACGAATGGAACATTCTGAAGTGGAGATAAGAATGATTTCTGAAGGCTCGGTGTGTGGAAGGAAAATCAAGAGCTAACCAGCGTTCACTGGATAGCCAATTGAACAGCACGGCTGCGAGTGTTAACACGCAGCTGAAACCAGCCTTGGGTTGCTTGGACATTCACCAGTGGTGAAACGAAAACCTGCTGGGAGTGGAGAACAAGATGAATTCAAGATTCGCCTGAATGAATGAAACATTCTGTAGTGTAGATTGCAATGGTTTCTGAGGTTTGTATTGTCTGAACTGGAAAAAGAAGAACTCACCAGTGTTGAGTCGCTAGACCGTGAACAGCACGGGTTCGAGTGTGAATAGACCGCTGAAAACCATCATTGCGTTACTTGAACATTCAGCAGTGGTGCAATGAAAACCTGCCGGGAGTGGAGATTCAGATGAATTCCAGATTCGCAGTGAATGAATGGAACATTCTCTAGTGGTGATTCCAATGATTTCTGAAGGCTGGGTTTTGTGGACACGAAAATGTAGAGCTGAACAGGGTGGAATGGATAGCCAAATGAACAGCACGTCTCGTAGTAAGAACAGGCCACTGAAAACCAGCTTTGGCTTAATTGGACATTCACAAGTGGTGTAACGAAAACCTGACGGGAGTTGAGAATTAGATGAATTTCAGATTTGCCGTCAATGAATGGAACATTCTGTGGAGGAGATACCAATTGTTTCTGAAGTTTGGGTTATGTGGACAGGAAAATGGAGCTGAAGAGGGTTGAGTGGATAGCAAATTGAACAGCACGGCTGAGAGTATGAGCAGGCCACTTAAAACCAGCATTGGCTTACTTGGATATTTACCAGTGGTGTCACGAAAACCTGCCGGGAGTGGAGATTCAGATGAATTCCAGATTCGCTGTGAATGAATGGAACATTCTGTAGTGGAGATAACAATGATTTCTCCAGTCTCTGTGGTGTGGACAGGAAAATGTAGAGCTGGCCAGGGTTGAGTGGATAGCCAATTGAACAGCACCACTGCGCTTGTGAAGAAAACACTTAAAACATTGGGTTACTTGGACATTCAACAGTGGTGTAACGAAAACCTGCCGGGAGTGGAGGTTCAGAGGAATTCCAGATTCGCAGTGAATGAATGGAACATTCTCTAGTGGAGATTCCAACGATTTCTGAAGGCTGGGTCGTGTGGAAGGAAAATCAAGAACTAATCAGGATTTAGTGGAAAGCCAATTGTATAGCATGGCTGCGAGTGTGAACATGCAGCTGAAAACCAGCATTGGGTTACTTGGACATTCATCAGTGGTGTAAGGAAAACCTGCATGGAGTGGAGAGTCAGTTGAATTCCACATTCGCAGTGAATGAATGGAACATTCTGTAGAGGAGATTCCAATGATTTCTGAAGCCTGTGTTGTGTGGACAGGAAAATGAAGAGCTGACCAGGCTTGAATCGATAGCCAAGTAAACAGCAGGGCTGCGAATATGAACAGGCCGCTGAAAACCAGCATTGGGTTACTTGGACATTCAACAGTGGTGTAATGAAAACCTGCGTGGAGTTGAGAGTCAGATGAATTCCAGATTCGCAGTGAATGAATGGAACGTTCTGTAGTGGAGATAACAAAGATTTCTGAAGGCTGGTAGTGTGGTGGGACAATGAAGAGCTGAACAGGGTGGAGTGAATTGTCAATTAAACAGCACGGCTGCGAGTATGAACAGGCCTCTGAAAACCAGCATTGGCTTACTTGTACATTCACAAGTGGTGTAATGTTAACCAGGCGGGAGTGGAGAATCAGATAAACTCCAGACTCGCAGTGAATGAATGGAACATTCTGTAGTGGAGATTGCAATGATTTCTGAAATCTGGATTGTGGGGACACGAAAATGAAGAGCTGACCAGTGTTGAGTGGATAGCCTGTAAAAAGCCTCGGCTTCGAATGTGAACAGACCACTGAAAACCAGTATTGCATTACTTCGACTTTCAGCAGTGGTGTAACGAAAGCCTGCGTGGAGTGCAGATTCAGATGAATTCCAGATTCCCAGTGAATGAATGGAACATCCTGTAGTGGAGATTACAATGATTTCTGAAGGCTGGGTTGTGTGCACAGGAAAATGAGGAGCAAAACAGGTTGAGTGGATAGCCAATTGAACAGCACGACTGCGAACATGAACAGGCCTCTGAAAACCAGCATTGTTTTACTTGGACATTCACAAGTGGTGTAAGATAAATCTGCAGGTAGTGGAGATTCAGTTGAATTCCAGATTCGCAGTGAATGAATGGAACATTCTGTACTGGAGATTGCAATGATTTCTCAAGTCTGGATTGTTCGGACATGAAAATGAAGAGCTGACCACAGTTGTGTGGATACCCAGTAAAAAGCAGGGCTTAGAGTGTGAACAGACCGCTGAAAACCAGCATTGTGTTACTTGGACATTCATAAGTGGTGTAATGAAAGCCTACCTGGAGTGCAGATTCAGATGAATTCCAGATTGGCAGTGAATGAATGGAACATTCTGTACTGGCGATTCCAATGATTTCTGAAGTCTGATATTGTGGAAAAGAAAATGAAAGGCTGACCAGGTTTGAGTGGATAGACAATTGAACAGCACACTGCGAGTGTGAAAAGGCGGTTGAAAACCAGCATTGGATTACTTGGTCATTCACCAGTGCTGTAATGAAAACCTGCCTGGAGCGGAGAGTCAGATGAATTGCAGAATCGCAGTGAATGAATGGAACAGTCTGTAGTGGAGAGCCCAATGATTTCTGAAGGCTGGTTTGTGTGGAGAGGAAAATGAAGAGCTGACCAATATTGAGTGGATAGCCCATTGAACAGCACTTCTGCGAGTTGAACATGCCTCTGAAAACCAGTATTGAGTTACTTGGACATTCACCAGTGGCGTAACGAAAACCTGCCAGGAGTGGAGGTTCAGATGAATTCCAGATTCGCAGTGAATGAATGGAACATTCTCTAGTGGTGATTCCAATGATTTCTGAAGGCTGGGTTTTGTGGACACGAAAATGTAGAGCTGAACAGGGTGGAGTGGATAGCCAAATGAACAGCACGTCTCTTAGTATGAACAGGCCACTGAAAACCAGCATTGGCTTACTTGGACATTCACAAGTGGTGTAACGATAACCCGCCGGGAGTTGAGAGTCAGATGAATTTAAGATTCGCAGTGAATGAACGGAACATTCTGTGGAGGAGATACCAATTATTTCTGAAGGTTGGGTTATGAGGACAGGAAAATGTAGAGCTGAATAGGGTTGGGTGGATAGCAAATTGAACAGCACGGCTGAGTGTGTTAGCAGGCGGCTTAAAACCAGCATTGTCTTCCTTGGACATTTACCAGTGGTGTCACGAAAACCTTCCAGGAGTGGAGACTCTGATGAATTCCAGATTCGCGTGATTGAATGGAACATTCTGTAGTGGTGATTGCCAACATTTAGGAATCTGGATAGTCTGGACAGGATATTGAAGAGCTGACCGATATTGAGTGGATAGCCAATGAACAGCACGGTTTCGAGTGTGAACAGACCACTAAGAAGCAGCATTGCATTACTTGGACATTCATCAGTGGTGTAACGAAAGCCTTCCTGGAATGCAGATTCAGAGTATTTCCAGATTCACAGTGAATGAATGGAAATTTCTGTAGTAGAGATTCCAATGATTTCTGAACGCTGGGTTGTGTGGACAGGAAAATGAAGAGCTGACTAGGTTTGACTGGATTGCCAATTGAACAGCAAGGCTGTGAGTGTGAACAGCCACTGAAAACCAGCATTGGATTACCTGGTCATTCACCAGTGTTGTTAGGAAAATCTGCCTGGTGTGGAGAGTCAGAGGAATTCCAGATTCGCAGGGAACGAATGGAACATTCTGAAGTGGAGATAAGAATGATTTCTGAAGGCTCGGTGTGTGGAAGGAAAATCAAGAGCTAACCAGCGTTCACTGGATAGCCAATTGAACAGCACGGCTGCGAGTGTTAACACGCAGCTGAAACCAGCCTTGGGTTGCTTGGACATTCACCAGTGGTGAAACGAAAACCTGCTGGGAGTGGAGAACAAGATGAATTCAAGATTCGCCTGAATGAATGAAACATTCTGTAGTGTAGATTGCAATGGTTTCTGAGGTTTGTATTGTCTGAACTGGAAAAAGAAGAACTCACCAGTGTTGAGTCGCTAGACCGTGAACAGCACGGGTTCGAGTGTGAATAGACCGCTGAAAACCATCATTGCGTTACTTGAACATTCAGCAGTGGTGCAATGAAAACCTGCCGGGAGTGGAGATTCAGATGAATTCCAGATTCGCAGTGAATGAATGGAACATTCTCTAGTGGTGATTCCAATGATTTCTGAAGGCTGGGTTTTGTGGACACGAAAATGTAGAGCTGAACAGGGTGGAATGGATAGCCAAATGAACAGCACGTCTCGTAGTAAGAACAGGCCACTGAAAACCAGCTTTGGCTTAATTGGACATTCACAAGTGGTGTAACGAAAACCTGACGGGAGTTGAGAATTAGATGAATTTCAGATTTGCCGTCAATGAATGGAACATTCTGTGGAGGAGATACCAATTGTTTCTGAAGTTTGGGTTATGTGGACAGGAAAATGGAGCTGAAGAGGGTTGAGTGGATAGCAAATTGAACAGCACGGCTGAGAGTATGAGCAGGCCACTTAAAACCAGCATTGGCTTACTTGGATATTTACCAGTGGTGTCACGAAAACCTGCCGGGAGTGGAGATTCAGATGAATTCCAGATTCGCTGTGAATGAATGGAACATTCTGTAGTGGAGATAACAATGATTTCTCCAGTCTCTGTGGTGTGGACAGGAAAATGTAGAGCTGGCCAGGGTTGAGTGGATAGCCAATTGAACAGCACCACTGCGCTTGTGAAGAAAACACTTAAAACATTGGGTTACTTGGACATTCAACAGTGGTGTAACGAAAACCTGCCGGGAGTGGAGGTTCAGAGGAATTCCAGATTCGCAGTGAATGAATGGAACATTCTCTAGTGGAGATTCCAACGATTTCTGAAGGCTGGGTCGTGTGGAAGGAAAATCAAGAACTAATCAGGATTTAGTGGAAAGCCAATTGTATAGCATGGCTGCGAGTGTGAACATGCAGCTGAAAACCAGCATTGGGTTACTTGGACATTCATCAGTGGTGTAAGGAAAACCTGCATGGAGTGGAGAGTCAGTTGAATTCCACATTCGCAGTGAATGAATGGAACATTCTGTAGAGGAGATTCCAATGATTTCTGAAGCCTGTGTTGTGTGGACAGGAAAATGAAGAGCTGACCAGGCTTGAATCGATAGCCAAGTAAACAGCAGGGCTGCGAATATGAACAGGCCGCTGAAAACCAGCATTGGGTTACTTGGACATTCAACAGTGGTGTAATGAAAACCTGCGTGGAGTTGAGAGTCAGATGAATTCCAGATTCGCAGTGAATGAATGGAACGTTCTGTAGTGGAGATAACAAAGATTTCTGAAGGCTGGTAGTGTGGTGGGACAATGAAGAGCTGAACAGGGTGGAGTGAATTGTCAATTAAACAGCACGGCTGCGAGTATGAACAGGCCTCTGAAAACCAGCATTGGCTTACTTGGACATTCACAAGTGGTGTAATGTTAACCAGGCGGGAGTGGAGAATCAGATAAACTCCAGACTCGCAGTGAATGAATGGAACATTCTGTAGTGGAGATTGCAATGATTTCTGAAATCTGGATTGTGGGGACACGAAAATGAAGAGCTGACCAGTGTTGAGTGGATAGCCTGTAAAAAGCCTCGGCTTCGAATGTGAACAGACCACTGAAAACCAGTATTGCATTACTTCGACTTTCAGCAGTGGTGTAACGAAAGCCTGCGTGGAGTGCAGATTCAGATGAATTCCAGATTCCCAGTGAATTAATGGAACATCCTGTAGTGGAGATTACAATGATTTCTGAAGGCTGGGTTGTGTGCACAGGAAAATGAGGAGCAAAACAGGTTGAGTGGATAGCCAATTGAACAGCACGACTGCGAACATGAACAGGCCTCTGAAAACCAGCATTGTTTTACTTGGACATTCACAAGTGGTGTAAGATAAATCTGCAGGTAGTGGAGATTCAGTTGAATTCCAGATTCGCAGTGAATGAATGGAACATTCTGTACTGGAGATTGCAAAGATTTCTCAAGTCTGGATTGTTTGGACATGAAAATGAAGAGCTGACCACAGTTGTGTGGATACCCAGTAAAAAGCAGGGCTTAGAGTGTGAACAGACCGCTGAAAACCAGCATTGTGTTACTTGGACATTCATAAGTGGTGTAATGAAAGCCTACCTGGAGTGCAGATTCAGATGAATTCCAGATTGGCAGTGAATGAATGGAACATTCTGTACTGGCGATTCCAATGATTTCTGAAGTCTGATATTGTGGAAAAGAAAATGAAAGGCTGACCAGGTTTGAGTGGATAGACAATTGAACAGCACACTGCGAGTGTGAAAAGGCGGCTGAAAACCAGCATTGGATTACTTGGTCATTCACCAGTGCTGTAATGAAAACCTGCCTGGAGCGGAGAGTCAGATGAATTGCAGAATCGCAGTGAATGAATGGAACAGTCTGTAGTGGAGAGCCCAATGATTTCTGAAGGCTGGTTTGTGTGGAGAGGAAAATGAAGAGCTGACCAATATTGAGTGGATAGCCCATTGAACAGCACTTCTGCGAGTTGAACATGCCTCTGAAAACCAGTATTGAGTTACTTGGACATTCACCAGTGGCGTAACGAAAACCTGCCAGGAGTGGAGGTTCAGAGGAATTCCAGATTCGCAGTGAATGAATGGAACATTCTCTAGTGGTGATTCCAATGATTTCTGAAGGCTGGGTTTTGTGGACACGAAAATGTAGAGCTGAACAGGGTGGAGTGGATAGCCAAATGAACAGCACGTCTCTTAGTATGAACAGGCCACTGAAAACCAGCATTGGCTTACTTGGACATTCACAAGTGGTGTAACGATAACCCGCCGGGAGTTGAGAGTCAGATGAATTTAAGATTCGCAGTGAATGAACGGAACATTCTGTGGAGGAGATACCAATTATTTCTGAAGGTTGGGTTATGAGGACAGGAAAATGTAGAGCTGAATAGGGTTGGGTGGATAGCAAATTGAACAGCACGGCTGAGTGTGTTAGCAGGCGGCTTAAAACCAGCATTGTCTTCCTTGGACATTTACCAGTGGTGTCACGAAAACCTTCCAGGAGTGGAGACTCTGATGAATTCCAGATTCGCGTGATTGAATGGAACATTCTGTAGTGGTGATTGCCAACATTTAGGAATCTGGATAGTCTGGACAGGATATTGAAGAGCTGACCGATATTGAGTGGATAGCCAATGAACAGCACGGTTTCGAGTGTGAACAGACCACTAAGAAGCAGCATTGCATTACTTGGACATTCATCAGTGGTGTAACGAAAGCCTTCCTGGAATGCAGATTCAGAGTATTTCCAGATTCACAGTGAATGAATGGAAATTTCTGTAGTAGAGATTCCAATGATTTCTGAACGCTGGGTTGTGTGGACAGGAAAATGAAGAGCTGACTAGGTTTGACTGGATTGCCAATTGAACAGCAAGGCTGTGAGTGTGAACAGCCGCTGAAAACCAGCATTGGATTACCTGGTCATTCACCAGTGTTGTTAGGAAAATCTGCCTGGTGTGGAGAGTCAGAGGAATTCCAGATTCGCAGGGAACGAATGGAACATTCTGAAGTGGAGATAAGAATGATTTCTGAAGGCTCGGTGTGTGGAAGGAAAATCAAGAGCTAACCAGCGTTCACTGGATAGCCAATTGAACAGCACGGCTGCGAGTGTTAACACGCAGCTGAAACCAGCCTTGGGTTGCTTGGACATTCACCAGTGGTGAAACGAAAACCTGCTGGGAGTGGAGAACAAGATGAATTCAAGATTCGCCTGAATGAATGAAACATTCTGTAGTGTAGATTGCAATGGTTTCTGAGGTTTGTATTGTCTGAACTGGAAAAAGAAGAACTCACCAGTGTTGAGTCGCTAGACCGTGAACAGCACGGGTTCGAGTGTGAATAGACCGCTGAAAACCATCATTGCGTTACTTGAACATTCAGCAGTGGTGCAATGAAAACCTGCCGGGAGTGGAGATTCAGATGAATTCCAGATTCGCAGTGAATGAATGGAACATTCTCTAGTGGTGATTCCAATGATTTCTGAAGGCTGGGTTTTGTGGACACGAAAATGTAGAGCTGAACAGGGTGGAATGGATAGCCAAATGAACAGCACGTCTCGTAGTAAGAACAGGCCACTGAAAACCAGCTTTGGCTTAATTGGACATTCACAAGTGGTGTAACGAAAACCTGACGGGAGTTGAGAATTAGATGAATTTCAGATTTGCCGTCAATGAATGGAACATTCTGTGGAGGAGATACCAATTGTTTCTGAAGTTTGGGTTATGTGGACAGGAAAATGGAGCTGAAGAGGGTTGAGTGGATAGCAAATTGAACAGCACGGCTGAGAGTATGAGCAGGCCACTTAAAACCAGCATTGGCTTACTTGGATATTTACCAGTGGTGTCACGAAAACCTGCCGGGAGTGGAGATTCAGATGAATTCCAGATTCGCTGTGAATGAATGGAACATTCTGTAGTGGAGATAACAATGATTTCTCCAGTCTCTGTGGTGTGGACAGGAAAATGTAGAGCTGGCCAGGGTTGAGTGGATAGCCAATTGAACAGCACCACTGCGCTTGTGAAGAAAACACTTAAAACATTGGGTTACTTGGACATTCAACAGTGGTGTAACGAAAACCTGCCGGGAGTGGAGGTTCAGAGGAATTCCAGATTCGCAGTGAATGAATGGAACATTCTCTAGTGGAGATTCCAACGATTTCTGAAGGCTGGGTCGTGTGGAAGGAAAATCAAGAACTAATCAGGATTTAGTGGAAAGCCAATTGTATAGCATGGCTGCGAGTGTGAACATGCAGCTGAAAACCAGCATTGGGTTACTTGGACATTCATCAGTGGTGTAAGGAAAACCTGCATGGAGTGGAGAGTCAGTTGAATTCCACATTCGCAGAGAATGAATGGAACATTCTGTAGAGGAGATTCCAATGATTTCTGAAGCCTGTGTTGTGTGGACAGGAAAATGAAGAGCTGACCAGGCTTGAATCGATAGCCAAGTAAACAGCAGGGCTGCGAATATGAACAGGCCGCTGAAAACCAGCATTGGGTTACTTGGACATTCAACAGTGGTGTAATGAAAACCTGCGTGGAGTTGAGAGTCAGATGAATTCCAGATTCGCAGTGAATGAATGGAACATTCTGTAGTGGAGATAACAAAGATTTCTGAAGGCTGGTAGTGTGGTGGGACAATGAAGAGCTGAACAGGGTGGAGTGAATTGTCAATTAAACAGCACGGCTGCGAGTATGAACAGGCCTCTGAAAACCAGCATTGGCTTACTTGGACATTCACAAGTGGTGTAATGTTAACCAGGCGGGAGTGGAGAATCAGATAAACTCCAGACTCGCAGTGAATGAATGGAACATTCTGTTGTGGAGATTGCAATGATTTCTGAAATCTGGATTGTGGGGACACGAAAATGAAGAGCTGACCAGTGTTGAGTGGATAGCCTGTAAAAAGCCTCGGCTTCGAATGTGAACAGACCACTGAAAACCAGTATTGCATTACTTCGACTTTCAGCAGTGGTGTAACGAAAGCCTGCGTGGAGTGCAGATTCAGATGAATTCCAGATTCCCAGTGAATGAATGGAACATCCTGTAGTGGAGATTACAATGATTTCTGAAGGCTGGGTTGTGTGCACAGGAAAATGAGGAGCAAAACAGGTTGAGTGGATAGCCAATTGAACAGCACGACTGCGAACATGAACAGGCCTCTGAAAACCAGCATTGTTTTACTTGGACATTCACAAGTGGTGTAAGATAAATCTGCAGGTAGTGGAGATTCAGTTGAATTCCAGATTCGCAGTGAATGAATGGAACATTCTGTACTGGAGATTGCAATGATTTCTCAAGTCTGGATTGTTTGGACATGAAAATGAAGAGCTGACCACAGTTGTGTGGATACCCAGTAAAAAGCAGGGCTTAGAGTGTGAACAGACCGCTGAAAACCAGCATTGTGTTACTTGGACATTCATAAGTGGTGTAATGAAAGCCTACCTGGAGTGCAGATTCAGATGAATTCCAGATTGGCAGTGAATGAATGGAACATTCTGTACTGGCGATTCCAATGATTTCTGAAGTCTGATATTGTGGAAAAGAAAATGAAAGGCTGACCAGGTTTGAGTGGATAGACAATTGAACAGCACACTGCGAGTGTGAAAAGGCGGCTGAAAACCAGCATTGGATTACTTGGTCATTCACCAGTGCTGTAATGAAAACCTGCCTGGAGCGGAGAGTCAGATGAATTGCAGAATCGCAGTGAATGAATGGAACAGTCTGTAGTGGAGAGCCCAATGATTTCTGAAGGCTGGTTTGTGTGGAGAGGAAAATGAAGAGCTGACCAATATTGAGTGGATAGCCCATTGAACAGCACTTCTGCGAGTTGAACATGCCTCTGAAAACCAGTATTGAGTTACTTGGACATTCACCAGTGGCGTAACGAAAACCTGCCAGGAGTGGAGGTTCAGAGGAATTCCAGATTCGCAGTGAATGAATGGAACATTCTCTAGTGGTGATTCCAATGATTTCTGAAGGCTGGGTTTTGTGGACACGAGAATGTAGAGCTGAACAGGGTGGAGTGGATAGCCAAATGAACAGCACGTCTCTTAGTATGAACAGGCCACTGAAAACCAGCATTGGCTTACTTGGACATTCACAAGTGGTGTAACGATAACCCGCCGGGAGTTGAGAGTCAGATGAATTTAAGATTCGCAGTGAATGAACGGAACATTCTGTGGAGGAGATACCAATTATTTCTGAAGGTTGGGTTATGAGGACAGGAAAATGTAGAGCTGAATAGGGTTGGGTGGATAGCAAATTGAACAGCACGGCTGAGTGTGTTAGCAGGCGGCTTAAAACCAGCATTGTCTTCCTTGGACATTTACCAGTGGTGTCACGAAAACCTTCCAGGAGTGGAGACTCTGATGAATTCCAGATTCGCGTGATTGAATGGAACATTCTGTAGTGGTGATTGCCAACATTTAGGAATCTGGATAGTCTGGACAGGATATTGAAGAGCTGACCGATATTGAGTGGATAGCCAATGAACAGCACGGTTTCGAGTGTGAACAGACCACTAAGAAGCAGCATTGCATTACTTGGACATTCATCAGTGGTGTAACGAAAGCCTTCCTGGAATGCAGATTCAGAGTATTTCCAGATTCACAGTGAATGAATGGAAATTTCTGTAGTAGAGATTCCAATGATTTCTGAACGCTGGGTTGTGTGGACAGGAAAATGAAGAGCTGACTAGGTTTGACTGGATTGCCAATTGAACAGCAAGGCTGTGAGTGTGAACAGCCGCTGAAAACCAGCATTGGATTACCTGGTCATTCACCAGTGTTGTTAGGAAAATCTGCCTGGTGTGGAGAGTCAGAGGAATTCCAGATTCGCAGGGAACGAATGGAACATTCTGAAGTGGAGATAAGAATGATTTCTGAAGGCTCGGTGTGTGGAAGGAAAATCAAGAGCTAACCAGCGTTCACTGGATAGCCAATTGAACAGCACGGCTGCGAGTGTTAACACGCAGCTGAAACCAGCCTTGGGTTGCTTGGACATTCACCAGTGGTGAAACGAAAACCTGCTGGGAGTGGAGAACAAGATGAATTCAAGATTCGCCTGAATGAATGAAACATTCTGTAGTGTAGATTGCAATGGTTTCTGAGGTTTGTATTGTCTGAACTGGAAAAAGAAGAACTCACCAGTGTTGAGTCGCTAGACCGTGAACAGCACGGGTTCGAGTGTGAATAGACCGCTGAAAACCATCATTGCGTTACTTGAACATTCAGCAGTGGTGCAATGAAAACCTGCCGGGAGTGGAGATTCAGATGAATTCCAGATTCGCAGTGAATGAATGGAACATTCTCTAGTGGTGATTCCAATGATTTCTGAAGGCTGGGTTTTGTGGACACGAAAATGTAGAGCTGAACAGGGTGGAATGGATAGCCAAATGAACAGCACGTCTCGTAGTAAGAACAGGCCACTGAAAACCAGCTTTGGCTTAATTGGACATTCACAAGTGGTGTAACGAAAACCTGACGGGAGTTGAGAATTAGATGAATTTCAGATTTGCCGTCAATGAATGGAACATTCTGTGGAGGAGATACCAATTGTTTCTGAAGTTTGGGTTATGTGGACAGGAAAATGGAGCTGAAGAGGGTTGAGTGGATAGCAAATTGAACAGCACGGCTGAGAGTATGAGCAGGCCACTTAAAACCAGCATTGGCTTACTTGGATATTTACCAGTGGTGTCACGAAAACCTGCCGGGAGTGGAGATTCAGATGAATTCCAGATTCGCTGTGAATGAATGGAACATTCTGTAGTGGAGATAACAATGATTTCTCCAGTCTCTGTGGTGTGGACAGGAAAATGTAGAGCTGGCCAGGGTTGAGTGGATAGCCAATTGAACAGCACCACTGCGCTTGTGAAGAAAACACTTAAAACATTGGGTTACTTGGACATTCAACAGTGGTGTAACGAAAACCTGCCGGGAGTGGAGGTTCAGAGGAATTCCAGATTCGCAGTGAATGAATGGAACATTCTCTAGTGGAGATTCCAACGATTTCTGAAGGCTGGGTCGTGTGGAAGGAAAATCAAGAACTAATCAGGATTTAGTGGAAAGCCAATTGTATAGCATGGCTGCGAGTGTGAACATGCAGCTGAAAACCAGCATTGGGTTACTTGGACATTCATCAGTGGTGTAAGGAAAACCTGCATGGAGTGGAGAGTCAGTTGAATTCCACATTCGCAGTGAATGAATGGAACATTCTGTAGAGGAGATTCCAATGATTTCTGAAGCCTGTGTTGTGTGGACAGGAAAATGAAGAGCTGACCAGGCTTGAATCGATAGCCAAGTAAACAGCAGGGCTGCGAATATGAACAGGCCGCTGAAAACCAGCATTGGGTTACTTGGACATTCAACAGTGGTGTAATGAAAACCTGCGTGGAGTTGAGAGTCAGATGAATTCCAGATTCGCAGTGAATGAATGGAACATTCTGTAGTGGAGATAACAAAGATTTCTGAAGGCTGGTAGTGTGGTGGGACAATGAAGAGCTGAACAGGGTGGAGTGAATTGTCAATTAAACAGCACGGCTGCGAGTATGAACAGGCCTCTGAAAACCAGCATTGGCTTACTTGGACATTCACAAGTGGTGTAATGTTAACCAGGCGGGAGTGGAGAATCAGATAAACTCCAGACTCGCAGTGAATGAATGGAACATTCTGTAGTGGAGATTGCAATGATTTCTGAAATCTGGATTGTGGGGACACGAAAATGAAGAGCTGACCAGTGTTGAGTGGATAGCCTGTAAAAAGCCTCGGCTTCGAATGTGAACAGACCACTGAAAACCAGTATTGCATTACTTCGACTTTCAGCAGTGGTGTAACGAAAGCCTGCGTGGAGTGCAGATTCAGATGAATTCCAGATTCCCAGTGAATGAATGGAACATCCTGTAGTGGAGATTACAATGATTTCTGAAGGCTGGGTTGTGTGCACAGGAAAATGAGGAGCAAAACAGGTTGAGTGGATAGCCAATTGAACAGCACGACTGCGAACATGAACAGGCCTCTGAAAACCAGCATTGTTTTACTTGGACATTCACAAGTGGTGTAAGATAAATCTGCAGGTAGTGGAGATTCAGTTGAATTCCAGATTCGCAGTGAATGAATGGAACATTCTGTACTGGAGATTGCAATGATTTCTCAAGTCTGGATTGTTTGGACATGAAAATGAAGAGCTGACCACAGTTGTGTGGATACCCAGTAAAAAGCAGGGCTTAGAGTGTGAACAGACCGCTGAAAACCAGCATTGTGTTACTTGGACATTCATAAGTGGTGTAATGAAAGCCTACCTGGAGTGCAGATTCAGATGAATTCCAGATTGGCAGTGAATGAATGGAACATTCTGTACTGGCGATTCCAATGATTTCTGAAGTCTGATATTGTGGAAAAGAAAATGAAAGGCTGACCAGGTTTGAGTGGATAGACAATTGAACAGCACACTGCGAGTGTGAAAAGGCGGCTGAAAACCAGCATTGGATTACTTGGTCATTCACCAGTGCTGTAATGAAAACCTGCCTGGAGCGGAGAGTCAGATGAATTGCAGAATCGCAGTGAATGAATGGAACAGTCTGTAGTGGAGAGCCCAATGATTTCTGAAGGCTGGTTTGTGTGGAGAGGAAAATGAAGAGCTGACCAATATTGAGTGGATAGCCCATTGAACAGCACTTCTGCGAGTTGAACATGCCTCTGAAAACCAGTATTGAGTTACTTGGACATTCACCAGTGGCGTAACGAAAACCTGCCAGGAGTGGAGGTTCAGAGGAATTCCAGATTCGCAGTGAATGAATGGAACATTCTCTAGTGGTGATTCCAATGATTTCTGAAGGCTGGGTTTTGTGGACACGAGAATGTAGAGCTGAACAGGGTGGAGTGGATAGCCAAATGAACAGCACGTCTCTTAGTATGAACAGGCCACAGAAAACCAGCATTGGCTTACTTGGACATTCACAAGTGGTGTAACGATAACCCGCCGGGAGTTGAGAGTCAGATGAATTTAAGATTCGCAGTGAATGAACGGAACATTCTGTGGAGGAGATACCAATTATTTCTGAAGGTTGGGTTATGGGGACAGGAAAATGTAGAGCTGAATAGGGTTGGGTGGATAGCAAATTGAACAGCACGGCTGAGTGTGTTAGCAGGCGGCTTAAAACCAGCATTGTCTTCCTTGGACATTTACCAGTGGTGTCACGAAAACCTTCCAGGAGTGGAGACTCTGATGAATTCCAGATTCGCGTGATTGAATGGAACATTCTGTAGTGGTGATTGCCAACATTTAGGAATCTGGATAGTCTGGACAGGATATTGAAGAGCTGACTGATATTGAGTGGATAGCCAATGAACAGCACGGTTTCGAGTGTGAACAGACCACTAAGAAGCAGCATTGCATTACTTGGACATTCATCAGTGGTGTAACGAAAGCCTTCCTGGAATGCAGATTCAGAGTATTTCCAGATTCACAGTGAATGAATGGAAATTTCTGTAGTAGAGATTCCAATGATTTCTGAACGCTGGGTTGTGTGGACAGGAAAATGAAGAGCTGACTAGGTTTGACTGGATTGCCAATTGAACAGCAAGTCTGTGAGTGTGAACAGCCGCTGAAAACCAGCATTGGATTACCTGGTCATTCACCAGTGTTGTTAGGAAAATCTGCCTGGTGTGGAGAGTCAGAGGAATTCCAGATTCGCAGGGAACGAATGGAACATTCTGAAGTGGAGATAAGAATGATTTCTGAAGGCTCGGTGTGTGGAAGGAAAATCAAGAGCTAACCAGCGTTCACTGGATAGCCAATTGAACAGCACGGCTGCGAGTGTTAACACGCAGCTGAAACCAGCCTTGGGTTGCTTGGACATTCACCAGTGGTGAAACGAAAACCTGCTGGGAGTGGAGAACAAGATGAATTCAAGATTCGCCTGAATGAATGAAACATTCTGTAGTGTAGATTGCAATGGTTTCTGAGGTTTGTATTGTCTGAACTGGAAAAAGAAGAACTCACCAGTGTTGAGTCGCTAGACCGTGAACAGCACGGGTTCGAGTGTGAATAGACCGCTGAAAACCATCATTGCGTTACTTGAACATTCAGCAGTGGTGCAATGAAAACCTGCCGGGAGTGGAGATTCAGATGAATTCCAGATTCGCAGTGAATGAATGGAACATTCTCTAGTGGTGATTCCAATGATTTCTGAAGGCTGGGTTTTGTGGACACGAAAATGTAGAGCTGAACAGGGTGGAATGGATAGCCAAATGAACAGCACGTCTCGTAGTAAGAACAGGCCACTGAAAACCAGCTTTGGCTTAATTGGACATTCACAAGTGGTGTAACGAAAACCTGACGGGAGTTGAGAATTAGATGAATTTCAGATTTGCCGTCAATGAATGGAACATTCTGTGGAGGAGATACCAATTGTTTCTGAAGTTTGGGTTATGTGGACAGGAAAATGGAGCTGAAGAGGGTTGAGTGGATAGCAAATTGAACAGCACGGCTGAGTGTGTTAGCAGGCGGCTTAAAACCAGCATTGTCTTCCTTGGACATTTACCAGTGGTGTCACGAAAACCTTCCAGGAGTGGAGACTCTGATGAATTCCAGATTCGCGTGATTGAATGGAACATTCTGTAGTGGTGATTGCCAACAT